>NC_137851.1:45038202-45443202 GCF_948465745.1 Chenopodium album
TGAAGGCAACTTCAAATTTGGCTAGGTGTGTCTAGAACTCGTGAATGCGGTATTGTGTTTGTAAAAAGGCTAGGCTAGAAAGAGGGAGAGAGAATAAGCTATTGCTTAAGAGAGAGAAGAGAATTAGATTTGTTGATGATTGTGAATTCATAAAAAGGGGGAAATACTGCCCTATTTATAAGGAAAAAGGTCCCGAAACGATCAGAAAAAGATCGAATTCGATTCGGAGTAAAACTACTCCCTCGCGGCGTGACAGGGTCCATCGCGACGAGCGATGGTGCCATCACGGTGCGACAACTCCATCGCGATGTGATGGCTCTGTCGTTTCGCGATGGTTCACGCGCTAACTCAAAGACGTACAGAGTCCTTAATCTAATTAAATTAGACTAATTAACGTCCGTACTTATCTTATAAAATCAGATTTAATCATTCAAAACACTTGTTTTATTCCAAATAAAATTCTTTATTTTTCTAAAAGATATAATTACTAATCCTAATTCCACTAGAATTTAAGATAACCTTCTAGATTATTCTAGAAATTTGAAATAAATTCTAATGACTTTAGGAATATTAATGGGCCCTCTACTTGATCATTGGGCCGTATATAAAACTCATTTCAGACCCAATTTAGTATTTTTGCTATAACTTCCTCATTATTCATCGGAATCGAGCTTATAATATATCGTTGGAAAGCTCTTTCGAGCTTAATCCAACTACACTATTATTGGAACCTCATCATGGACAAAAATAAATTGGGATGGACTTCTTCCATAAATAGAGTAAGAAAAGAAATATTTTCGAAAACAGAAAGAAATATTTTTTTTTATTAAAACTACCGCACCACAAGACTTTTCATGTTTCACCTTGTTCGATAATCAAATGACGTGAAAAATATTCATCACTGGGTTTGGTTTTTGGGGAGCCACAATCAAGTGTCTACAGAAGCCCCCACTTTGACTGAGTTTGGAGAAACGCAAGTTTCGAAAACAAAAGTCAAAGTAACGATAGGGACGGAGAATGATTCAGAACATTCCGTGATCCTAAATCATTCTTGTAACGCCGATACCTATAAACTAGCGTTAGTTAAATAGATAAAAGAGTTAAGAAACGTGTATCTTGCACCGTCGAGCACACGTCTCTGGGGTAACCGAATTTTGTTGTTGTATTTGTTGTGACGACTTCCACGATACCTTGCGAATGCCATCTGAATGTAACATTACCTCGCTATATTCATTTGTTTGTGACAATCCTCCACAATACCTCGGGAACATCGTCGAAGGTGACTGTACCTCGTCATCTTCAGGGTTGTGGCAGTACCTCGCCGCTATAGACAATATCCTCTATACTTTAGGACATCGTCGAAGACTGATGCTTGTAGCCATCTTCTGTTTTGTTGTGACAATCTTCCTAGGGAAGATAATCGAAGACCATCACTTGTTAATCCTCAGTTTGCTAGTGCTTTGCTGATATATTTTGCTGTGATTGCTTGTCGTGCTAGTACCTCGGCGCATTTTGTAATGAACCGGTACTTGCGCTTGCATTTGCTTGTGAACCAATACCTCGGCGCTTGTGATGTGCCAGTACCTAGGCGCTTTAAGTAAAGTGAGATGATCGATGTCAGGCCGATCACTTACTGCGTTTGTAACCGAGCCGACTACTAATCATGTCAATTTGCTTATAGGGGCTAATTGGGGTACCAAGGAACCCTTTTTGCTGAATAAGGTCCACATACCATTTATGGACCTAGGAGTTGCATCACTAAGGAAAGGAGAGCCAGCGCACGCTGCCACGTGTCATCGCGGTGTGCCAGGTTTGTCGCGTCGCATCAGCTCCGTCTCGACGCGATGGTTCCATCGCGGCGCGATGGAGTCGGGTTTCCGGAATAAAACCCCTTCTTCTTCCTTATTTCGTCATTTGCCTTATTTTTGCTCATTTTTCGCTCAAACCTTCAAATCACTAGTTCTTGCTCGTTTGTCAACCAAATTTGCTCAAATTTGTTGCAAATCGAAGCTCTCTATCTCTAGTTTGCCGATCTATGTAAGTTTTTCTCCAACTCCTCCTAGTTTGGAAGAATTTTGTGTGTTTTTATTTGCGAATTTTCGAAAAATTCGAAACCTCTTGTGCTTATTTTGCTTTGTTTGTCAAATTTCTTGCCATGAAATTGCTTGTTTATGCTTGTATATCATCTTAGGAGTAGAAACGAACGTTTTGCCATTGTTGGGCTCTTTGAGTTCGTGAGAACAATGTGGCTTGTTCTTCGCGTTTTTGCTAGCTATTCATACTCAATTTGTCACAATATTTGTCATATTATTGTAAGAAATTGTTTGATTGCTTGAGAATGTTATTTTTGCTCGAGTAAAAAACATGCTCTGTTTTTTAGTACTGCGTACTCTGTTTTATTTCGAACATAGTATCATGCGGCTAGGCAAACCTTAGATACTATAGACCCTTTTCTTTACTGTTTGCTTGCATAATTAGCATGTCTCGACGACGCGGGTCTGGCTCACGCTCTCGTGGGGCTCATCGAGAGGACGAGCCTGTCGACATCGGCGAGGGGACCTCCACTAACCTTGGGGAGTTCCCTGAGTGGGATGGGCACACCTTGTACTTCACGCCCCAGTTTTACATTTCAAAGCGCTTGTTGCCACGGTTCAGGCAACAACACCATAGGACAACGGTACGATTTTTACTTTCGCAACAACGAGGAGTTGCGTGCGCTGTGGGAGTCTTGTGGTCTGACTCCATTGCTGCAGACTACTCGGGCTCTCTATTCTTTGAAGTCGAGCCGTTTCTTGGTTTGCGATTTGGTGAAGTTCTTTTGGGACACCACCAACACGTTCCATTTTCCTTGAGGTGAGATGACTGCCACTCCCCTTGACTTCTCTTTGATCACCGGATTGGAGTTCCGGTCAGCTGCAGTTCCTTTTGGTAGTGATACTACCCTCTTCTCTCCTGAGGCAGAGGAGCTACTGGGCCCCATTGTTATTCGGGCCTGCAGTGAGTCTCGACTGCTACAGATGAGTAACCGATCTATTCGGTGGTCTGTGTTAGTAGAGGCTTTTCGGGATGACGCGACCACCTCGGAGCAGCAGGTGCGCATCTTTGTTTTGATTCTACTATCAGGGTCTTTCTCTCCAGACAAGGGTAGCCGAGTGCTACTCTACTATTTGCCTGCTCTCCGCGACCTTCGAGCGATCGAGACTTTTGATTGGGCCAGTTTGGCCTATGTTGACTTCCTGCTGGGTTGCAACTCGCCTCTCGCCAGCGTACCTTTGACGAGGAGGTCACACTCTCTAGCTTCTGGAGGGTCGTAGAGGTATACTCCATTCCTCTTGGCAATAGGTTTCTTTTGACTTTAGCTTTTGTCGACATTTTCAAGTTGTTACAGGTGCGGTTCTACGAGTATATGTCATCTTTGGCGCCAGCTAGGCCTTCACCTCGAGGGCTCCCTGTTGCTGCTAGCTGGGGTGGCTGTTATTCTGACCAGACTGCTGCTGCCTTGTTCTAGAGTCCCTTCTCTTGGTATGCGTTGTTCGCCATTTTTGTTTACTCTTTTGAATAGGATTCCTACTCATGAGTTTTTGTCTTGTACGGACCTGAGGTTAACTTTCGTCCATGGGCTGATTTTGACATCCCCGCACTAGCTGTTCAATACACAGCTCAGCGGTGCTACTTCTAGGGGACGTATGATGATGTGGTGTACCTAGGCGAGAGAGTTGCGATTCAGCACTCTTCGAAGTCTTTTGTCGTTCCTACCCGTCCTCCACGGCATATGATGGATCAGACGGACTTGAGAGTTCATATGGGTAGGTCTCCAGCTGGTACGGAGTGGCAGCGTCATAGCCATTCGAACTGGAGCTATGGTGAGAGGCTTGTGCCGCTGTTGGCTCCACCACCTTGCCCGTTAGAGGAGGCGAAGGTATATTTCGCATCTTTTGATTTGTTCTTTTGGTAGCCCCCAGGAAATTTTAATCACTTAGATTTTATTTTTGCAGGCTGCTGATAGGCTAAAGTCGTATCACCTAATTAAAAGTATTACCTAAGTCCTCTAACTAATGTAGATAGGGAAGTAGGGTCGAATCTACAGGGAAATAAGTCTTTTTATTTCTAATTAATTAGTATAATCTAAATTATTAAGTAACCAAATTGTTGTGAAGGATATTAAACTAATGAGAATAAAAGTAGGGAGGAGAAATCAATAAATAAAAGCCTAGGACATAGGTTCACTAATAAATAATATTCTGAGATGAAAGACAACAATCAATTATCAATGCAAAAATTAACCAGATTATAAAGGGCTTTCGCTACGCATTATAATCACAGAATTAATCTACTGGTATTAAATCGCATCTCTCGAATATTGATTTAACCATTTAATTAACCTGCCTATTGAAACTAAGCCTAAATATCAATTCTCATCTCTCGAATCTCGAATCAATATTGCATAACTCATACAATTAAACCAGCGCTAATCCAATTGCAAAGCATTAAATCAATCAATAGGAAATTAACCCAAAACATTAACAATCAACAACAATAAATCATCCCTTCATATTAATCATGGATCCCCAAGAACCGTAGAATTAAAATACTCGTGCATAATTAAAATAAAACTAATTAAAGTAAACATAATTAAAATCAATAAGCAATTAAATAAAGCAATTAAATAAAACTATTAAAGTAAGCATATAAGAAACAATAGTATGAGATTAAGAAAATAATGATAAAAGAACTTAAAGAAAACAATAATATAATCAACTAAAAGAAGTCAACTAATACTCTTGCATGAAAAAAGAAATTGACGAAAAGCGAACAAAAACTGAGAAATTCCTAACTGAAACAAATTAAGTTACGGAAATCTAAGGAAATTAACAAAGCTGAAAACTACCTCCTACAAAACTACTACGTACCTATTTATAAACGACTACACCGACATAACAAAATCAAGTGGGCCAAATAACGAGCCCACTATGATAAAGCGGAATAGCTCCCAGCAAGCTCGCCTGACCGGGCCTGCTACCGCCCGATTGGGCCCGGTCAGTTGGTCAGCCCAGCAACTCTGATTTTCTTTGAGATTGGGCTACTTTTGCTTTGGGCCTACAATCCTTAGCTAGCTTGCTCATCACTTGGTCCGAAATATTAATTTGAGCCTCTTCATCAACTGAGCCCTTAATCACCGAACTGAATTTCTTTAACTCGGTCTTGGGCTTAAAATATACAGTCATAAAATACGTTCAAACTCCAATATCTTCGTAGTGGTTCAATAAGCTCGGGAATTGTCATAATTCTGCAAATTCCTACAAAATAATACCAATTCTACAAAACACTAGAAAACGTATATTAGTAATAAAAATAGCTCCGCAGAGCTCAAATAAGCACAAATATGACCATGGGACGAGGAATAAAAACATATATAAAATAGACTCATCAGCTGCGGTGACGGCTGCAGATTTTGTACCTCCACCAGTGTCTATTACTTATAAGGGTTCGGCCCGGTTGAGGAGATGATTTCTCTAGCCCCTGAGGAGTGGGGATTTGTGGAGAGGTCAATACCTCGCCACCAAACCTGGGTGAGTCGTCTATCATCATTTTGTTTGTATGCATGTTCTTTCACTGTTTCTGACTTTTATTGCTTGACAATTTTCCCGCGAGGTGATGACGAGGATGGCGAGAGGCATGGACGCCTTTCGTTATCAGCTCGTGAGGTTGAGTCACCGAGCTAGTTGTCGTCGTGCGAGTGATGGCACAAAGGTATTTCTCTTTTATTTTTACTTTATTTTTGCTTCAATTATTTTTCTTATATTTGACATGGCTTATTTTTCTATTTCAGCCTGTTCCTCCATCACATACTCGTACGAGACCCAAGGATTGGAGAGAGAGATCCGGGTCTGGCTCGAGGCGTCATCGCACTTCGGCTAGGAACCAGGGCGGCCGAGCGGAGTCGGATTAGACGGTGGTAGTGGAGGGTTCTGGGTCTTCTTCTGAGGGTGCATCGAGGAGGTCGACTGGTCAGGGAGGCGCGACATCAGCTCCTTTCGTGGGTGGTGGGACGTACGAAGTTGACTTGTCGTCGCAGCAGCCACAGCAGCCGGGACCTCAACAGGGTGAGCCAGGATGGAATGGCCCTACTCTTTCGCTTCTGACTACTAGTGATCCCGATGATGGTGAGGGATTGACTCCGCGGACTTTGCAGTTCTTGGATACATTTGGTGTTCCTCCGCAGTTGCGTCCTCCGGCACCGTAGTTGTACCTGTATTTTTTTTATTTGACTTTGTAGAACTTTGCTTTATATGACACTTATGTTAGATATATTGTACATACATCATATGATTATTATGTTATTTATCTTTTTATATTTTTATTTTTCATTTTACGTGCATATAAGTGTGTGCAAAATTGTGATTAATTTTTGCACAAAAATTCCGTCATTTTTATTACTAATGGAGGGTATCCGACTTCCTCCCCCAAAAAAAAAATGAAAAATAAAATTGGGTTCGACCAAAAATAAGCTTAAAATTAATTAAACTTAAAATAATCAAAAGGGGATAAGTGTTTGAAAGAAAATTGCCAAAAATAAGTTTGGATAAGGCTTTGAAAAGAATCAAAACCGTAAAGTCAAAGTACAAATCCGAGTCAAAGTTGGATAACACACGGTCAGCTTAGCGCGTTATTCCGACGCGGTAAAAATTGAACCATTGCGACGCGACACTCCTGTCGCGGGGCGATGGACCTGTCGCGACGCGATGGACCTGTCGCGACGCGATGGACCTGTCGCGGCGCGATGGTCTTATTTCTCCGTATTCTCCTGGGATTCGGTTTTCGTCAGGTTCTGCTTATAAAAAGCCCCCAAATTCGTCGATATATTACAGCATAATTCGAGCAGATTAAAAATATAATTAACCCTGTCGTTGTAGTATAGTGGTAAGTATTCCCGCCTGTCACGCGGGTGACCCGGGTTCGATCCCCGGCAACGGCGCCAAAATTTGATACGTGTCGTTTTACCGTATTAAATTAATAATTTAATAACCTAACTTAGACCTTCAAAAATATTTACAAGTAGTAAAAAGGACAAGCAAGGGTCGATCCCACGGAGAGATTGTTAATCTACTATACTCAAATAACTCATAAAATACAATAACTATTTACACTATTTACATATGATGGGGGGTTTAAAATGAATCTAGTAACAAAACTAAACAAGACTAAAAATACTAATCTACTATTTACAATAGACGACACACTTAACCAACTCCATTAATAACCTTTACTCAAATTAAACTATTGGTGACTATAATTAACCGGCCTTGCATAATTAATCAATTTAATTACTAGACTAACTGTAGAGACTTTAGTAACAAAGACTCCCTATCTTCCCTTAGTTTAAACCAATTTTGAACTAAGCCGAAATTGACTCTAAACCAATCTAATTAACACAAATATGGTCGCAACTTGCATGAATTAGTCTTGGCAGCCTTAATAACTAAGAGACCTCATTAGTCCTAACTAATCTGATCACATAAATGTCAGATTATTTAGATTGAAATTGCTCTCTAACTTAAACCAAACCATAATCGCAGACTCGATTTAAAATTAGGGACTACTCTTCTATACAATTTAAACTAAGCTAAACCATATAGATAACAATACTTTACAATCCAACAATAGAAAGATAACAATCATAGCTGAACTGCAAAATTAATAATTAATACCTAGCAAATTCAAATAGCCGTAAATTGAAATAAACCATGCAAACAAATTATAAAATTAATAATCAAATCATCACACCAATAATCCAATAAAAGTAATTAATCAATCTTAGCAAAAACAATCCAAAATAATAGTAAGTGGAACAATTGAGTAAGAAGATTTATGAACTATACTCCCAAGAACAATCGTACAAGACTCGAATTCGACCCCGCGAATTGTCGTCGTTCTCGTTCTACCTTGGACTCGAGACTAAGCCCTCCTCCGATGGCTATCTTCTATACTCCAATTGCCCAAATATGAGTCAATCGAACTATCTCACTCGGATAATATTTTCTGGTTAAGTTGTGTGTTTTTGAGGGAATAATTGGGGGTTTTTTTATAAGCAAAAATAACCTAGGTTTTCCGGGATCAAAGAGATATATTAGGGAAAACAGATAGAGATCCATCTTCTCTTATCTTGCATGAAATTCGGAGGAGATTTGTTGAAGATGAAACTTGATAATGATGGTGGTGAGTTTCTGGTACACTCACGCACCTCTTTCTCCCTTTTCTTCTTATCCTTTTTATTTTCTCTTTTTCTTAGTTCTTGATTTTGTAGTTGCACGTACCTTTTGCTCCAAGTGGGCTTCTTGAATTTTCCTAGCCCACTCAATACTCTTTCTTATTCTCCTACCAAGAACACACATCATAATTTTAAGTACCCTTTTATTATGAAAATAGCAATAAAATAAAATACTAATTAAAATAATATCTAAAATAATAAAAATAGATAATTTCATAAATTCACTAGAATAAAATGACTATAAGACTAATATTAGGGACTAAAAATATGGTATATTATGCACTTATCATTAGCTCATTAATTTTTACTCAAAATAGCCATGTCTAAGACTTTTAGTGATTTTACTCGTGAGTGGTGCCGGTCTTTGACTTCCAAAGAGAGGAAAGAGCTTGGCTTTTTCCACTTGGGGGGTTTATATGGTATTAAGGGGGTAGACCTTGACATAGATTTTATTTATACCACCTAAGAATATTAGGATTCAAACACCCATTGCTTTAAATTTGGTTATGATGAAATGTGCCCTTTACCGGAAGAACTTGGTGCCATTCTTGGCTTCCCCTCTTTAGATCTTGCGGTAATTCCTAAGGTGAGCGAATATTATTATAAGGATTTTGAGCGTTTCCTTAACCTTAGAGATAGGGACTTAAAAGACATAGTGCATTGGAATGTAGTAAATTTGAAAGAATTTGCATGCTTTTATTTTGATAAACCACGCTCTGAGTCTTTTCATGTCTATAGGAGGAGGGCTTTCCTCTTTTGCATGTTTAGCCAATATCTTCTTACTAGTGGAAACATTCATAAGGGTCAAGCAATTTTAGCATCTGTCATGGAGCAAATTGAACCAGGGAGAAATCCAATTCCATTAATTGTTGGAGAAACTATGCTTAGTTTAGATGAACTAAAGAGAGATCCGAAAGCACCTCTTGGAGGTTCTCTAATTTTTTTACAAGTAAAAAAATCAATACTTTTAATTACAGAAATCAAAAATATTTAATTTTGTATAGTAATACTAATTTTTTGCATTGAATGTTTGCAGATTTGGCTAATGGAAAGGCTTGAATTAATTAGCCCTCCTGACAATATTGAAAAGTATACACCAAATTGCCTTGTGAGAAGGAAGAAGCGTTTCTCTATAAAAATGGGCCACCGGGAGTGGAGTAGAATCTTTGAAACTCGCGACTTTGCAATTAAATGGGCTGTTCCGTGGTGGAAAATTGAGAAGATGGTTGGTGTCAATAAACAACCTTTTTGCCATCTTCCAAGTTTGTCCAAATTAACCGTTTACTACCCTTCTAGAGTAAAAAGACAATATGGCCTTGCTCAAACCGTTCCTTCCGGGGATCTTCATCGCCCTTATGAATTTCCCATTTCATAAGATGTAGAAAGATTTGATGACTATTGGTGTGCTAGACCTTTCTGGGAACTTGTTACCCAAAAGGTTCCTCCTTCTTTGTCTAGAGATGTGAAGCATGGTTACTTGATAGATCTCAAAAGGACAAGAATAAAGTTCGAAATATGTACAAGACTAATGTTAAAGATCATCTAGGAGATAAGAAAATTCCTCCTAAAGATCCTCTAGGTGCAAGAATTGAATTCAAGACCCCTATTATGCCTAAGAAGAAAAATACAACTAAGGGCAAGGGGAAAAGAAAAACTGACTCCACAGAAAAGAAAGTATGGGTTGAAAAGAAACATGGTGTAATGGCTATAGGAGAAACTATTGACACTAAGGTTGTGTGTAGATATTCTAAGGTTTCCCTATTGGTGAAAGAGATGGATGATGAAGAAGAGGTGGAGAAGGATTGGAAAAAGGCCAGAAAAGAGAAAACAGATTAGAGCATTGCTTTTACTATCAATTTATTAGTTAATTTTTATTTTCAAGCCAATTTTATTTTTAAGCCTTTGTTTTAATTCCATCAATAATGTAATTTTACTTTTATTAATGCAATTTTCAGCTTTTTAAATTAAATTTACTTTTTTACATTGAAGTATTTTGTTAAAGCAATGAAAACAACTTGAATTAATTTCGAAAATTATTCGAGTACGAAAGTTGAAAATTTCCCGAAATACACCGAAATTTTCCCAGTTTGACGAAAACGAACTGGCGCCGGAATTTTGGATTCATCACGGCGCGGTGCGATGGCTTTGTCGCTGTGCGACAGATCCTGTCGCGGCGCACTGGACTGGAATTATGTGCGTCGTTCGCACTGTGTTGTCGTGTCGACGAGAGAGTGTGAGGTTTGTAAAATTTAAAGTGGCCACACCCTGTAAAGGGTTGCCTACGTATCCTCTTCTTAGGAATCAGGCCAAACGTAGCTCTCTTGAGTATGTTACTCAAGTCATCATGGGTAGAATTTCTTAAGTTGGTCAAGATTCGTCATATTTGAGAATTCATTACTATCCATGTCAGTTAGTTTTGCGGCACCTCCTGGTAGGATAGTTTTGACGATATATGGTCCGGACCAATTAGGCCTAAATTTGCCTCTTGGGTCTAAAACATTTTTCCATAATGCTTTTAACACCAAGTCTCCTATTTTAATGTTTCTTGTCTTGACCTTTTTATTAAAGTGTCTAGCCATTCGAGTTTGGTAGCATTGAGTATGATGTAAAGCTTCTACTCCTTTTTCATCGAGTAGAATTAGCACTTCATATATTGCTCTAGTCCATTCGACTTCATCGAGTTTACTCTCCAACGCGATGCGTAGGGAAGGTATTTCTAATTTCACAGGTTGTACAACATCCATTCCATAGACTAAGGAAAATGGCGTATTTCCAGTGGATGAACGAATTGACGTGCGATAACCCCAAAGAGCGAAATGGAGTTTGTCAGGCCAATCCTTGTAATTTTCTGTCATTTTTTCGATGATAGTCTTTAAATTCTTATTGGCTGCCTCTACTGTGCCATTTGCTTGAGGCCTGTATGGAGAAGAGTGATGATGTTGAATGCCGTATTTTTGAAGCAATTCTTCACATTCCGCTTGAAAGTGAGTTCCATTATCACTTATCAATTCATGTGGGACTCCATATCGACATATATGTTCCTTTCGATGAAGAGTGCTACATGTTTTGCGGTGAGTTTTGCATATGATGCTGCTTCAACCCATTTTGTGAAGTAATCAATTTATACTAGGATGTATTCATGGCCTCCTGTCCCAAAAGGAGTGATTTTTCCAATAATGTCTATTCCCCATGTTGAGAATGGCCATGGTGATGTATAGGTGTAAAGGAGAGAGGGAGGGACATGTTGCAAGTTAGCGAATATTTGGAATTTAGGGCATCTTTTTACATATTGATGGCAATCCCTATTCATGGTAGTCCAATAGTATCCTTGTTGCATTACTTTTTGGGCTAGCATTTTGCCATTCATGTGAGTTCCACACACTCCTTCGTGGATTATTCTCATTGCTCTTTGAGCTTCCTTTTTGCCTACACATAGGAGAGCTCTGCCTTTAGGTACCCTTTTATGTAGCTTGTCATTTATGAGTACATATTGGGAAGCCAAAAGTCTTAGCGCTCGTTTCGCTCTCTTATCAATGTGGAGTGGATTTCTCCTTTGGTGACATAGTTGAGGATGTCAGTATACCAAGGTTCTTCCTCCTCTTCTTCTTCTCCTTGAACTATCTCATCATCTTCTATGGCTTGAATATAAGCTGGTTTATGTCTTTTCTCTATTGTTAAAGGCATTTGTTCAATTTCCTTAGGAATTCTAACCATTGAGGCTAGCCTTGCCAAGGCATCAGCAAACTGATTTTCTTCCCTAGGTAAATATGTGTATTCTACCTTTTCGAGTTGATCAGTAAGGGTTTCCAGGTATGTTTGATAAGGAGCTAATCTTTCACTCCTTACTTTCCATCTTTTGGAAATCTGATTGATGATTAAAGAAGAATCTCCGAATATTCGAAGTTTCTTTACTCCTAATGCCAAAGCTGTTTCGAGGCCTACCACGCATGCTTCATATTCTGCAGCATTGTTGGTAACGTCGAAATCTAACTTTATGGAGATTGGGACGTGTTCTTCTTTAGGTGATACTAGTAATACTCCTACGCCACATCCTTTTTGGTTTGAGGCTCCATCGAAGTATAATGTCCAAATATCATCTTCTGTAACCATCAAGTCTTCGTCCAGAAAATCATTCTCATGTATTGGTGTCGAATCTTCTATTGGGAAATCTGCTAAGAAGTCTGAGATCACTGATCCTTTAATAGCCTTTTAAGGCATGAACCTTACATCGAATTGTGCTAAGTTTACTATCCATCTTGATATTCGTCCGTTAAGTGTAGATTTCTCGAAGAGATACTTAAGTGGATCCATTCGAGATACAACATAGACTTAAGTGCGAGACACAATTTCTCAAGTGGTGTGTAGCGTACTTTATACTCGAGCATCTTTTTACTTAAGTAATAGATGGCGTTCTCTTTACCTTCTACTTCTTGTGCAAGCATAGCTCCCATTGTCTCTTTAGTGACTGTTAGGTACAATCGAAGAGGGATCCTTGGAAGCGCTGGTGCTAATACAAGAGGATTAGTGAGATAGGCTTTGATCTTTTCAAAGGCTTTTTGACACTCATCGTCCCATATTACTAGCACACATTCTTTTTAAGCTTCTTGAATTTTGGTTCACATATTGTGGTTAGCTTGGATATGAACCTACTTATGTATTGCAACCGGCCAATAAATCCTCGAATTTGCTTTTCGGTTTTGGGCGGCGACATTGACATGATTACTTTGATCTTAGTTGGGTCTATTTCTATCCCTCTAGAGCTAATGACGTAGCCTAATAGTTTCCCTAAGGTGTCTCCAAAACCACACTTGGCTTGGTTTAGCCTCATGTTGTATTTTCTTAGCCTTTCGAGGAATTTTCTTAGGGCTACTTGGTGTCCTGGACGCTCTTTTGATCGATTTAACAATCATATCATCCACATAGACTTCAACTTCTTTATGCATCATATCATGGAATAAGGCAGTCGCTGCTCTTTGGTAAGTGGTACCCGCGTTTTTCAACCCGAATGGCATTATCGTGTAACAATAAGTGCCCCAAGGTGTTATGAATGTAGTCTTTTCCATGTCTTCTTCAGCCATGAGAATTTGGTTATACCCTGCATACCCATCCATAAACGAGAAAAGTGCATGATTTGCCGTGTTATCTACTAAAATGTCGATGTGTGGTAAAGGGATGTCAACCTTTGGACTTGCCTTATTTAGATATCTGTAGTCGACACACATTCTTACCCTTTCATCTTTCTTAGGAACTAGCACCACATTTGCGACCCATTTGGGGTATTTGGATACCCTAATAAAACCTGCAGTTATTTGTTTTTGAACTTCTTCTTTTATTTTAAGAGCTACATCGGGTTTCATTCGACGTAACTTTTGTTTTACGGGTTTCATTCCTGGAATTAGTGGTATTGTGTGTTGAGCTATTTTTCTATTTATTCCTGGCATATCTTCGTATGACCAAGCAAATACATCGATAAATTCTCTTAGTAGATTAATTAAATCGGTTCTTTCTTCTTTACTAAGAGTTAGACCAATTTTAACTTCTCTTTTAATGGTTGGATCTTTTGAGATATCAACCGTTTCGGTGTCTTTAATTACTGGTGTCTTGTTTTCAAGTGTTTCCATTGCCTTAATTATTTCTTTATCACTTTCATTGTTAGTTAAGAAATTCTCGTCATCTTGAGTAAGGGAATGACACGAGGAGTAAGCGAAAGAAGACATGTTATTGAATTCAGAAATCATTACATCAAATAAGGAAATGTCCGTGGGGGACTTGACTTTTAACTATCCTAGGAGTATATTTTGAAGTAGAAGGGAGAGAAGGAGATGCTACTATAGAAGGTTTAGAGGACTCGACTACAGAAGATTTGAATTCAGACTCAGACGATTCAGACTCGTCGAACATTGGTCCTTGTCCTATTGTTATGGAGATCTTTCTTCCACTTGGTGTAGTCACCTTCACAGTCTTTCGCCATCCTCGAACTAATCCTTCTGCCGGAGTAATGAACTTTGTGGGATCAAAATCTTCTCTTTGCAAGGCCGTTTGGATAAGCGCAAAATTATCGTCGATACGCTTAGGCTCATTTTTCTCGTAGCCAAAGAGTAATCCCATGACATTAAATTCAAAACATGGGGGTAATTTCACTTTGTGAATAGGGGTTTGAATCTCGTTTACAAAATTGCAATCCAAGAAGATTTCGAATCCTGGTTGTCTTATCCCATCTTTGACGAAGGGCTTAGGAAATTCGTAACGTAGACAGTCCTCACCTTCTCTTATGAATTGACCAGAGTGAGAGGATATTGGTCCATTGGGATTGCTTTCTTTTGAGTACGAGCATTCCTCCGCGCATTAATCTTTTCCCGGGCTTGCTTATAGTCTTTTGGAGTCGATTCGAAACCAGGTCCAAAAGTATCTAATTTAGGAAGGTCAGGCGATCCCATTTGTGTTGCTACTCCTTTCTTCCTTCCTAGAATCATTCCAGGAAAGTGTCCTTACTTTCGGAGTATGCCATTGACTATCATGTTTGAATGGAGGTCGTAGTGAAGAAGGGTCTTCGTCGATGAAAGAGACCTCTTCAGCATTAAAGCCCCATAAATCTTCATTATTCTCGTCATGCTTTACATTTATGAGGGGTTTATCAATTGCTTTGATCCTCATTGGGGAAGCATCGATTGTGACGAGAATTCCTCCAACTATAGCCTTTACTTGTTGATGAAGGGACGAAGGGACGGCCTTAAGGTCATGAAGCCAAGGGCGTCCCAATAACAAGTTGAACGAGGCTTTAATGTCTACCACTTGAAAAGTAGTAGCATGCTCAATAACTCCTGCCGTGACATTCATCGTTATGGTTCCAAGATCTTGGCGACAAGTGTTGTTATAAGCTCTTATTTCTTGCGTAGATGGAGATAAGTCTTCATATATTATTCCTAACATCCTTGCAGTTCGAAGTGGGCAAACATTAATTGTTGACCCATTATCTACAAGAGTCATTGGGACATTCATCCTCTTGCAGATTACTGTGAGGTCTAAGGCTTTATTGTGTTTATCACCTTCAGGTGGTAAATCCTTATCAGAAAAGGCGATTAAATTAATGGGACTAGGGAGATCACTCGTGAGGAAGTTAGCCAACCCCTAAGGAGTGATTACCGCGACTCTATGCTCATGGGATGTGGCTAGTAATTTCCATACATTCATCTCGACCTTAGTCTTCTTAAGTTGTTTGACAACATCATTGTCTTCTATGATTGGTATGGGAACTTGTTGAGTAGTAAGAATGGGTTGCGTTGTGACAGGAGGTTGCATTCTCCCTGATCTTGTGAGGACGTCGATAGGAGAATCCTCTTCATCCAAATGTCATTAACCGGATATATTGAGGAAAGTGGAGTGTCTTCTATATCTTTGAGGTAAACATCTTCATCATCACTATCCCATACTCCATTAACCAATTCTGAAAGTACCTCTTTGTTTGGTCGTATTTGAACCAATTTCTTACTGTCAATTAATCCTTGGACTAAGTCCTTGAATTTAAAACAGTGTTCTATGGTATGTCCTCCTGAGTGATGATAGGGACATTAGAACCTATCTGTCCTTTTAAGTGATTCAAAAGGTCTTGGCTCAAAAGGTTTGATCTTCCTATTCTCGAAGAGCTTTTGAAACATATTTGCATAAGTGGTCCCAATAGGTGTATATGCCTTGTTACTCCTTTTGGGTGTTTCGACTAATTTGAGAGAGAAGGATTTCTTTCAGTAGTCTTAGTGGGTGTCATCTTTTCGGCCATACGTCTTTTCTCCATCTCCTTTGCTTCTTGGAGAGCATGGTGAAGTTGAGCCATCGCTGCCCTTTGTCGGGTCATTGCTACCCTCATTGTGTTTATGAGCACCCATGTACCTTCCTTAGAAAATGGTTCCTTATTTGGAGGAAAATCACTCATGGCATCGAAGAAAATGTCCTCCTCTTCTTCACTGGCATGCGTTTCTTTAAGTGGTTTGATGAGAAGTGATGGGTCAGCGTGACCTTCCTCGTCAGAAATAGCCAAGGAATCCGAAAGTGGAGCATTATTGATGCTTGTCTTCTTTCTTGCAGGAGGTAATGGAAGTTTATTGCTATCTATTAGATCCTGAATTGTAACACCCCAATAATTCTCCCTTTTTCCAAACCACTTAATTTAAATAAAATAGTGGAGAACCATTGGCATGTTACCGCCACGTGTTAAAACGTTAAGGCTTTATCAAAGTATTGCAGCGGAAATCCAACTTAAATCTTAAAAT
Organism: Chenopodium album; assembly: GCF_948465745.1. Classification (NCBI taxonomy): domain Eukaryota; kingdom Viridiplantae; phylum Streptophyta; class Magnoliopsida; order Caryophyllales; family Amaranthaceae; genus Chenopodium; species Chenopodium album. The sequence continues at coordinate 45,054,736 of NC_137851.1, forward strand.
AATATAATTTAGAAAACCAATAAGTCAAAGCTTACAAATTGGAACCATAAAGGCCCTTATTAAACCAAACTAATATTTAAAATCCCAAAACATAATTGAAATAGTAAAACATAGAAAGTTCAACACAAAGAACAAATACTCTCAATCACACCAATCCCTTGACAATGAGTATGTCAAATCCCCGAACCTCACATCATCAAGCTAACCTGTGCAATACTGCTCCCCAATAATACAAGTGTAATAATTGGATCGTCACAGGGTCATTGAAAGGCGAAGGCCATGACCAAAAGAAAACACACAAAAAAGGCATGCAATCAGCAAAGCTGAGTACATACAAGCTACAACGTACAAAACCTAACATGCTCAATTAATTAAAGTAAATAAACATACAAAACGAATTCATTGATCAAGACTCCACACTCAAACAATTCAATTGACTCAACATACTTAGTAACCAGTTCCAAACACTTGACTCTTAATATTTAGTTTGATTAATTTAATTTGGAGTAAGCAATAGATGAGATTGTCCAACCCACCAAATCATTTTGGTCCCAAATGACCATTTAAAATAAAAGTTTAGCGCAATGCAAGAATGGGCGCGACTCCATTCTCACAAAGTTAGTCTAGGATCCCATCTAACTTTCATTGTAAAATAAAAATGTAAATACCAAAAGAGAAGAGGACATGTTGATCAAACAAGCCTCGGAAAGCCACGGGCTTCCACCGTGTACCCCAACCCATAATTGTCAATACTCTAGAAGTGCACACTTTCCAGAGTTTTATTGCTCATCCTTGTTTCACTTTACGTGATTACAATTTTAATTAATAGCCGACCATTCAAGTAGACCATACATAACGATCATACATCAATTCACTTTTAATCTTATTTAGGACAATGGTGATCACATCACAAATTGACCTTTAATTCCTTTAAACTTCCAAATTATCCAAAATTGTTGAACATAGTCAACCCATCTAGCCATTTCGGCTTAATCCACTTTTACTCAACATACTAACAAGTCATGCTTGAGTAATAAATAAAATAATAATAACCTTGTGAAATAATTAATAAATTTATTCCACTTAAACCATTCAATTCCAATCCTTCAATAATCCAAATGTGGTTAATAAACCAATCCAATAAAAAAAATATGCTTGTATCAATATTCCATACAAACAATTAATCCAATATAATTCAACATGCTTGCATCCATAATTCCATACCAACATAATCAATTCACCAAAACATGTCTCATAAACATAAGCACATGAATTAATTAAATGTATAACCAAACAATTTCCATCCAAGTGTTCTCTAAACATGAAACTAAGTTCTTTCTTTTTGGTACCTAAACATGATACTACTTACAACGAAGTAGACATGTACGTACCACTCGTATAAACAATCCTTTGTGCCACTTTTAATCACTCAAAAGTCTCCTAGGGAATAATCACTTCCTAGAGAACAACCAATAACAATAAATTAATACTCAACCAAATTTCTAGCAACTTAAATTTACTTTAGACTACTTAAAAAAAATCTGAAAATTATTTAAAAATCCCTAATTAAACTCCTTTTTAATGGGTAATCACACCCTTTAATTAAAATCACAATTATAGAACTTTAAATAAAATTCCAGCATTTTAAACTAATCAAAAACCCTTTAAAATTCAAGGATAAAATTTAAAGCATAAAAAAAAACTTCGTTAAAAATCAAAAACTGGCCGAAAATCATATTTAGAGGATGAATTTGGCCACGAGAGGGTGGTGCTGACTACCAAAGGTAGTGAGTCTTTCTTAAGACATTGTTTCCACATGGAAAACACTACTTTTTTTTTATCAAAATCGGATAAGTTCAGAACCTAATCAGGATTAAAACGGGATTAATATTAACGAATGGAAATCTAAGAATTAAAACAGGAATTTACGTGTTCAAAATATTCTGGGATTAAGTTAAACTAATCAGTAGTTATAATCACCAAAATTTCAAACATCATTACTATAAAAGTCCTAAATCAATTGTTCGTAAAAACCCTAAAATCGTGATTTTCAATAATTAAAAACCCTAGGTTATAAAATTTACAAAATCTGAAAATTATGACATTTATAAAATCTGAAATTATAAAGTTTAATCATCAAAATACAATTTGATACTAATTAAATTAATTTCAAACAATAAAATCAAAACCCATAAATCAATAATTATAATTACACAAATTAATAAAACAAAGGAGAAAATAAGACTAACCTTTTGTGTGGGGAAAATTTTGGGGATGTATGGGGTATTTATAGGGGAGAGAGTTGTAGGGTAAGTAGGAGTATTGGGCCTCATAAAATTAATGGGCCAATTAGGTAAATGCAATGGACTAGGCTTTGTTTGTATGGCATAGATTGTAGAATGAAAGCTCATAAAATAATTTGTACTAAAATAATTTTCGGCCCAAATTAATAATTTGAAACTTTTTAAAATAAAATCCGGAAAAATACAAATAAATATTATAAATAAAATAAATTTTCATTTATAAAATATTTAAAAATACGGGGGATTACATGAATTGCCTCCTTTAACTTCCAATAGTTTTCAGTAGGATGTCCCCTACCTTGATGATATTTGCAATGTGGATTGGGGTTCCAATTAGCTGTCCTCCTTTCAACTGGTGGATCTCTAAATGGTCCAATAGGAGTTATGAGACCTTTTGCATGAAGACGATCAAATGCTATATCATAACTCATGCCAATAGGTGTGTAATTTTTCCTAAATGGTTTCTCTTGTCCTTGATTATTCATATCTAGGACCTCGTTCAGATTAAAGGTGCTAACATTGTTTGAGTGGGTAGTTTTGGAAGAAGAAGGATTGTCGTTCTTTTTTCCTTTCCAGCCACTGTTGGAAGTGTTAGCAACTTTTTGTTTTGCAAGGTCGTCCTCAATGTTGATTCCTATGTCATAGACGACCTTGAAAGTACTCAAATTGCTTTGGCATTTGAGATGCTTAGAGTACTTTTCTTGGAAGTTCTTGATGAACATCCTTACAGATTCTTTTTCAGTGGGAACCTCAACCATTTTGGCAGAAGTTTCCCTCCACTTATTAAAGAAGGAGGTGAATCCTTCATTCTCCTTTTGCTTCAACATCTCAAGCTCTCTATGGTCAGTTTCAACTTGAATGTTGCATTTGTATCTATCTATGAAAGCGTTTGTTATTGAATTCCAAGAAGAGATCTTCTCTTTATCAAGGGAAAAGAACCATTATTGACAAACGGTTTCTAAAGATAGTGAAAACAATGAATGAAAAACCTTCTTATCAATCCCCTTAATATTCATTATTGTTTCAAAAGCTCTTAAGTGGAAGTATGGATTGTCAGTTGGCTTAAATCTTGGGATGTCATTGGCATTGAATTTCTGCGGAAGAAGTTCCTTGTCCACCGAGACCTCTTGTGAGGTAATCGCCTGAAACTTATAGTCATTAGAGAGCTTGCTCAAGCTTTCTTCCATTCGTTCCATCTGTTGTTGTTTCGCAGGGTCATTGACTTGAAGAGTAATGGTCTTCATCATCTCAGTTAAACTAGCAAGATTCTGCCTAAGTTCATTGACTTCTTCCTGAGTTACCATTTTCTTCTTAGCTTTTCTCTTTTGTCGAATCGGTTTATCAAAGAGTAAGATTTGGACGAAAGCGTTGTCCTTGATTAGTCGTCCTTCCTTTCTAGTCCAAGAGCTGTAAATTAAACCATATTTGACTTAATGACTTGACTCAAATTGACTTTGACTTTATTGGTTTTAAAAGCAAAAAAAGCAAAAATAGAGTGTATATATTTGGGAATCAAGTATAGGGTTTAAGCAACATGGTTTTGTATAATTTGGAGGATTAATATCCGACTTACCCCCCTAAAAAAAATGACAGAAAACACGCGCACACAAGACTCTCTAGACATGGTCATGGTGAACATATTTGCAAGGTGTGTGTTTAAAAAAGTGAGTGTGAGTGACATGCTTTGACACTTGTGTAAGACCATGGGACTATGTGCCTAGACTCAAACAAGGAGTAAATACAACTTCTGCCGTTAATAAAAAGGTTAATTAGACTCAGCGTGAAGACTCAAGCAGAAAAATGGACCGTCGCTGAAGCAACGGCACTGTCGAGAAACGCCAGAAGCCATCGCGGCGCGATAAGGGTATTGCGTCGCGCCACAGGTCTGACCTTCGCGTCATTACTGATGCGTCGATCTGGGCCTGTTTCCAGTGTTCTACTTTAAAAGGACAAGCCTAAAGTCGTACTAAGTCGGTTTAATCAATATATTAAACTTTAATTATTCATATTAATTAATTAAGCAAAGTCTTACATAGTCATTAATTAGTTTATTTAAACTCTTAAACAAGTCAAACAAACGGTTAGTGTAAATATGCACAAGCAAAGATGCACAAGTAATCAAGTAAGAACAATATGATGCAATGAGTTTGCAACCTAACCATGACTCTAGTCCTCTAAAGTTCAAGGATAAGGGTTAGTCAAAGAGGGTCCATGGTTATGAGTTCAAATGCATCGCGCGGAAGCCTTATCTTTGGAAGGGTTGGCCTATATGGATAGGACCCCGCAAGTTAAATTTGCTTCCATGGTTTGGTGAATTCACAAACTCGGATGTACCCTTCGTTGCAATGAGCGTTCGATTGGGTAGATGGAGTGTGAATTCCCAGAGGGTTATGGCCATATGTAGAACACATATTGGTTCAGAAAAGTGAGAAAAACTCAATCAGCAAGTAAAACCGAGTAAACAGTACTAAAACCAGTCGAAACAAGAACGCAGATTTCTGGCTCGGTATTGGAAGAACTTGGCGCGAGACAATAGGGACCATCGCGAGACGATAGCGCGCCGCGATATTGCTATCGCGCCGCGACAAAGCCATCGCACTGCGATGGGCACTGTTTTCTCAGTGCCAATTCCTACATGCCTTAGCAGCTATCTTTGCTCTTAGAATTTTCCAGTTTTTTGCAGCGTTTTTTCGTAACTAGTTGTGAAAGATATTTCCCAAATTTCCTACGTGTAAAAATCCTATGTTTTTAACGCATTACGGATGGTCTATCCAATGCGGACCTTTTTATGCTTATGCCAATAATGTCAATCAAAATTACGCACATGAATACTTAGAACGTTTCGAGTCTCATCCACTCATTCTAAATTATTGGCAAAATAAATTTTAGGAATTAAAATAGACATCCTCCCCAGTGGAGTCACCAAAAAACTGTAAGGAATATTTCAAGCATCCCACACTTGAGCCCCACTATGACCATACACTTAAGCATGGTGGTGTCCAAAGGGAAGGAATTGAGAAAAAGAGTCGCCAACAAGTTTTAGGAACTTGTAAACCGTTCACAGGGTGAAGGTTACACCCCTTCACGATCCATGAGATCGTTAACTCCATAGTGGTCTGGAACTAGGGCTGACAATGGATCGGAGGTGGATCGGGTAGAGCTTAATCCACCTCCATCCGCCAAGAATCCATTCATCATCCAACCCATCCATCACCATTTAATTCTTCATCCACGTCCAATACATCCATCATCAGCGGATGAATCGGGTGGGTCGGGTGAATAACGGGTGAAATAAAATACACCATCCTTTAGTCATAATACTAATATACATAAACTAATAATATGATATATAGTTGACAAAATCTTTAAATTTTCGAACGTTCACACCATTATACGAAATTTAACTTATATTACAAGTATATATGAAATATATACTTATGTAGTATTACAAATAGGTAAAAAAAACATTTGAAATTTTGTAAAAATATAAGCGGATGGATGGATGGGTCGGGTGATGGATGGATGAAGCTCCACCCGAATCTGACCCGATCCATCAATTGATCCATCCGTCATCCATATAAAATCCGTGTTTTGTCGGATTTTCATCCATTTTATCAGATCGGGTGGTTCGGTTATCCATGGGTTCGGGTGAAATTGTCAACCCTATTTGGGAACCATGACTGGATATTCGGGGATGAAGGTACAAATCCAACATAAAAGAGATTAAACCTGCCCTAAAAATAGGCCTCTACTTTATTCTTCTCATATTCATGTGCGCTTTCTGACTAACATACAATCAATATATTAATCCTAAACCTGTTTAATCTATGTTGGTTGAATATTAATGCACAAACAAAACTATTATTAGCGATCACTTGAATTAAAATCACGTTAGCCTAAATAAAATCATTAATTATCTAATTAAGCGTGATTTCAAGTACAAATTCCTTTTTATCCTGCAAGAGAGGGCGTGATCAAGCAATAACAATATCAAGCAACATGATATTAATGATACAACAATCATCATCATAAATATAATATTCTCATCAAAGCATAATAATATTAGCAAGATCCTAGGCATGATACTAACATGATTAATAACAAATCCTAGCATGTCACTAAGAAATAAATATCAAAGCTTTAGCTCTAACATGATACTAACATGATAGAAGAAAATAGAAAGCAACCTAAACATGACATTAGAAAGCAATAAATAACATCTGAACATGATACTAGGAATTAATATAATCTAAGCATGCTAACTAATGATACATAACAATAAAACAACTTACTTTGTTGCCTCGTATCTCTTTCTATCAAAACAATACACACGTTAGTAACTTCAATGAAAGTATTAAATCAAACAATTAATTTAAATAATTGAAATAGGGATTTGGGACCAAACCCTCATAAATTTTCAACATTTCACGTCTAGGGTGAAGGCAACTTAAAATTTGGCTAGGTGTGTCTAGAACTCGTGAATGCGGTATTGTGTTTGTAAAAAGGCTACGCTAGAAAGAGGGAGAGAGAATAAGCTATTGCTTAAGAGAGAGAAGAGCATTAGATTGTTGATGATTATGAATCCATAAAAACGGAGAAATACGACCCTATTTATAAGGAAAAAGGTCCCGAAACAATCAGAAAAAGATCGAATTAGATTCGTTGTAAAACTACTCCCATCGCGACGCGACAAGGTCCATCGCGGCGCGATGACTCTGTCGTTTCGCGATGGTTCACGCGCTAAGTCAAAGCCGTACAGAGTCCTTAATCTAATTAAATTAGACTAATTAACGTCCGTGCTTATCTTTTAAAATCAGATTTAATCTTTCAAAACACTTGTTTTATTCCAAATAAAATTCTTTATTTTTCTAAAATATATAATTACTACTCTTAATTCCACTAGAATTTAAGATAACCTTCTAGATTATTCTAGAAAATTGAAATCAATTCTAATGACTTTAGGAATACTAATGGGCCCTCCACTTGATCATTGGGCCGTATATAAAACTCATTTCAGGCCTAATTTAGTATTTTGGCCATAACTTTCTCATTATTCATCGGAATCGGGTTTATAATATATCGTTGAAAAGCTCTTTTCGAGCTCAATCCAACTACATTATTATTGGACCCTCATCATGGACCAAACTAAATTGGACTGGAAATTTTCCATAAATAGAGTAAGAAAAGAAATATTTTCGAAAACAAAAAGAAACATTTTTTATTAAAACAATCGCATCACAAGACTTTTCACGTTTCACCTTGTTCGATAATCAAATAACGTGAAAGATATTAATCACTGGGTTTGGTTTTTGGAGAGACACAATCAGATGTCTACACCATCCCTATTGCTACTCTATAATTTTCTTAGCTCTCGTGGAAATTCACAATAGGAAAAACATTATAACGGAGGATTGTAATCAAGGACCAGTCAAATTAGGAAATTAGAATATATGAAGTATTCCATAGTAAATACAGTACAAGCTTGATATAAACAATTTAATATAAGTTGAAAATGAAGTGATTCTATGTAAACTAATGTAACTATAGTTGACGTCAATCTTAAAGACATAATTCTTACACAAGACAAAAATGTAAAAGGAACAAATCTTTTAATTCCTATGTATGGGTGAGACATTACAGCTACATGTACCAAATATTTCTATTCTTGCAATGGCCTTATATGAAACAATTAAAGTAAAAAAAAAAAAAAAAAAAAAAAAAAAAAGGGGGGCAAATATGGAAAATAAAAATAAATCAATAAACCTAATTCGGTAATTCCTCTCCTCTAGCTGTTGACCCCATCAATCACTATCAAGCCCAATAGTATTCGGACTTTATTCAGTTTTTTAAAGCTAAATCCCAACCCTCCTACTCTCAGAATCAGCATATTTCAGGCTGATGTTATGCATCAGTAAAGCTTTCTTCAGTTGTTAGGCCAAAAACCAAAGACAGAGACCATGAACAATCGAAAATCTTTCTACAAATGTGGCGGTTGTTGATGTTTGTAGTTAGTGGGATAAAGCTCCCATCCACTATCAGGCTCCTTTCGTTTTCCACCACTGTTCCCAGAACCCATTGGTCTCAAACTCTCTCTCAGCTGCTCTTCTGACGGCCTACCCTGGACATGGGGGATGAAGAGTGGCCTAAAAAATGAAGAATCAGGGTTTCCAGCTTCAACAGCATTACCAAACCCAGAGTTCAAATCAAAACTAGGGCGCAAAGGACTAGCATGGGTAGGACCAGGAGTCGCACTCATCATGTTCATGACCAAGGGTGACTGACAATAGGTAGATGGAACATTTGAAGCAGAGCCCATCATTTGAGGTAGAAAAGGGGCTCCCCTTGAATCAAAAACATATGGAATCGGGCCACCAGGTCTGTAAATCTGAGCTGATGCGAGAGAAACAGCAGAGCCCATGGCAAGCCCATTATACCCATAGACAGACTGTGGATAAGGAACTGCAGGTCCCAACCCCATCAATGGTCCTCCTCTTAACAAGCTAGCATCCATAACAGGTTCCGGTGCCCTCCCATTCAGAAAAGGCAATGGAGTTTGAGGAGGAAATGCATTCCTCTTGACCTTGGTTCCCATAATCGAAATAACTGTGTCATCCGGTGGTCCCATACATGGGTTGACCTTACGAGAAGACTCGCCAAGAATGACAGGTTGGTCCGACGAATCATTGCAATTGAAAAGGTTGTCATTTAAGTCAAAGTTCCTCATTGAAGGCTGCATGCATGATGAAGAAGAAGCAGGCGATGGACTTCGATGGCAGATTTGAGGTTGGAATACAAGTCCACCCATTTTCCAATCGCATGCTGGAAGACCTCCATCATCCTCTGTTTGGTTGAGATCCAATTTGAGCCTCTGAGATCTTTTGGGACTTAATTCAACTGAAGACTCACCCGAAGGCAGGCTAGGTAATAACTGTTTTGGTTTACCCAGCACTGGATTAACAATCTTATCATCTCCACGTTCAGCAACATTCAAATCAAAATCAAGAAAATCTTGCCTCTGCCTTGAACCGCTGCTAGTGCCCCCACCAGAAAGTGCCTTGTCACTATCAGAGGCCCGACGAGGAGATGCTGGTCGAAATGCACTTGTTGCTGCAGATCCTTTCCAGCCAAGACTTCCCTCAAATTGAAGAGGGCCTGCAGGCATTCCAGAAGCCACAACAGCTCTGGATGCAGAAACAACTGATACAGGGTTTGAGCTTGTATCGAGCTGATGATCAGCATCCTCAGACGAGAATTCCTGATTGAGATCAAATTCCCAGATGTTTTTCTCTGTAATGCTCTCGGGTTCCCGTGCAACATCAGTCACTAAAGAGGACTCCGCATCTTGAGTGTGGTTTGTAGGATTTGTCTCTACATTAGTCAAACACATGACAGGAACCTTTCCAGAAGTATCAGGGGTGTTTTCTGTTGCCGATAACTGGTTCACCGGGCCATCTATCTGCAAGTCTTGCTCTGCATTTATAGACTTCGGGCTATCCTGTGGCTTACCACCACCTCTTGATACTCTGTCAGAAGAAGAAGAGAAGGATGACGAAGATGATGATGATGATGAAGAAGAAGAGGCAGAGCTACCAGATTGCTCATAAAAACCAACTACTTCTCTCTCTACTTCTTTGGCAACAAGCCGAGCAACTTCTAGAGCATCAACAGTGCCATTCTCAAGGTCCATATCTTGTGTCTGCCTAATGATATCAGTAGTTTTGCTGTTTTTTGTTAATATTGCAAATTCACAACTGCTGCCAAGATATCTCCGATCACTTTGGCGATACCTTTTAAGCTCAGAATGGTCATCAAGATCATCAAGTCTGGAGAGAGTGGATGTTTGATTCTTGGATTCCTTCAATGCAGAACCATCACCAAGCTCCAAAGCATTTTGCTCACTATCATCCATCACATTGCTCGACTCCACAACAGGCCTATCTGTATCGCATGAAGACGTCACTTTCATCGGTGATTCATTTATGACATCATATCCTCCAATATCAGATTTAACAACAGCTTCCTCAGCGGCCTTAGGATCATTTCCAGAAGATATATCTTTGCTATCAGAAACATCAAAGGCAGAAGTAACCTTCATATCACCAGATCTATCAGGCAACAACTCATTATTGCTTTCATGCTTTGCATCTTCACCCAGAGGTTCAGGCTTCAAAGCCTCAGAAATAAGCCCATCTTTGCTTTGTTTTAACAATGTAATGCATTCTGAATCCAATATTCCATCAGATGGGCATACTTCTTCCCCGACAAGATCACCATCAGTCGATTCTAGCTTGGCAGACATATCGGGGCATCCAGTGTTAGAAACTTCATGATTAGAAGTCATCTGAAAATCACCCTTATCATTAGACAATTCAACTTTCCCTCCTTCAGCACCTTCAACCTTCTGATTGCCAGAAGATCTTGTTGGGGAGCCATTATTTGCAGTGAACTGAGATTCAAGATCTTGATTATCTACCTTTGGATTATTTTGAGTATCTACCTTTGGATCATTTTGATTATCTAACTTCGGATCATTATAAACTGGGGCGTTCTCTACATCCATACTTTTGAGACCAACATCCTTAGATCTCCAACTATCAAAGAGAGCTCTTGCTTTATCTTGAACTCTTGGGCTTTTATAGTTGAAAAGACTTTTGACAGTAACGCAAATTCCTGATGAAGCCAACTTCTCATTGTCTACCTGAAGTTTCTCAACCGCTTGCAACAGTGCTGAGATAGCCTCTTCCGCAAAGCAATCACTCGCTTGGTCAGGAAATGCTTGAGCGTCCTTTAGCCACCTATCAATAAACCAAAGCCCATTTAACTGGATGAAAAGATCAAGACATTCTTTGTTCTCTGTAGCTGCTATTGTGCCCGCAACAGCAGCCCACTGCCTTGTAGCATCACCAACACTTTTCACTGAAGAATCTTTCTTCTTCTGCATAGCAGTAATCAATTCCTCAACACGAGCAGGGGCTGTGAACCCATCTTTCATCTCAGTCAAGGTAAAGAAGTCTTCAAGTGTCATAATGCTCACATTCCACTTAAATTCTTCCAAACTTCATACAAATACCCTGATGATACTAGATTTATACTCATCATTCAAAGAGAGGGTGCCACCAAACAATTCTGCAGCGAAGTCCAGCTTCCCAACAATGTTGAATCAGTCACCTATAGAATTAAAAAAGAAAAAAAAGAAAAAAAAATCAGGAAATTGTTGAGGATGAAAGAAAAGTACACAGATATTTGCAGTAAAAGGAGCATGCTCTACAAAGATCTCTTTCAGGGGCAGATACACCACACAACAAAGAGCTACTCACAGACTCTTGAGTCTCACTTTACTGCCTGGGTGACAAAATAACAAATGGAAACCCAGGAATTAACCGTCTACGGAGTATATTCTGTTTTTCAAAGGAAAACAGCGGAGGCTATTTAAGACTTAAAGTGCAAGGGTTAACAACCGAAGGTCTAAAAAAGGTAAATTTAGACATATAATCACATTATCATGACGTCAATAAGGTCCAAACAGTAGCTACATACTCTACTGTCCCAATTAAGGCTAGAAGTGTTATAGCGCTTTTAAGGACTTCAGGAAGCAGGATTTGATGGATCTGATCATAAAAGCACATAAGTTACTCAATTCTGCTAACATGCTAACATGTATGTGCTTTAAAGACACTTGGAAGTCCATGGATAAATTGAATCGGCAATGTAAGAGAAAGGATTGAGAAAAAAAGTCAAAAGACGATAAAAAAAATGCCATACATACAAAGAAAAAAAAAAAAAAAAAAGACTGCCATACATACCAACAATACATGCAGAATGGTAATTAAATCTCAGCACAACAGTGCCAATAGTCGCCAAAATAAACCCTTAATATATATATATATATATGACAGGTGTAACCAATCAGTCGGTATGTTATATCTTTACAAAATTCTTGTAAAGCTATATTCTCACCAAAGGGAGAAATATTCACTCCCAATGAACAAGGTCATTGACAGAAAAAAATATAGTACTACCTCCTTCCCAAAAGATATCAAAATTTCTATGTTAGGCTTCTTCAAACCCAGACAGTACGTATTTTCAATAATATCAAGCATATAAACCACTTCCCATATATTTCCTAAATGATTTCTGCAAACCCAAACACCGAAGCAAAAGCCAAGTCTTTAAATTTGTTTTCCTAACTAGAATTTCTGGCCTAAGCACTGAAGCACTGGTTTTTGGGGCTCTTCAGAGTAGATCAAACTGAAAATCCAAGTTAAGACCGTGCAAGGTATATAGTTGACCTTCCATCAATATCCTAATAATGCATAAACACAACTAGCTTACATTTTTCATACAAGCTTACTTGACTCTTATTATCATATCTTGACATTAATTATAACTATTCTACCATTTCTGCTCTTTGCATATCAGAAAATCAACAGAGATTAAAAGCATGTGTTCCAAATGCGTCCCCATCATTACTGGTCCTATGCCAAACAACTACTAAATTAAGACTTGACGTCTTAACCCCCATCCCCACAGAGGATTCAGAAGCCCATTTTTAACACAAGGCCCAGTAGTCTAGGAAACCACCATTTCAAGGGGTGGATAATCCATCATGAAGACATAATATACAATCCTCACCATCGCATACATTAACCCGAGAGGCTCTCTATATTGTACATATATGTAATTCGCTATCGACTTGAGCATCAAAAACGTCTGCATCAAAAATGTCTACCAGGAAGCCACCTAAAGTTTGTGTTAGTTCCTTTGTTGAACATTATAACTAACAACTGAGGGTCATCAACTACAGTAAAAAACCCTAGTTGGTTGCCACACAATCAGTCACACAATCACACCAGAATCGTTTCCGTTTGAAACAAATAAAATATCGATAGATAACAAAGGAATATTAAGTTGAAACACATAAACGACTTGTCAGAAATCACCAGTTGGGCTGGTCCGACCAAGGAAAAGAATCCCGAAAAAAGAGAGATTCGTAGTGAATACCAGTTAAGGGTATTGGCTTCAGAAAGCAAATGCTTAGCCAAAAAAAGAAAAGTCCTTTTCAGAAACTAAATCCTGAAAGAGTATTGATATCCAGAACTCTATTAACTGAAACTAACACAAAACAGGAAAAGACGGCAATTACAGCAAATGTTACAAGAAGGCTTTAATAAATTCTTGTTAACAGTTACGTAAGGAAATACCGTTACATTGAAGACAACGAGGCACTGTGATGCCAATCACAAAAAGACCAATAGTTACAGTCACGAAAACATACCAAAGAAACCCTAGTGTAGAAAAAATGCAAACCATAATCACCGTTATGACTTACGAGGCAATCAAGAATACAGAAACTATTTTACAAGGATGAGCGACAAAGATCAGGAACTTAACATCTATACTCACCATCACATTAGTAATAAACGTTTCGAAATTTCCTCCTAACAATGAAGTTCCATAAAACAAAAGCTAAACTGCCATAATGGCTAATCAAATGAACAGTGCCCAACACAAGTATAGCAGAAAATTCAATATCCCAATTCAGAGCTACAGTACAAAGTGCACAAAACATACCCAAATCAACCTCTAAATGATCAAATTGCGCAACATTCCACACCCAAATCATCAATAACCAGTTCAGCGCACATTCGAAACCCGAAAATCAAATAAACGGTGATTGAATACTTTACAAAAACCCTAAATTCAAATTCCTCGTGTTGACTATAACAAAAACCTATCAATTTAGTATTAAATAAAATAATCATACAACAAAAACAACCCAGAAATTCATAACTCCATTAATACTACCCAGAAGCAAAAATAAATAAATTGCAAAAAACATCAAACATATAATATAAAATAAAATAAAAATTCCAAAAATAAGAAACAAAGCAAAAGATTAAAAGAGAATTATTACAAAATGATGAAATAAACGCAATATAACATAAAAATTTTACAAAAATACTCACCGAAAACCCTAACTCTGGCTCAAAAAAATCCCCAAATCTTTTCTTCAACAATACACTCCTGAAATCTAAAGCTGACGCAACACTGAATTGAAAATTATTTGTATAAATTAATGAAAAAATAACAAACAAAAAAAAAAAAAAAAAGTGAGAATTTGAAGCAAAAATTTGCCTTCACTTTCTCTCTCCTCTGTGTGACCTTTTCGAAGCAAAAGAGCAAACGTTACTTTCGTTTTTTCTTTTTCCTTTTTTTTTTGTTTTTGGGTTTTCGATTTTCGACTTTATTGTTTTTTTTTTTTTCGAAGAAGTACTCCGTAAAAATACTTGACTTTGTTCTCTCGTAACAGCAAATTTTTACTTTTTATTTTTTTTTCTTTTATTTTTGGTGAGGATTTAAGAGGATCATATGAGAGGCACGTGATGGAGAAGGTGACTGGGAATAGCCGGTAAAAAGGTTGTTTGTTCGTTGTGAAGTTGGTAGGAACTTTTTTTTGTATAATGTTTTATTTTGTTTGGTTTTTCTCAGTTGACTATGAAAGATTGATGACAAACAAAATTGGAGATCCTTAACCTATAAACGCACCAAGACACTCAAAAAATGGAACTCCTTATGAACAGTGTTTTGCCTATATTACCCCTGTATTTGTTCTTGGAATTCCTTATCTACAATGGTGTTCCTGATTTACCCTCAAAAAATTCCACTGACCACGTGTAGGGGTGGCTGACCACGTGTATGAATATGACAAAGTGGGAAATTAAAGCACTCATCTTTGCTACGCTTATTATTAATGTCTGGACAATTATGCATTGCAATTAAGAATCTGAACATGTAGGAATTAAAGTCTAATTTGCAATTTGCATGAAGTTCAGGCTAATTTCCCATTGTTTCTGATTGCAAATGCACTAATTCAATTAAAGTCTAATTTGCAAATTGCATGAATTTAAGGCTAATTTCCCATTGTTTCTGATTGCAGATGCATTAATTTGATGCTCATGGTGCACTTGTTGGTCCTCACTTCTAAGGTATTCTTCAGTTCGGCCTTAGAAATTAGTACTGCAATTTTTAGCTGATTATGTTTGATGTCAGTGATTAGTGATTCAAAGGAGGCAATTAATTTCAGCTATTTGTTTGTTCAGCTAATTAGTTTATGCACCTTTGTAGGTTTTCCAGCAGTTCAGCCATTCGATGAATGGATTTGGGAGGACTAAATTGTTTGTTTCTTTTTATGATGAACCGTTTAATTACCCGTAGGTCTATTGTTCTGCATGATGTGTAAGAGTGTTTCTCTTCTTATAACTTCTGCTCAGGTTTTGGGAAGTGGGCTTAGGGTGCTGCAATTAGTGATTTGGTGGATTATACGTGTTCTTTGTCAAGATCGTAATCCAGGTCCAAGGGGATTAAGTTTTTTTTTAGAGATTAAGCTACTTTTGGGTTTTAAAATCGATTGGTTGTTATTTTGGATTAAGCATGACTCTAATTCTTGAATTAGGTGCTTTATATGCTTATTATTTGTTAGATTTTTCTATTTGTTAGTTAGATTAGACTATATAGAGTTGCTACATGCTAATTCATTTTATTTTGGGTGTCATAATTCCTTTGTTTCATTTTTGGCTTTGGTTTTTCAGACACTTTTTTGGTTTTTACAGCTGCTTATTTTATACTACTTGCAGCTCAGTCCTTGACCTAGTGGATTTTGGATGATGAACCTAATTACCTATCAGTCTATCACTATTCATAACAATGGGTAAGCGCTTTCCTCTTGTATACCATGTGATTATTGACAGCTTTACTGATAAGAATAGAATCTTTGGGTTTGTAATCAGATTGATTTTATTAAAGCACTTACAAAGTCCATTGAATTACTTGCTGTGTTTAGCTTAGCTTAGTTTGTTTTCACTTGCTTTGTCTTCTACTGTTTTGTGTTTGCATAAATACAAGCCAGGCCATCTGGTCTTTATCATTGCAAAAAAAAAAAAAAAAAAAAAAAAAAAAAAAAAAAAAAAAAAAAAAAAAAAAAAAACACATCACAATTCCATGGAGGTTAATGTGAATTTGGATATCAGTCTCTTTGCTATAGTAACAATAACACAACTTTGGAAAACTATCCTTTCATATTACTAACCATGAACACAGAACATATATGAACTTGCTTCAAGGATCTCTTCAGAATTATGACATTCTTTAACTTTACAAATTCATGACATTCTTTAAGTTTACTTGGCATGGTTAAATTGCTTTTGTTTTAATGGCTTATGTACAGACATGATGTCACTGGACTTACATTTGCTAAATCACTGATATGTTCTTTGCTTTTGACTTATAACTAGACAATATTTTACCATATTGGTGGCTCAACAAACCTAGTGTGATTTACTCAACAACAGTTAGTTTTTAGTTTAGTCTATATCAATTATGAAGTAAAGATTTAGTTACATTTGTGTTGCTAAAGGTTGGCTAATTAACCTGATTGTTTTTGTTCATACTGTCTTTTGTAATCTTGTTTGGTTTAGAGTGAGTGTGAAATCTAAAATTGGTTATATGGGCTTGCTTAAACTCTGGTTTTGATCTTTTTGCTACGAATAATAGATCATAAAATTGTTATTGTAAGAAAGGGATCAGTTTTGGGTGAAGGTATTGAATATTTATTTTGGTTTTTGTCATTTCTATTGCAGAGTTATGAGCTTGCAATGGGTGGAGGTGCAGACTCTGCTGTAAGTAGTTCGTTATTTTCGACTATGTTGCATTGTTGTTTCTGTTCTGTGTTGGTTTGGTTTATTTTAGTTAGTATTTAATGACTTTGTTGTATTATCTATATCATGTGTTACATGCTTTAGTAGCTTAGTTTAGTTATTTTGTATAGTATGCTTGGTTGACTTTATTAAGGGGCAGCTATGTTGATTTGTTGTTTTGTATATTATGTGTTGCATGCCTTAGTAACCTGCTTACATTTGTTAATATAAGGTGGCTACTTTGTTATTTTAAATGAGGTGTGCTCTGTTAGATGCATAGTTGCATTTGAAGATATGTATTGCATGCCTTAATAACCAACGCTGTTATTCATTTGTGATGTAATTGCATGTGTTATTTAGATAGCTTTGACATGCGACATAGATTTAGTCTAGGATCTGTTTGTGTCTTCCCACAACATATGTTTCACTTCCTTACACTTGTAGCTCAAGCGATTAGATGCCCTTAAACCAACCTGTAGCTCAAGCGATTAGATGCCCTTAAACCAGTGTTAGCTACATAAGCAACTTTCTTATGTTATGGGTATGCACACAGGTGGCTGGGCCTGAAACTCGAAAAGTCTCTATATTCTTTTTCCTACCTTCTTTAGCAAGTTGTTGAATATCTGAAAATCCCTCAATCGACTTATTATTTGGTTGACGTGAGAAAGAACGCTGTGAAACTTGTCCTGGAAACTGACCCAAGTTTGGGCCTCTATGTGTATGAAGGTATTCAAGCTAAGACAATTGGAGAATCGCGTGAGAGAGCTGCTAAAAATGTTGTTCGTTCCCTTCGGATGGAATATAGCATTCAAGCTGAGGACTTGACTTCTAAGAAAATTAAGAAGCTCCAGCGTTGTTAATTTCTGTATCAGATGAAGCGCATTGAGCTTGAGTCAATGGAAAGGGAGGCAGGGAAAGTGCTAGTCAAGTGGCTAGATGTGCCAAACCACAAGCGCTGCAAGAAATATGTGTGCATTGATTACATGGATGTTCTGCGCACTCTAACTGTAGAGACTAAAGCACGTGTTTCAGCAGTTGACACTTTCAAGCTCAGCTAAATTTATTTCCTGGCTTACAATTTACGCTCCTTCAATTGCTACTGGAATGGAGTGCATTTTCAATGCTATTCGTGCTGACTGCAAGGCTACCAAACAAGATGCTGCTAGGAGGGTTGTGGATTTTTTACGCACTGCATACAATCTTGACATAGTGGATTTGAACTATGGCAATGGGGTTTATGCTGGCATTAAGTGTTCCTTAGTGTAGGGAATATTTCAAGCATTACCTCAAACTTGAACCCCACTGTGATCATACACTTAAGCATGGTGGCGTCCAAAGGGAAGGAAGCTAGAGCAAACGAGTCGCCAACAAGTTTTAGGAACTTGTAAACCGTTCACAAGGTGAAGATTACACCCCTTAACGATCCATGAGACCGTCAACTCCAAAAGGTCTTGAACCAAATAGGGTTCGGGGATGAAGGTACAAATCCAACCTAAAAGAGATTGAACCTGCCCTAATAATAGGCCTCTACTTTATTCTTCTCGTATTTATGTGCACTTTCTGACTAACATGCAATCAACAGATTAACCCTAAACCTGTTTATCTATGTTGGTTGAACTTAATGCACAAATAAAACTATTATTGGTGATCACTTGAATTATAATCATATTAGCCTAAACAAGATTATTAATTATCTTATTAAGCGTGATTACAAGTACAAATTCCCTTTAGGCATGCATAAAAGGCGTGATCAAGCAATAACAATAATAATCATCAAGCAACATAATAACAATCATCATAATTATAATCATAATCATAATAACAATCATAATTATCATAATCGTGTTAAAGCATAATATTAATAGCAAGATCCTAGGCATGATACTAACAAGATTAATAACAAACCCTAGCATGTCACTAAACAATAAAAATCAAAGCTTTACCCCTAACATGATACTAACATGATATTGATATGATATTAGAAAGCATAGGAAGCACCCTAAACATGATACTAGAAAGCAATAAAGACATCCTAACATGATACTAGGAATTAAACAAATTTAAACATGCTTTCCACAAGAATAGAGAAATAAGATTACATACTTTGATGCCTCGTACCTCTTTCTAATAACAAAATACACGCGTTAGTAACTTCAAGGAAAATATAAATCAAAACAATCAAATTAAATAATTGAAATCGAGATTTGGGACCAAACCCTCAGAAATTATAGCCTTTCACGTCTAGGGCGAAGGCAACTTCGAACTTGACTAGGTGTGTCTAGTGCTAATGTATGAGGAACTTTGTTTGAGAAGGTTAGGCTTAGAAAGAGAGAGAGAAAGAAAGCTTCTAGCTTTAGAGAAAGAAAGATGATTGTTGATTGTAGATGATTGAAAAAAAGGGGAGATATGACCTCTATTTATAGGAAAAAAGAGAGTCGAAGAATAAGAAAAGAATCCGAATTCGAATCGAAATAAAACTCGTCGGTCAGCAGTTTTTGCAGATTTTGTTTTTATCATAACTTTTGATCCAGAAGTCCAAATAAGTCACATAATATGTCGTTGGAAAGCTCTTGAAGTCTAATTTCCAATACAATTAGAATCAGATTAAAATACTTTGTAGATAAAAAGATATGGCCGAAATAGTGGAACAGTGTCAGTTTTGGATAGAGTTTCGTATTCCTTTCATATCTTTTTCGTTATAGATCGGAATTAATATTATAATTTATCATTGGAAAGATAATTTCAAGATCTATCCAACCATATAAGATTTGGATAAAAATTATGAGGCACAAAAGTAATATATGACCGTCTTTGAACATCTTTAAATTCGAATAGAATTAGGATTTAAAAAAGGAAAGTTTTAAAAAGGAAAGTTTTTATTCAATTTCAAACTCTTTGATTTTATCTTTTCAAAAAAGGATAATTAAGATCTTTTACAAAATTATGTAAGCTTCTAATTAATCCTAACTAGTTTAGGAATAGGATTAAACCTTTGAACCCTCCACATGATCATTGGGGCGTAGGTAAAATCCGGTTTGAGCCCAGTTTAGTATTTTGGCCATAACTTCCTCATTATTCATTGGATGTGGGCATATAATATATCGTTGGAAAGGTCTTTTCAAGACCCATCCAACTACACTATTATTGGACTCATATCACGGACCAAACTAAATTGGACTGCACGTTTTCATAAAACAAGGTGAGAAAAGAAATATTTTCAAAAACAGAAAGAAGAGATATTTTAATAAAAACATCCTCATCACTAGAATTTTCACACTTTTTCTTCGTTCGATAATCAAATGACATGAAAGGTATTCATCACTGGGTTTGGTTTTGGGGAGACACATTTGGGTGTCTACACTTAGCTAGGGAAAGCTACGTAGCAGCTACAGAACGTGTGCTGGGGATTCAAGGTGCTTTGCACTTAGCTCCTTTTTTAGGTGAAGATGGTTGCATAACACCTAAGTCTGCTGCGCACAGGATTCCAACACCTACTGTTCCTCCACCTCCACCTCACAAGGCAAGAGCTAGGCTATCTTTTGGTGATTGCCTCAGTCGGAAGCCATTACTAGTACCCCCTGAGTTGGACAGCTTGTTTAAGCGAAGGAAGTTTGATTAGTGGTTAGAGTGGAGTCAAATAGGAACTTGTTTTGCTGGTTTCAGTGTTTTATTTCCTATTTTCGTGTTGGGCCTTAGATATGGCATATTAGCTTATTGTACTGCTTGTATTTCAGTTTATTTTGTACTGCTTTATGTGTTAGTGCCATTTGCAAGACATGCTGGGTGTTTTCCCAGAATATAATGTATTCCAGCCTTTTGAGCTTTGATTAATGAAGTATTGTTTTCTTGCCATTGCCCATTTTCTACGAAAAGTATTGCCTGTATTGTTAAGTGTGCTTTCTTATATACACAGCATGGCTAGGCATTAATTTGTTGCAATTTGACCATTGTGCACTTTTTCCCTTGGCAGGTTATACTAGCTGCAAATGCATTGTAACACTATTACGTTTATCAAAAACCTCTCTGCAATGCCTATTGAAACATCTTTGCTGTCATTAGCCCAATTTATATTACTATCATGCGTACATACGAGTTCCTTTACCCATTATATTTGTTCACTATGTTATCTGCAGCAACTTATAAATTAGCCATCACCATAAAGCTACAGTTATTTTCATTTTGTTTTTTTTTAAAAAATTGCTTTGTTGGTATACAAATCGTGCTTTACTTCCAAAAAAACCTCTTCAGAAGACTCGGGTTAGCAAACGTATACAGGCGATACAAGCTATGTCTCAAACTCCTGCTCCTACAAGGTGTTTGCCTATTATTCTTATCACATGTTCAGGATAGCTTTTCATTGATGTGTTCTTCTTATTCTTTTTGTTGTTGCTGTTTCTTATCATTACATATAGGGACCTGGATGAGGTAAGATCCGCCACACATCAGCAACAAGAGGTTGCACACATTGAGCCAGAAATTGCTCATACAAAGAATGCTACCAATAAAGTGGTTGAAAATTCAGCAGCACAATTTAATAGTAAGCATAGTTATATATATTTGTAATGCAGACTATTTGAACAAAATTTACCGACTGAAGTTAGAAGCTGAACTAACTAAAACATCTATGCAATATGTATGTGTTTGAATACCATGGGTACCAAGTTCATTCTAGCTTGGATTATTTAGCCCTGCATTTGAATGACGCATTGTTCGTTTACAGGCCCACAGCTTTTAGCTGATGATTTAGCTGCAGCCAACATAGCACAGGCTGGAAGAACGGATATTAGTGGCACTCCCTCAGACCGGTGTATGTTGTATAAGAAACTTCCTGAGAATTCAAGGTCTAGCAAGAGTAAGCGAACAATTGCAGCTATGGACCAAGCACCTGTTTTAGTGAGGTGCTTTTACTTTTTTGTTTGCCACAGGAACACATGCCTTGCTATGTTTATGTATTTCTGCTGATAGCATCATTGTGCTGTTTTTCCTTTGGCCGTACAGAGAAATAGGTGAAACAAATGCACAGGGTAGTAGAAGAAATCAGGAATTAAAAAACCAAAGGGAAAAAACAAGAGTAAGCCTTTCTTTAATCAAACCTTGTTCTTTTAAGTTTTTTTTTTCATTTGATATCAGATTAAAGGCCATGTATAATCGCACTGCAATAGTAAACTAATTGCATAAAAATAGATTTGCATTCCATAAGTTTAAGAGATTTAGTATTACAATAAATGTAGCCATTTACCTGCTGTTAGCTAGCAGCCTAACCATTTTAAGCACCTTTACCTATCACCAAAACCACTAGGTCTTATCTAAGATCACATTGTCTTTGCCCTTTTCACTTTCAATCTTCTCAGCATCCTCACTATGCTTAAGTGCCACCTGATCCTTAGCAACATCAGATATCATGGCTATAGTATCATCAGGGATATCTTCATTGTTCTTAGTTTTTTTCCCTTCATTACAACTTTTCATTTCTGCAATTTCAATGGACACTTCAGCCAACTCCTTTTCTATCTTCACAATTCTCTTTCCCACATCAAAATGAATTGCTCTTGTATCTGTTAATTGGCCTTGTAAATTAGCTTCTCTAAGTTGAAGATACTGAAGCTTGGATTGCATGTTACGTTTCTTAGACACAAAAAATTGGTTAGAAAACATGTTCTCATTTTCTGCCATGATCAATTGTAAACTAAGAATGGAAAAGGATATAATGAAACTTTCACATATAAAATAAATACATGCAACAATATGAATTTGAGCTAAACAAGCCTAATGTACTGTAGGTCCTACACAATGTGTAAGAATTGTACATTAATAAATGTTGCCTTTCCAACCACAGCTTTTATAGAAGCATTAAAAGAAAAAAATTGCTTAATTATATGAGACACATTGAATTAATCACTGTGTTATACCTGATTACATTAAACCTATTTAGTTATCAACTTATATTTAATTCCATTAAACCTGAACATGTAATTATCATGTCACAGAAATAACTACTGCAGCTTCTCAAAAAAAGGTGGTCAAACAGGCTACAGTTAAAAAGATCGGTAAGTTCTTCTTTACATATTTTATTGTCCTTATTTTATGCAATGTAACATACTGATAAATTGGGCTGGCATCCTTGGGTTAATAACAGAGCCTCCAACTGCTGTAGTTGGCTTAAAATTGCCTACCACACCTTTGAAATTGAAATCCCCTTCCATTTGTCCACACTGCAATGCAAAAAAATTCGAGCATGAATCACTCCATTTCTGCTGTGGAAATGGATCTGTTAAACTAGCCACTAATGAATATCCCCCTGCATTATATAGACTTTTAACATCTAATGAGGAAGATGCATTACACTTTAGACAATACATTTGATTATATAACAACTTGTTTGCATTTAGCTCATTAGGTGGCAAATGTGATGGCAGCATACATAAAGGAATATATGTTTTCAAATTGCATGGACAAATTTACCATAACTTGCCTGATTTAATCCCTGATGAACAAGGCCCTAGATATTTACAACTCTATTTTTATGATGGCCATTTTGAATCAAGTGCTAGAACAGATTGCTTAAAACAAGTCAGGCAAGATATTATAGACATACTTATGGAGGTAACTACTCAAAATCCTTATGCTCACTTTTTCAAATCATTAAAAGAACTTGACATTCAAGAAGATACACAAATTACTATCAATAAAAGTAGCGTTGTGGACCAATGAGTTTATAATGCGCCCACAACAGATGAAGTGGCTGCAATTTGGCCTGACAATACTTCATCAAGCGAGTCCAACGGCCCATACACCACCGTCAAAGGAAAGTCCACATAGTCTCATCGCATATACCATAATTACGGATGCTATGATCCTTTGCAGTATCCACTCTTATTCCCACATGGTGATTGTGGTTGGGGTCAGGGTTTGGCCAAGAACAGCAGTGCAGGACAGCAACAAACATGCCCCAATACGTCTTCGACAGTTCATACGGAGGAAGATGTCTTTGCACGGGAAACTAGCTGTAAGTTTCTGAGCTAACCATTGCTTGCTAGCATCTTACTTCAGTTTTATTAGAAAGTGCCGTTTTTCATTTATGCTTCCATTAACATAAATCATAATTCCCTAAATACAGGCCTAACAGATGCAGGCGGTGCTTCGGTACGACATGTTTCTGCCCGTGAGTACTATGCTTACAAACTACAATGCCGACCAAACAACATGCTTCTGCGTGCAGGCCGGTGTTTTCAGCAATACATAGTTGACATGTATGTGAAAATTGAGAATACTCGCCTTGACTACTTTCGACACAACCAACAAACAATCAAAGCTAATTTGTACCAGGGGATTTTGGATTCTATTAAAAGCGGTGAAACAAATTCGATAAATGTAGGTCGACGGGTTATTTTACCACCGACTTTTATCGGCGGCCCACGAGACATGAAGTGGCGGTACTTGAATGCCTTGCTTTAGTTCAACGCTTTGGCAAGCTTGATTTGTTTCTCACAATCACTTGTAATGCAAACTGGCCAGAGATCAAGGCAGAGCTAGCTCTTGGAGAAGCAGCTCAAAACCGGCCAGATATTGTTGCTCGTATATTTCAATCAAAATTAATCTGTCTCAAAAAAAAAAAAATCATGAAGAAGCATATCTTTGGGAAAGTGGCTGCTATGATATATGTCATCGAATTCCAAAAAAGAGGTCTTCCTCATGCACATTTCCTTATTATCCTAAAGCCTGATTACAAATTGAAAACATCTTCAGATTTTGATCGCTTTGTATCTGCTGAGCTACCACTCCACAGCTCCCCAGACCTACGAAAAATAATAGTTCTCCATATGATGCATGACCCTTGTGGAGAAGAAAATCCTGAATGTGCATGTATGGTTACCAAAAATAATAGCTCCGTCTCATGTTAATATGGCTACCCTAAACAGTTCTTACAAGAAACAACAAACCATGATGATGGATATCCAATGTACAGAAGACGAGATACAGGAGAAAGTGTTTGAATTCGAGGTTCAAACCTTGATAACTGTTGGGTTATTCCATACAACCCGTACCTTTCCGCATTGTTTGATTGTCATCTCAATGTTGAAGTCTGCTCATCTATTCAAGCTGTGAAATACTTATACAAGTATGTTTATAAAGGGCATGACAAAGTCTCTTTTAATGTTGTTGGTGAAGAAAATCAGTCCATAGATGAAATTGAAAGGTTTCAGTCTGGCCGATGGGTTTCACCGTGCAAGGCAGCTTGGAGGATTTTTAGCTTTGATTTATTTGAGATGCACCCTCTTGTGCAGCACCTTGCAGTGCACTTGGAAAACATGCAAACAGTTTAGCTAAGGAGTCATGAGCAACTAGATTCTGTAGTGTTAAATGAACGAAGATCCAAAACTCAACTAACGGAGTTCTTTAAAGCAAATGCAGCCTCACCTCAAGGTACAAGATATCTCTACAGTGAATTCATTGAACATTACAGATGGGATGCTAGTGCAAAGGCATGGTTTCAAAGACAAAATAAGAAACTGGTCATAGGTCGGCTAGCATGTGTTACACCTGCAGAGGGAGAACACTTTTTTTTGCGGCTGCTTCTTAGTAACGTGCGCAGTCCTAAATCATTTTCTGACCTTAGGACTGTGAATGGGGTGCTATGTGCCACTTTTCATGAAGCAACTATTAATAGAGGGCTCTTTGAGGAAGATAATGTTGTTTATTCATGCTTGGCTGAAGCTGTAGATATTCATATGTCATCAGCCTTACGTCGGTTATTTACAGCTGTGTTGGTTTTCTGTACTCCGAGCAATCTAAATACACTATGGCAGCACTTCTATAATGATTTACCTGATGACTTCAGCCATACCTTTCCACAAAATGTAAACCAGGTTAAGTTATTAACAATACAGTCAATTGAGCGACACTTAGAGTCTATGGGAAAATCATTAGCTCATTTTCAGCTTGAACATCTACAAGAAGAGGTGCCAGCAGAACTACATAGAACAAAGGATATTATTGAGCTTTAGATGCACCTAATTGACTGTAGGGGAAAACTCAATTCAGCTCAGCAAATTGCCTTTGACAAAGTTATTTCTCATGTTCAAGCAGAGAAGCCGGGTTGTTTCTTTGTTGATGACCCTGGAGGGACTGGGAAAACCTTTTTGTACAATGCTCTATACGTAGAAGTGCGCTTGGTAGGGAAGATTGTGCTTCCAACGGCAACATCAGGCATAGCTGCAGCAAATATACCTTCTGGCAGGACTGTACACTCACGGTTTAAAATTCCTCTTGATTCAGAAGCATCTCTTGCTTGTGATGTTCCTAAACAAGGTAGCTTGGCTGCTTTGATTAAAGAAACAACACTGATTATTTGGGATGAAGCTTCAATGGCACGGAAGGAAAACATTGAATCTTTTGAATTCCTACTTCGTGATCTCTGTGATCCAGATCAGCCATTTAGTGGTAAAGTTATAGTCTTTGGTGGAGATTTCAGGCAGGTTTTACCAGTTGTTCCTCACAAGACTCAAAGAGAAGCTGTTGCAACAAGCCTGGTTAATTCACATATTTGTCCTTGGTTACAAAAGCTACACCTGTCTGAAAACATTAGAGCTAAAGCAGATCTGCCATATGCATCATTTCTGCTAAGTTTGGGCAATGGTCAACTTCAATCATTTGAAAATGCTTTTGTGGAGGTTCCTCCTCACATTGTGAGCTATTATCAACAAGCCGAGGAACCTATCCATTATCTAGCTGCTACTGCATTTCCTGAATTGCCACACCATCCTTTTCACCGGATATTTTCACAGAAAGGGCAATCCTCACACCATTAAATGATGCAGTAGACTCCATCAACAATTATCTTATTGAAAAATTCCCAGGAGAAACAGTTATTTATAAAAGTTTTGATAGTATCTTAGATGATAACTGTGCAATTTACCCAACTGAATTCTTGAACCAGATTGCCCCGGGTGGTATGACACCACACGAACTTATTCTAAAAGTTAACAGTCTAGTAATCTTGCTTAGGAATATTGATCCAGCTGATGGCCTATGCAATGGCACACATCTCATATGCAAGTACTTCAGAAGAAACGTTATTGTTTGTTCTATAGCCACTGGCCATCGTCAAGGAGAACTTGTATTCATCCATTGTGTTAACCTCTGGCCTCCATCATTAACAAAATATCCGATTCAGTTTGAGCGAATACAATTTCCTCTAAAGCTCAGTTTTGCAATGACTATCAACAAATCTCAAGGACAAACATTAAGCCAAGTTATGGTTTACCTTCCACAACCATGCTTTTCACATGGTCAATTGTATGTTGCATTATCAAGGGCCAAAAAGTCAGACAAGGTGACTGTAATCACACCCCAGCCTGCTGAAATTTACAATACACCAGTTCTGAAAAACATTGTTGCTTATGATGTCTTGCGACTATCTGGTATAACATGATACAATATGCTACAAGTATTTCTAATACTGCTTCTATACCTATTCATTGAAACAAACTCCTTTCTCTTTCTACTAATCACATTTTTATTATCCTAATATGCAGGACTAATGCCACTTTTTCCCTCTTGCAATTGAAGATGACCATTTTACTGTTTTTAATCCTTGGAGCATCATTTTGGTATACAATACTTTTTTGTAAAATCTGTTTTACAATTATATATAAAATATACATCATTAAGATGGGCTGCAATGCTTTCTAACACTTTGTCCTGTTAATTTAAATGCTATCTTTCAAGCTACTGCAACACTACTTGCACGATTTTGCCTTACATGTAATCTGCATCTTATTACAAATTGCTGCTTAACATATTTACTTGACTAACCAAGCATGGTGCAGCATACCTGCTTTAAATAATATTCACTGCACATCCATTTATACAATGCTCATTAACTACACAACATTAACACTTTCAAAATCGCATAGCATTATCAAGAGTAAATAAATAATTTAGCTAAGTGTTGAAGTGGTATTCATACAATAATACATATGGCCATCTTATTAACATATTGAGGTGAGCATGTATATTTCATGAAATTACAAAAAGGAAAAAATATATTATAGCATCAGTATCATAAGCTTTCTAATTTCAATGTTTTACTGTATACTTGGAATAGCTCATAAAATCTGATTTCTTGAAAAGCAATCTTTATCATTCTTATTTGACTATTATATATAATACCCCTTCATTCTATTATCCCCAAGACAAAAAACGTTTATTAACTAAACAAAATCACCTTATTAACTGCTAGACAATACCTTACTTCAAGTGATTCTTACTTTAATTACAGAACTTTCTTGATCTCTCAAACCATGTCACACAAAAGCTAACAATAGAATGCTTTTTTCTGGATAGCTATAATTATACCTATGCTTCTTTTCCTGCTGCACCTATCAAGCATCACAATAACAATAAATAATAGTTAAATCCTAGGTTTTCTATATGGACCACAATACTAATTTTCAAAAAAAGCCTTGTACTATTTTTTTTTATTTACATAACATCTTTTCTTTTATAGTTAAATTAGATCAGTAACTGGTCACCCTATTATCCACATAAACATGTTGCTTTAGTTTATTTTACTACATACAGCTTATTAACCACTGGACACTACCGTGTTTTAGTTAAAAAGAAACAATTAAAGTCAGATGCACCTTTTCACATCTTAAATAATTACCATACTCTTATCACTCACAGTATTTAGGCAGTAAAGAAAGATTGACTTCCATCACTTCATATTTTACTTGCATAATTACTATTATTGCAGATTTCCTTGATAAAGTTTACTTAATACATCTTCTTATTCAATGGACATAGACTGTATCAAAACATTCTAATATCCACTAAATTATAAAGATCATTCATCTTTAACTTGTCAATAGGTTATCTGCTATTTAAGTTGCTTACAGTTCCAGGGAACATTTATTTGCTTCTATTCTCTGCTGATTTGCTCTGATGTAGCCGTGTGCTAGCAATATCTACCTGCAACGCCACTTCAACAAGGTAAGTACTTTAATGATGCTCTTCTGAACTTAACATCTACCTGTGCATTAACTTGATTCCTTCTCATTTATTTACTTACATTCAATTAAGTTA
The DNA here is from genome assembly GCF_948465745.1 of Chenopodium album. Lineage (NCBI taxonomy): Eukaryota > Viridiplantae > Streptophyta > Magnoliopsida > Caryophyllales > Amaranthaceae > Chenopodium > Chenopodium album. The sequence continues at coordinate 45,083,819 of NC_137851.1, forward strand.
TCTTTGATGCTTTCCACATGCTGCTATTAAGTGCCTACTTGCTTGCTTTGCATTCTATCATACCATGTAACTATCTTACATGCAGTACTTGACATAGGAAATTCTAATCCCTTTTGACCTCCAACCATCTTACAGCAGTAATTAGTTCACATGTAAACAACAGCAACACATGTAAGCATAGAATTAATAAGGAAAATATTGAATATACAAATGACATGTGATTAAATCAGGACCATATAAAACTCATACAAAGTGAGATTGACAAATCCAACTTATAGATAGTACAAATTAGAATCTAATCAAATAGCTAGAATTCTGCCTTCCAATGAAGTGACTGTGTTTATAATAAAAGGATAAGTTAGTAATTACAAATGTGACAATACTAAGCTAGCTATAATACTAAAAAAGTAAAGATGAAATATTGAAATCCCAAACTAATTCTTATGTGCTTATGGCTAAAAAGCCACTATATAATAAAATTATAACATATAGTCAAATAATAAACTCTGTATATAATTTTGGAATATTTCAATAACATCTAAAAAAGTCACAAGCTAAATATACTTAGGGTTAATTTAATATGGCATTCATCAGCTCCAAACTTCCTATAGTTAAATGCCATGTAGTAAAATAGTCATTTAATTATTACTAAACAAGGCTTACAGTAAACATGAACACAAAGTAACCATAATAAGAAATACAAGCTTTCATTAAGACCACACAACACCACTTACAACAATCTAGAAAGAAACACTGAGTACAACTTACTAATTAACAACAAACTACACACAACTAGAAGTAATAGATACTTTTATTACTAAAACAACAACATAAGCCTCCTAATACATAGAAACACAACTAGGATTAGACCACAAATGCCTTGCTGAAACTTAAGATTTCCTTTAAAAAGAACCACCATAGGAAGCATCACTTTCAGGAGAATATGAAGGACTGGAGTGGTGATGGATGTCACTGCACTTAAGAATAGGCTGAGGGTTGAGTTATCGGTCCCCTCTTTTGGTGTCTGTTCCTTTGGGCTGGCCTGCTTATATTCAGGCTCAAAGCAGATTGCAGATACCACAGCCTCTAAATCTTCCACCTTTTTCTCTAAGGAACTAAGCCGCTCCTCCATTGCTTCATAGTTAGACTATTTAGGAAGCCCATATCCACTACTATGATCCACCTTATCTTTCCCCTTACTTGCCATTGAATAGTGAATACAGAAATGATTTGTAAAAATTTTGAAGCCTCACCTTCCTTTTATATATGCCTAGGTAGCATTTCTTTGTCTAAGGGATATAACCATGCAATAATTATAGATATTTAGGAAGTCATACAGAACCATACTATGTGCTTCAGCATTGCATAGCACTGAACAAAATTTATGATTACAAGTCACATCATTAAAGATTCCTTCTTATATTTTATTTGATTTAATTATTAATGCATGTATACCATATAATATTATAGTTATACATATATAATGTTCACTAACAATGCATAGACCTATGCCAGATTTGCTGTTATCTAATTTCAGTTCAAATGACAAAACTAATTGCATCTGTATGCTATAGATGAAACCTGAATACACGCCTTTGAACAAACTGTCACCTATAAGCAAGGCATACAAAGTACGTGTCACTGTGAAAGAAAAGTCTCCTATCAAAGCTCCTCTGAACAAAAAAATATTTCAAAAATTGGTTTTTGAAGATGAGGAGGTCCAAACTAACCACTCTGATTATTTCATAGTTATCTATATCTTACAAATCCAATACGTGACTTCTCCTTTTCCATGATACAGGGTAACAACATGAAAGCTACTTTGTTTAGAGATGAATGTGACCACTTCAAAAAAGTCTTCGAACACAAGAAAAAGTATGAGATAGCTAATGCTCCAGTGCGAACAATTAACCCAAAGTTTAGTTCGTTCCCAGGGGAATGTCAATTAACCTTCGGAGGAATGACTAAAATTCAAGCTATTGACCGAACGGAGGGACCTGTTTTGCCTGAATACATCTCTATAGCTTATGTACCAAGGACAAGTGGACCATCAGACCGATTTGGTATCCTCTCAACCTTATCTAAACTAAATATAACTACTGAAAACACATTCACCTCTTAAAAGTAATGTGCCTATTTCTTAATTGTTTGATAGATTTGCTTGGAATAGTATTCCACATGGAAGACAATCCGGCAAGTGGAATACAAATCAGGCAGGGTAGCCGATGTGCGAGACATCAGCATAGTTGATGAGAGGTTACTACAACCCTTTTAAATCTCCAAACTGCTATCAGCAATATAATCACAGCCTACATATACTGACTTACAATTTCTTTTACAGTACTAGTTCTCGCCCAATGATCATCTCTACATGGGGACAATTAGCCCTTTCTCACTGTGAGAACCTCAAAGACTAGACATCCACTTTCTTGGTTGTTAGCTTAACTTCATTGAAACCTGCTAGCCACAGAGGTACAATTTTCTCACCCTTTACCACTGTATAGATAATACAAGAGCCAAGTATGCTTATGCAAATTTCCACAGGTTTTTCGCTTCAATCAAGCATGTCCACAACAATTGATCCAGCCCCTACTGGTGAAAAAGCTGATGCTTTAAGAGCTTGGTAATCCATCAGCTTTATTGCTAAAAAACATTTACACCAATACACATTCACACTATATAGCACCTACATCAAGCTTAATTTAAGCTTATGTGATTAATCAGCTATGTCTTCTTTTGTATATGTCATTAGGGCCCATGCGCATCCAGACATAATTGTTGATTACATGGCAAGGCAACTCGAATTGATGACTGTTGGTGCTGAACCGGTCCCAACCACACTTGACCAAATCATTGGCAAAAATGTGAGCGCATTCAAACACATATCTCTCTACTGCCTACCTATTCTTGTATACTAACACAGCTTCGTTTAGGTTGACAACGCTGTCCAGGAAGAAATATACACACTTATAGTCACAATTCCAGATGCACAACTAACCAATATTATTGCTTACATTGGTTGCGATAACTGTGGACGGCGTTGTGGCGTTGCTGCGAATGTGCCATTCTTTTGCCCTCATTGCCCTGACAAAAAATGCAGCTCCACTGAAAGGTTCACTTTCAATTCTAATGCTGGACAACCAACTTGCAAAATACTAATGTTAATTAACATCATTTCATGCTTCAAATGTAGGATCAACTTTACCTTTGATGCTGCAGATGACACCAGAACATTTCGCCTCACTGCCTTTGGTCCAGTGTGTGAACAGATATTCAATCTAACATCAACCAAAATTTTTGAAAGAAAGATTAAGGTCCCCACTCAATCCTAGCATAAAGTCTAAATAAAATTACAACATACAACTAACTATCCTAGACATAACACCACTGTTTTTTGTTCTCAGGATGACTGGAATGATTTTGATCAAGTTGCTGAATCTCTGCAATCCACACCAATGCATATCATAATCCACCTAGCTCAGGCACTGAACAGGTCAGGGGTGCTGCGATGGGTAGTCCAATCAATTTCTCGCCCTTGAAAATCTGCTCTACCAATCTACAGCTTCAAATCTGAACACATCATCCACGATAACTCCAGCTTATCATTTTGGATGTGTTCTTATTTGAGGCATTCTTGATTGCCCTTAACCATATTTACTGCTCAAACAATTTGCCAAGCATTGTCTCTTTAGCTTTGAAGTTATATCTTCTTTTGATGCTTTTGGTCATATAGAACAGCTTGAATCTGTTTACAGTTAGGCTTACAAACAATGCCTCTTTTGCTTGCTTACTCCATTGCATGGATTCACCAATTGCATGTATTTAAAACCTGATGACTCTTTTATGAAGCACTATGTTCTTTAACTTATTGTGTCAATTTGACTACTTATTATTCCAATTTAGCTCCTTTTCTTGTGATACTTTGATCCCTTAAATTAATAAGTAAATAAATATTTCTATACCCAATAGCTTTGGAGGGGTAAAAGAAATAGATGTGCTTATATGAACCTTATTTGTTTATCATCACAAGAAGCTAAATAAAGCACCTCATTATCACCCATTATCTCCCATGTTAGCATCATCACTAATACCATACCATCTAACTTAGCACACTTCTTGCTTGGGAAAACTGATTCAGAAACATGAACACAGTAGACCAATTTGACTACCCTTGCTATTCCAACATTATCTTGAATTATTGGCCCATAAATTCTTAAAATTAACCCATCATACATTGATGATTAACATCACCAGACTAATACTTTGTTTTTTCAGCAGCAGGAACACAAGTCATAGCATCCGAATTACTAAACAATATACCATTAACGAAAATCCCAATAACCCCATCCTAAATTCTATCATAAAAGAGCAGCATACCAAACTAAATCTGAACATCAGAAACAGGTCCATGTTCAATATGCTCAAGCTGATTCAAAGACTACCCACAATGTATGTAAACTCACTGTATGTGATCAAGCATATATACATACACTTAAAAATGCTAGCTTAAATGTACACAAACTCATTAAACAAACAATTAGACAACAAATAAATAAATGAACTCACAATTATAACCAACATACTTATATTCATTGCAAAATCAATATCCAAAGACAATACTTATGTTCTACCACGATCATATCATCCAACCTAATTAAAAGTTCCACATTTCAATCACAAAATATTACATCAAAGTAGATAAAGCCAATATTTAGACAACAAATTGACCCCTACATTTATATCTACTTTAAAACAAAACCCTTCTATGTTTAATTAGTCAGAATCAAACCCATAAGCTTCATCATCACTATGAGACACTTCAGGAGAATGATAATGGTATGGATAACCATGATCCTCCTCTGACTTGTCGTACCATGAATCGTCCTGCTCTTGAGCTTCCCCTTCCTCATCTTCTTGTTCCTCCTCTGACTCACTTTCTTGATTCACTTGCGGCTGTTGCTGCCCTGCTGCGTTGCACCAGCATCCTCAACCCCAACAACAGGTTGCTCTTGTGCTGCTTCAGCCTGGAAAGCCAACGTTGAATCAATTACATGCTTCACTATGCCCTCATCATCACTGATATCCATGTCAGCCTCCCCTCCTTTAACCCCAACACCAAAAACCACCTTCGCATCACTACATTCTCCCCTGCTTTTCGATGACTCACCTTGAAAACCTAAAAATCTTCTCATTCTCACTGGCTCTTCATCAGTGTCACTATCAACTTCGCTTCCGGGTTCAGGTTCCTTACCCTTGCTCTTCCTCTTCGCAACCTCAGCGCACTTGCTTGCTAATTGCGCATCAACATCTTTCATTTGCTCCATCAGCCCCTCAAGCTTCTTCGTCGCCTGCGTTCTAACTCCATTGGCTACCAGAAATTGACCCCGGATATTATCTTTGCGCTTTTCCAGGAATTTCCGATACCACTCTGTGAATATAGTATCGTCGTCATTTCCAGCCATGGTGAATTCGTGATACTAAGGTTTTTTTTTTTAAAAAAAAAAAGTTTTTGAAAATACAGGATGAAAGTATCACATAAAAGTATCACAATGTAATTAAATAAATAGGTAGATTAATAGGATGAAAAAGAAACAAAAAACTCTTCAACTTTCCAAAAAAAAATACAGAGAAGTTTTGGGAGATGTATAATGAAGATCAGTTTTTGCCTTTTATTGCAAATCAACCGCCATTTTTTTTTCATGTCACTTCATTTGTCTATCATAACATGCAGAGAAGAAGAAGAGTTACACTATTTCCTACAATGCACATGGTACGAGAAAACACTTCGGTTTTTAATTACACATAAGGCGTACATAAGAACAAACCCGAAATAGATTTCTTTTTTTTTTCACACATACAAAAAACTACCTATGCTAACAATCATGTAATAATTTCCCGAAGAATTATAAGTAGTCGATTTCATTTTAAGACTAAAAGCAAAATCATGTTAAATAACAAAACAAAGTGACTTTTATTTTCTCAATTTTATAAATTAACTTACCTTATTTTAAAAAATCGAACCATCATATTTGAATCAATTTATGAGTTTGAATTAAAATGCAAAATATATAAGTCATATATTATAGATTAATAAAATTGGTATTACCTATAACTAAAAAAGCTTGCACCAAAACAATATCAAATATTACAAATAAAGCAAATGATACATTAAACTTGTTTCAATTGTTATTTTTCATAACACATTAGGCTAATAATAGCACTCTTATTCACAAAAACCATAACCAAGTAACACAATATCAAACTTATTCTTGCAAAGGTACAAACACATTAAAAATCAACACTCAATTGTAATGTAACATTAAACACTACAGGATTTCCATGTTCATAACTAACAATCGCCCCTTCATCAATTTGTACATCATAATAATCAATCACAGCAGCAACTCCATTCTTGATAAAACACTGAATAAGCTTCTCATCACGTTTCTTAATTTTCAATTAAGCGTCAAACCGAGTATCATAAAGCTGCACAACAACATCCGTTGATTTTGGGAACGTACCAAAATGTGCTTTAGCAAAGTCCAACGGAACATTCTACATCAATTCAAACATTAATTAACACAATAATAAAACAAACTAATCCATAATAAACAATCACTATCAAAATCGAGTTAAAAAGGAAAACCATACTATAATCCCTTCTGAATGATATGCTTTAGAAAACACAAATTTAAAGTACAACCCTTCCCAATCAATTGAAATATCATTCAACCACGCATGTGTTTCAGCTACTTTTTCCCGAGACCCTCGCACAAAAGGCTTGCGTCCACGCCTTATAGAACCACAACCACCTCTACTCGCCACCCCGCAACAGTTATTCATGCACAAAACCACAATTGCTCTACAGATTATATATACACAAGCGAACACTACCACCAACCAAGTTCAAACTAAAGTCAAAATCACAATTAATATCATTAAAAATTGTATATTTCTCATTGACTTCAACTTAAAATATAAATTACCCATAACTCTTTCACTAATTAATCTTTGTAACCTAAAGCAATGTTATTCATTGCCCATAACTCTTTCACTAACTCTTTGACTAACTCTTTCAATTAATCAGAGCTTTCATAGGTATGCAAAATCTCTTTACATATAACTACAATTTCAAGTTTAATCAAATTATCCATTCAAAGTCACATGAAAATTGAAATACAATCTAATACCTTTAATTAATAGCATATGGTAGATCTATAAGAAAAACTCAATTATTTTATAAACTCCATCAAAAACATCATTGGCATTTGTCATTTCAAAAGTCCTACATAAAATTCAATTCAAACTCAAAACATGCTTGCAAAACTAAATAGACAACCGCCCATATTGCCACACCTCAAAATAGAAAAACATCTCGGACTTCAAATAAGCATCGCGCGCGTAGCGCGCGCGTGCTACCCTAGTTAAGTAAAAATAATGGACATACACATACGTCGTGTAAGAAATCAAGAGAAAATAATGAAGATGTTAGGGAATGACAGGGTGCTAATTGAGCGAGTCGATCGTGAGTTGAGGGGTGCTCGATTCGACTCGAAAACTTTTTACATGTGTTTAACTCGTGTTCGATAAAGTTTCGAGTCAATAAACCTGCTTGACTCGCACTCGTTAAAGTTTCAAGTCGAGTCAAGTAGCTCACCATCTGACGGATCTGCTGTTAAGGTTTTGGTCAGAGGCAGCCTTTTTTTTTTTTTTTGGTTCACTTATGTAGTTTTCTTTATTTATTTGTTTGTTATGAAAACATAAATTAACTCTTATTAAATGTCAAATTATTTTAAACATGGTAACTTCTTTTATAAATCATATAATAATAAAATATATTATTGAGTTGCTCATGAATATATCGAGTCGAGTTAGAGCTTGGTCAACTCGTACTCGTTAACATCTCGAGTCGAGCCGAATTCGAGTTGAGCCAACTCAAGCCGAGTTTTGACCGAGCTTTAACTGGGTCAAGTTCGAATTGCTCCTCAACTCGATTAGCACCCCTAGGGAATAGTTAAGAAGTAATTAAAAAAAAATTTAAAAAGTAGGAGATGAATTTTTATATCAATTTCTTCTTGTGATTTTCATTACTATGTTATACCATTTATAGGGGAAACTATATCGGTGAACAGTCATACATGAAATGATTTTGAATATATTATACTGTTTATGGTATATTAGTCACCTAAATACTATAAACTATTCTCAACATTGTCCTTAATTGAATGTCTATCTTATGTAAACACTAAATTTATTTGTCTCATTAAAAATCTTTCAAAGAAAAACCCAAAAGGAAATAATCATGCTACGAGAAAAAAAAATAGCAATCTTTCACCTAAGATTATACTTAATTTATTATCTCACTAAAAATCTTGTCAGAAAAAACTCAAATGGAATAAAAACCTAATTGAAGGGAAAGTAGTGCAGTGCATGTGATTACTTTCTCTAATTTTAACATATACTCCGTATCTTGAAGATGACGCATTTAAATTTTATACACCAGCTCTTTAAATTTTTATTCAATGGGAGTGACTAGGTAGGTAACAGGTTAGCGAGATAATTACGAGTAATAAATGACCGAATTTGTGTCAATCTTTCCTTCCTTCTGGATATCATGTATAGAAGAGAATTGATTTCAAACTGTCAATCTTTCCTTCCTTCTAGAAACCAAGTGAAGGATATTAGATTCGAAATGTAAAGAGTAGTCATAAAAGATTAAAAAAAAAAACCTAACCAATATCACTCATTTACTCCTTCACTAGGCATCGCGCCCTTCGCTCCTATTGAATGACACATTCTCACTCGCTCCTATTTTCCTCTGTCCCTCATATATATTCAATTCTATCTCTTCACTCGTAGCTCCAAGTTATGCAATCTCTGTTTCTCTCCCTTCTCACTAACTCTTCTATAAATCGATTTCTCCCTTTTATCATTCTTCTATTAGGTTAGAATTTTCATCCACAATAATAAGAAACAAGAGAGAGTAGTAGAGGTGATGAATTATTGCCTCACGAATTTTTTAGAACAACATCCATGAAAATTGTCTGTTGCCAAAATTTTGACTGTTAAATCGTGCTGAAAATTGGTCAGCTTGTTAGAGACACATAGGTCTTCAAATTCAACAGTTGGATTGTTTGTTTGAGATCAGGTTTGCCTATAGTTGCAGCTGCACACATGATCTCCACGCTTTGGAGTTTGGAGGGTAGATGGTGATTCGGTGGTGGTTTAATCTTTTAAATTTTGCTTTTTAAATTTTTATTCGTGTTTGATGATGTGTTTTATTGGTATAATTGTAGATAGTCCTTTAGATCTAAATTCGTTAAGATCTGTTTTTTTGTTTTAACTAAGAATTTCAAATTTCAAACTTAATATAGATTTTTTTGGTGACATTGAAATTGAAAATTGTATATACTTTGTACTATTTTAAGATCGAGAGCAAAGATAAATTCTTAAAGTACTTTCCACGTAGGTGACGTAGGGAAAACTAGGTCGTTCATTAATCCTCTCTACAGCCAAACAATATTTACAATCACTTAATAAATCAAAATATAAGTATAGAGGTAAGTCAAGGGTCGAACCCCTAGGAACGGTTATGTTCAAACGCTTTCAATTAACGCCTAAGCTAGGTCGAAGTCAAATGTGAAAGGATAGAGTAACCAATACTAACCAATATTAACCAACTACCAAATCAAGAAACAAACAAATGAAACACTAGGGAATGGGGATCAACATGCATTCATGATAATCAAGCTAATTAGGGAATCAAGCAATGTAAAGACAAATAATAGGAGTAATTGGGAGCATTCAATTAATCATCCTCATACTCTCTAACCTAGATTTCTCTAGTGCTAAACTATAAGAAGAAACATAATCAAATTCTCAACCAATTATGATCAAACCAATATCAAGTGGTCATGTCAATCAATTCAATCATGCAATCAAGTTTAGCATCATGATTAGCTACTCCAATCAAACTAGACAACATGCAAACCTCTATCAATAAATTTAATTACAACACAAGAACTACTCAAATTCCCAAATCAATCTCAATCCATCAATCATACATGTTTTACCCAACTTTAGCAAACAACTGTAGGAGTTTATAGGTACTATAAAGCGGAAAACATGAATCTTATTCATAAAGTACCTATCCCAAGATCGCATACATAACACACAAGACACATAATCATACCTTTGAAGCGTAAATTCCACGAAGCAATATGACTAGCAAATCAGGGAGAGAATAGAGCCCCAAGTGTTGCTCCTCTACTTAGTCCACGGGATTCAAACGAGCCGTCCACCAATACTAGATTGGTCGAGTGAAGGGGAAAACCACGATCACCACCTTTAATGAACTGAACCGACCACCACGAACCACCACATTGGCGCCAAGGGAGGATGAGAGAACAGTGAGAGAGGGGAGTATGAGAGGGGTTTGGTCTCGTGTTTGCTAATTAGGGTTTGATCAAACTAATCACTAAATTACAATGCATTTTCTAAAACCCTAGGCGCTTAGTCTATTTATAATCCCATTATAATTAGACCAAGTCACGAAGCCCAAAACCCTCCTTATTCCTCCATATGGCCGACCATGCTAGGGGATGAGGCCCATCATGGGCCTCGTCCTCTCGTGCTCGATCTAGGCCCTTTGTGTGACCTTATAGGATCCGTCCAATTGGGCTTTGACCTATTTTACTAGCCCAAAGATCGTTAGTACCTCTAGCTATGATATAACGACGACCCAATGTACGAACTTAATTATCTCCATAATTTGATCCATATATATATCTAGTAATTGCACATTACGAAGACATAAATCCTTCAATCTCCCACTTGTCTGAGACAAGTGTGCAATATTCAAATTCCTTAAGTCAATGTGTGTCGATTTGATAATATGATTGCATCACATGTCGAGATCATATTAGTCTACAAATCGTTTCTTGAAATCTAAGTTCGAATTACAAAACCAAATGATTACTGAGTAATGCATTTGAACGCGGCCACGTATTTTCTGAATTCTCCCTCTTCAAGTGACCATGACACATTCCCTAATTTAATAGGTAGACTCAATCCAATCTTGTAGCAACAAGGCTCCCACTCAACTTTTGAAGTAACCAGGATACATCCTTTATAATCTCCAGTTACGAGTAGACGTTTGAATGTACCACAGTTAAATCAATCATTGAATAGAATCAATGTTCCACTCATGTCAAAGGAATCCATTAATATATCCGGAAGCTCTATACTTGAACTTCAAAGTAGGTCAATAGTTCGATCATGCATCATTCATGCATACCTAAGTAATTGACCGAGTATCACTATGCCCCTATAGCCCATGAAACTGCGCTATCCAATCAATCTTAAATGCTAGTCCATTTATTGAAATCATTTATGTCCATTTTAATGATTTCGAACTAGGAACTTAAATAACATATGAATTTCGTTCACCTGTGGGGTTTCATTCACTAGGTCATCAACCTGATGAGCCCATCAATTCATAATTATTTTGGACATTTTATTTAATTTCCAAAACCATAATTAAATAAGAGAAATAATAATTTCTATTTAAACATAATTCTGCAAATATATGCATTCCTTATGTAATATGTTTTCTCAAAACATACACAACTTGAATTACATAATTTTCTACAATTTGAGACTTTAGTATGACTCTCATACCTTAGTCTGTGAAAGGGGTTTAATAAGTGATATTCTCACTCATAATAAAACACTGCAGATCACGACATCCCGCTTGTCATTAATCTCATAAATGAGGTGATATCTCATATCTATTTGTTTAGATTTGTGATGTGACTCTGGCTCCTTTGTTATGCCAAAGGTGTCCTTTTAGTCACAAGACAATTTGATAAAAACTTCCTCTTTAACTACCCTTACTGTAGCTAAATAAATACACATGTTCTGACATTGAGTATGCGACAACATTCTGCTTTGAACTCTTCGAGCTCACTGTACTTCTCCATCTAAACTCATCTTGCCTGTTTGGAAACTTGCATCCCTATAACTTTTGACAACTTGTTTAATTTTGCCACCATATACTAGAAACATTCCTTTAGCGCTTCTCAAGTACTCAAGGATTTGTTCTTGGTAACTTTCAGTATGCTTATCCCGAACTTTCTTGAAACCTGCTGCACATGCATAATATGTAACATCTTGCTTTGTACATATTATGGCACATATAATGGACCCTTTTACAGAAGCATAAGGCACACTATCCATAGAACTCAACTCTACTAGCTTTTGAAGGCACTAAGTTTTACTAAGCGTAATACCATATAACATGGGAAGATATCCTCTCTTAGAGTCTTGCTTCTTGAACTTGTGAAGAACCTTATCAACATAAGTCTCTTGATGTAGTCCAATCATTCTTCAAGATTCATTTTGTGGATCTTAATTCCCAATATGTACTCAACATCTCCTAAGTATTTTATATAGAAACAACTCCTTAACCACTGCTTGACTTATTCAAGCATTGACATGTCATTTCACATGTCTTGTATGTCATCTACATACAAGACTGAGAAGACCAATTGCTCCCACTAAACTTCTTATCTCTACAAGATTCCTTTTCGTTCTTTGAGGAAATCAAACTGTTTGATTGACCAATTGTAGACACCCCTGATTGTGACTCCTCATAAACCAAACCCAGGGATGAATATCTTTCACGTCATTTGATTATTGAACAAGGTGAAATGTGAAAATTCTTGTGATGCGGTCGTTTTAATAAAAATACTTTCTTTCTATTTTCGAAAATATTCCTTTTTGCACTCTATTTATGGAAATGTCCAGTCCAGTTTAGTTTGATCCATGATATGGGTCCAATAATAGTGTATTTGGATTGGGCTCGAAAAGAGCTTTCCAACGATATATTATAAGCCCAATTCCGATGAATAATGAGGAAGTTATGGCCAAAATACTAAATTGGGCTTGAAATGAATTTTATATACGGCCCAATGATCAAGTGGAGGGCCCATTAATTATTATTCCTAAAATCATTAGGATTGACTTTAATCTTCCAGAATAATTTAGAAGGTTATCTTAAATTCTAGTGGAATTAGGATTAATAATTATATCTTTTAGAAAAAATAAAGAATTTTATTTGGAATAAAACAAGTATTTTAAAAGATTAAATTTGATTTTAAAAGATAAGTACGAAGGGTGTAAGGAGGGTGTGCCCATCGTAGGGGATCTTTTTCCTTAAATGCCCATGGTCCTTTAAAAGCCTTAGGACTTTACACTTGTTAGGGTGTATTAGGATTTGAATTACTGACTGTTTGGGGGACCTTGAATTAGAATTGATTCTATCATTACGTTTTTTTGTAAGAAACAAGTAGGAGTCGCCAATTAGTTTTAGGAAAACTCATAAACCTCGTTCATGTCTTTCTCCTAAGTAGAGTTCAAGGGATATTTAGCACAAATTGTAAGTTTACCCATGCCCAAATTGGTCTACGCGTACCAAAAATGAGTTCGGGAGCGAGGGTACCAAAATAACGTTCCATTTAGGGGGGAATCACCATCCTAGCCCTAGTACGGCCTCTACTAGCTCTTCCTTTTTCACAATTTCATCACCAAACAATATATGCAACGTGATACCTAAAACTAAGTTAATTGATTTTATTTACAAACATCAATCACATAGGAGTTACATTACAAAGGTCATTATTCTTATTTAATCAATATTCGTGAAAAAAACGATAAATAAACAAGATTCGCCTTGACTTAGGTGATCAATCAACAATAAATTATTTAATTCTATTCTTTATTTAACACAAGATACTATGTGGAATTAATTAATTAAAAGTTCGTTTAAAGTGATCAAACAACACTAATTAATTAATTAAAAGTTATTTAAACAAGAAAATAAAGGTGATTAATCTAAGTTCTCGGGAATTTACCACTTCCCCTCGCTAGATCTTCGTTTAGAACACTTATGGACTCCTTCTTGTTCGGGAACCTCCACCGTAGTAACAAGTATTGAGGGGGGGTGAGTGTTTAGGACAAGAGGGTTAAGAGTTCACAAAGTTTCTGCCATCGTTTTACGTTAATTTCTGTCTTTTTCAGCATCGTATTAAACCTCTATTTATAGGGAATGGATGCATTTAGGGTTTCACGTATTCTGCCGCAGCAGGTGTCGTGCGCATCTGAATGGGTTGTGCGCGACAGCCCAATGCAAGTGATTTCGATGCGCTGCTATGAGCAGCGCAACTGAATGTCTTGCGCGCGGTATTATGGTAAGATTCGATTTATATTTTTATGAAATTCTGAATCTTCCACAAGCGCATTACTAGACGTCGCACTGGGTGTCACGCGCAACCTTGTGAGTTGCGCGCTCCACACCAGCGCGACTCCTTGAGATGCACGCGAATTCTTCTACGGCAGCATTTATTTTTAACTTAGGTGCCTCTAAATCCGTCATAATTAGGTTTTAACCTCGGGCATAAGCCTAATTATGATCGGGCTTAGTCGACTTGGACCTTAATTCATTTTGTTTTGGGTTTGGCTAGTTATTTTGCATTTTTGTGACTTAATTAGTTGTCCATAAGCATTCCTCACTTGATCTAACACAAATATGGATTTATTTATCGTCATAGCACTTTCTGTCGGGACAGGAGGCCAAAAGTAGATGTCTACAGTTAGCCCCCACTTTGATCGAGTCTAAAATAGACGAGGATCAAAGTAGCCAAGGAAATAAATCCAAGACTCATTATGCGAAGTTCCCCTAAGAATAGAGAATCTTTCAGTAATGTTAAGGATGTCGTAACGATCCTTGATTCACTAAGTGTTTAAGACAAGTAGCTATTAAGGCTAGAAAAAAGTATTTTCTAGTCTTAACGCGCTAAAGAATCTAGATTGATCCTTTGCAAATGTAGACTGCTTTTACAAGTAAAGGCTATCCTGGGTGATGTCATGTCATGAGAAGATATCGGTTTAAAAAGAATAAAGAGGATGATATCCTCTCAATTATGGCATCGTTGATCTAAAGTCGCTCGATACGTCATTGAAACTTTAGTCTGATTTTAATAATTTAAAAGATGATAAAAGGAGAGGTGTTTCGGCATTCGTAGCCTAACATGTGAATAAATGTTCTGACACTCGCTTGTCAAAACGCAGTATTCGGTGTCCCCAAGATAGAAATACATGTCTCAGGACTGGAGGCATATATCCAAATCCAGTAAGAGAGAAGAAAATCGGCAACTCTCTCAGCAGTTTTGTCCACAAGATGAAAACACGTGTCTCAAGACTAGGGGCACGTGCCTAAATAGATGCGACATCGCACGTCACTCTTTATACAGGCGGTGGACGGACACCCTAACTGTCTAGTAAGCTCACTAACTACCGTATTTGCTTCCAATCGAGAAGTGTCTATTCTCGATTAGCTCGGCGCCCTAGTCGACTCGTTTTAGCTAACGCCTACAGAAAGACAGAAATTCTACCGTTTTAGTTACAAGAGGTTGATCACGTTGCTAGGAAGAGGTGAAATTTTGCACAACGCCTACACCATACAATTTTACGTTGTACGATAACGCCATCCTTTTTGCTGTGGACGCCAAAAAGAAAGAAAAGAACGTGACATTTCTAAAGTTAGTACAGTAAAATGACCAACCTGTCTATGGGAGCTTTTACGTAAAGCACCACTATGGAACGTCTTAAGACACGCTCACGAAAAACATCTAAAATGTATGCTTAGGGCAGGCACAAAGCACGGTGTGCATGTAGGATGATGCAAAAAACTATCAAAGAAGAAAATAAACTACAAGACACAAAGCAAATTAAAAGATTTTGATAATTTGAGCGCCATTACGCCTAACAACAAGCAAAAACCGTTAGAAATAAATCAAACGGATCAAAATCAAAGTACCGGTATTTTAGTGATTAGTATTCGCGCGCAACTCGGTAGGTCACGCTGGCCAGGTGCGTGCATCGTTTTGAGTTGCGCAGGGATGTCACGCGCAACTGATTGAGTTGCGCGCGACATTTAAATCAGCAAAAAGAAAATCGCTGAGCGCGATTTTTCATTTCGCTCTCTCTCTCCTTCCTTCGCCATTTTCGCTTCTTTCTCTCTTTAAAAAGCTCGAATTTCTTTGTTTTTTGAAGCTAAAGGAAGTAGATCTCGTCCCCTATTCATATTTTCCACAATCCAATGCAAGTTTTTACTAGTTTTGTTCTTTTTTTTGGCCGAATTAGGGAATTTTCGAACAGCAAAACCCCAATTTTCGAATTTGGGGGTTTTCGATTTACTTAATAATTCTTGAAATTGTTTGTTTTATGTTGTCGTGCTATGTTTGAGGAGTGTTTTGCAACAAATTTCATGAAAAATGATTGAGTATTGAACCTTGTATGAGCATTTCTTTGTTTAAGTTTGTTCTTGACATATTTCTTCGAAATTTGGCTCGAATTTTGTTGTTTGCTTGCTCATATTGGTTATACTTGTTGATTATGAAGTGAATTATAGTATTAGAAATACAATATCTTTCATGAATCATTTTTCGAAAATTTTGAACCCGGAAAAAATGGCGCGAAATATATACATTTTCATGTTTTTGCCATGTTCGAACCTCAAAATTGTTTGGTAGACGATAATTACGCTCATGTTATTATTATTCGTCTAAAGATAGTTGATTCTTTGAGATTTAGAAATGTAATCCCTACAATACTTTACTTGAAACTGGTATAGGATGGTTTTCATGGGTGATAAAAGCCCCTATTTTCTGAGTTTAACTGCAGGTATCGTAGCCCCCAAGCGTGGGTGGCATTCGATTTTTGTGTTTTGCCCTTTCGGCAGCCGGTATGCTGCCAAAATGAGTCTAGAACACGTATACTAGTCTTTTTAGGAAAAAACAAACTAATAAGGGATTTTATCCGTTATAGCATGGATTCCCTTCCATTCGTCGACGGCGAGGAGGATTTAGGAGGACCCGGACCTGACGAGGCAGTTCTCCCTCAAAAGAGGGTGACACGTCCTCGTGAGGAGGTTCGGGAGCGACGCGTTGGAACTGATCGACGTCACCATGAGGATGTGGTTTGGGAGGCTCCTCCCAACTGGGACCCTTAGGTCCTTAAGTGGGACCCAGTCCATCACATTTCGATTGGAGTTGCGCAGCATAGTGAGTCCTTTTGTGTCTTCGTTTTGTTTTATATCATCGTTTCTCTCTTTTGAAAATCCATAATCGTATATTTTTTCGTATATTTCCTTTAAGAGCGAGCCTAGCATGCGTTTGTATGGCTTAGGTGACTTGAGAGGCCGCTTCGAGAGTTTACCCGACGTGATAAAGGAGGTGGTGGAGCTTTCGGAGATTAGCCCCCAGCTGGCTGCTCTTCGGGATCTATCGAGTCAGCCTGTATCGTCAGCTTTCCTTCGTGGGCTGTTGGAGTTCTGGTGGGATTCCACCAACACTTTCCATTTCCCATGGGGAGAGATGATGTTTACCCCTTTCGACTTTTCTATGATCACAGGTTTTCCTTTCGGAGGTGAGCCTGTGGTTATGGAGGCCGTGAAGGGGTCAGACGAGAGGTTGCGTGACCTTGTGGGGTACCGTCTTGTGGCGGCCCTTCATGTGTACGCGCAGTCTTGTCCGTACTCGGTTCTTGCCGACGAGCTGTCGGCTGTTAAGGTTGATCGGCAGTGTACACCTGAGCAGCTGGCTCGGATATACATTGCCCATGTTCTTTCCGTCACTATTCTGAATGATTGGGGAGAACGTTTTGCTATCAGGTTACTCATTTGCCTTAGTGATTTGGGGCAAGTGGGTACCTTGAGTTGGGCGGAGGTGTCGTATGCCCGTATGCTTACAGCTATGGGCAAGGCGACCCGGGTGATGGATTCCGCGACAGCTGCTGAGGTGCCTCGGATCTCCATTTTGTGGCACGGTCGTATCCTCGAGGTGCGTATCTTAATATTTTGTATTTTTTCATCATCATTTCGGCTTTTGATTAATCGTACTCTTTTTCTTTAGGCTTGGGGGTACTCGTACCTGCCTTTTCTAGCCCCCAGGATACTTGGGGAGGCTTTTTTCCTATCGACCATCGTTTGTCATGATTAGGAAGGAACGAGCGACTTCAGCCGGCGACTTTCATCAGAGGATTCTTTCGGCGATTCGTGCATCGGTGAGTATTTTGACAACACACATGTTCATATGTATGCATATTTTTTGAATGATTTTCTTATGTGGTTGTGTTTTGTAGATCGACCTCCGTCCTTGGAGTTTGATCGTCGGGGTCCCTGAGGCTGTCCCGTCAGGTATGGTTCGCTGCCGTTTTCGGGCCCTTTATCAGGGACTCCCTGTGCTCCAGAGGACGGACGCTTGGTTCTTAGGCGAGCGAGTTCTCTGGCAGTCTTCGTCTGAGGAGCCTTTGGTTCCTGCGGATCCTCCGATCCGGATGCTGCGTCCGGACCTGCTGTCTGCCGAGGATCGAGCTCAGGCAATCCTTGGTTATCTAACGGAGCAGCTGGTAGATTTCGTTGATATTCCGTTATTTGGTAGTCCGAAATACGGAAATAAACCAACCAACATGTTGCGACAAAATATAGCACGCGCAATTGGGTAAAGAGATTCTGGAAAGTCATAACATGAGTAATCTTTTCCCTCCGTAACGGAGTGTCCGTTGAGGGTTTGATTATAGGATGGGAGTAAAGAGATTATCCCTTTCTTATAATTATCTCTACGTGCTTTGATCTTAGCATCGTGAGACTCGAGCTCTTCTTTGGTTGGTTTATATCCCAATCCAAAAGTGAATCTTTTCTTTGGGATAGGAAGTAAAGGAGACTTCTTTTTTCTTATTCCCAAAGGCATCCCAGGAAAGTAATTACTCTTAAACAAGATGTTGTTTACTATTGGGGTGGAATATGGATCAAGCTTGAATGTTTCTTCAAGGCTTTCCTCCATTTCTAGTGTGCAAATTGCCTCCGCGATGAATCCCCACATGTCCTCCTCATCATTATCATGGTTTATTTCAAGAAGTGATTGATCATTTATTTCTATTTGAAGAGGAGAAGCATGTATAGTCATAAGAAGACCTTGATAGTTTAACCTAATCATTTGATGGAGCAAAGATGGTATTGCTCCAATCTCATGTATCCAAGGACGTCCAAGAAGAAGGTTGAATGTAGGTTTAATGTCCATGACATGGAATTCAACCATCTTTTGTATTAGGCCTATGGTAATTGGTAGCTTAACAGTCTCACACACCGATCTCCTTGAATTGTCATAGGCCCTAATGCTTTGTGTTGTTGACTGAAAGTCTTTTTCAGGATTGAGACCTAAATATTTTGCAGTTCGTAATGGGCGTACATTTACAGCAAACCCATTGGCAACTAAAATAAGAGGGATGTTATATCCCTTGCACCCCACAATTAGGTATAGTGCATTGTTGTGGGTAGTGTCTTTTGAAGGCAAATCATCACTAGTAAAGGTGATTAATTTGTCGGATTTCTCACTAATAAGCAAGCTAACGAGATCCTGTGGAGTTGTGTCCATACTTACAGACAAAGCCGTGAGAGCATTTATGAGAGAATTCCTCTGTTCTTTAGAAGTACTTAGGAGATCCCAAATGCTAACATTCGCCTTAGATTGGCAAAGTTGTCTGACCAATGGATCTTCCACCTCAGGTGGAGGTGGTACTGGATTTTGACCTTGATTTTGATGGTCGAAGATCTATTTGGTTGTGTTGGATAAACTTGCCCAGAACGAGTTAGATGATCTATCTCGTTTGGGTTAGTTGTAGGACTCGTGAACCAACTTTCTTCTAAAGGCTTTGAGTGCGCCTCCATTTCAAGATGCTCCATGAGTTGTACTTGATGCCATTGTTCATCCAAGGAGAGATTTGATAAATCTTGTGATTTCCCCAAGAAATGAACTCAATCAAGCGCTCCACTTGTTTCTTTTTGTATACAAGGTAGAGGTGGGACGGCGGCATACTTAGAGACATATAAGTCTTGGAAGTTGTCGTCCCATAACCCACACACTTCATTAGTTGCCCCTATGAGTGTTGTGGTTAGAGGCTTCCCTATGAGAGTGATATAATTTAAAGGATTGAACGTATCGCTTCCCATATGGTCCTCATCAATGTGAAATGTCCCCAATGGAGATACATTGTTGGGTTTAGGCGTGGGAATTCTCCCATCGTCTATTAGATCTTGAATTTTGTGCTTTAGGACAAAGCAACGTTCAGTATCATGCCTAACACCTCTAAGATAAGCACAATAGGCATTGCCATCCCATTGAGAGTTTCTTTTTTCTGGAGAGGTGGGTGGCGTTGGCCCTGTTGGTGCGAGCAATCATTTTTCATTTAATTTTTCTAGCAACTCTTTATAGCTCACAGGAAATTGTGTGAATCTTCTTTCTCTTGTCCATCTTTTCCGAGGGTCATTATTATGATATTGCATTGTGCTATTATATTGCGTGGAAGTCGCAAATACATCAATAGAGGATGAAGTGTTATCATTCCCCCTTTTGTAGTTGTTCTTAGGTTGATGATGATGAGGCTTGTTTGCCTTTTCTTTAGCAAGATCATTTTCAATCCTAGTAGCCACAGAATAAATCTTTTGAAAAGTGTCTAAACCAAGGTAGCGTAGATGTTTATTGTACTTTTCATGACAATTGTCAATGAACTTTTGTACTTACTCGAGTTCAGGTGGCCTTTGGGCAAGGTGGGTTGCCTTTTCTCGCCCAAAGATCGTTAGTACCTCTAGCTATGATATAACAACGACCCAAATGTACGAACTTAATTATCTCCATAATTTGATCCATGTATATATCTAGTAATTGCACATGACGAAGACATAAATCCTTCAACAACTACTCAAGAATCATCATCTAATCAACAAGCAAGTAAAAGGAAATCAAGAATCAACAAATATTAAAGAACAACTACACTAATCAAGAATCAATCATCAAATAAATATGAAATCAAACAAAACAATAAAGAGGAAAGAGATTGAGAAATGCTCATTGATTGATTATGGAGATGTTCAATACAATTGTCACCTTGAATCTTCAATCACTCAAATCACATTGAAATCCCTCACTTTCTCTCTCTAGCACTACTCCTAAACTAACCCTAGATCTAAAGAGAGAATCTCCCAACTAAGCTAAGAATGAATATGAGATCTAAAAATGGATTCTGAAAATTGTTCTACTAAAATTAGAAGCTTAACCCCCTTTTATAGCTTCCCCAAAAGAAGAGAAGAAACGAATAAAGAAAAGTCGGAACCCGCAGAGCCATGCCCGCAGAAAAATGAGTCTGCAGCAGGGCCGCGCCCGCGAGGAGTTCCTACCTGATTTTTGCCTTTTTGGACCTAAAGTGGCCTCGCCCACACACGAAATCACCGCGCTTGTGTAGACACCAAATTTTGATCTTATTGTCGTGATTAATTATTATATTGTTGTTATTATTATTATTATTTATAATACCATTAATATTATCCTTTATTATTTTTATCATTGTTATTTTTGCAACAATTATCATTATTTTGCTTCTTGTTTTTTTAATTACGTGGTAATTATATGCTAAAACATTTTTTATAACTTAGTAACATTTGTTTTTAAACTATTTAAAACGAAAAAAACGAGCAATAATAATGATTTTATTTCATAATTTTCAAAATACATGTTAAAATTTGTACTTCTAAACTACTAAATTACAAAACTTTGAAGTACATCTAACACCACATGTATATTTACCCTACTCCATCGAAGTAATTTTGGGCTTCACTTGTGGATTAGCAAGTAAATTAATGCAGCCATTAGGAGGACCACTAGCCCCACAATGTACATGAAGTACACCCGTATCATCCTCATGTCTTCCTTGAAGGAGAAGACAGGCTGATCTTCCTGGTTCTCTTGAAACATGGTGGGTGAAATTAATGGTGGTTTTGTTTGGTTTTTCGAGTAAGAGGAAGATAGAAGAAGATAAGAAATAAGTGGTGAATGGAGATTTGGATAAGGGTAATCTTCTTTTTATAGTAAAAAGTGGGTATTTTATACTGTATTTTTTTGTATACGTATAACAATCGTATAGTATAAAAGTACAATAGTTTTTGTCTCGCCAGAGGAATATGTCATTTTCTTTATAAACAAGTATTGTTTAACCCTTTAAAGTATAGTAAGTGTATTGGTATATGCATATAGAGTGTCAATGTACTTTTTTTATTTTATCTAGTGATTTTTACGGCTTGTGCTCAATACTCAATTATTTGGTCAGCTTACCTATAAAGTCCACTACTCCAAAGACTCATGCACAACCAAAGTAGGGAAATAATAAATATTCCCTATCCTGCAACAAAGTTTACCTCACCTAAAAAGATACTACACACCATAGCACTAAAGGGACCTCCTTGAATGTATATTTTTTACCACTATAAAACAAAAGGAAGAGGAAGAAGACTACGGTGAAGCTGATATAAATGTTGGTGATTATGAGGTGGAGTCAGAGTACATTGTTACTCACCACACTAATAAGAAGCGTAAAGTTGTTCCCCTGCCAAAACCGAGAAGACCCCCATAGACACAGCAGAGGATTGTGAGAAGAGCACAGCGGCCAGTAGTACTTGAACAAGAAGATAATGTAGAGGTAAAAAAAATCAGTTCAATTTCATGGAGTTTGTTTGATGATTTTCAATGGACTTTGTTTGATGAGTTTCTATATGTAGAATGGTAGATGATATTAAGTTTGTTTTGTTTATTGTAGTATGTTGTTGGACAACCGAAGCTAACGTTGGGTGGGAATGTTAAAAAAAGGTGTGATAGTTGCCACCCACTTGAGGAATTGCAGCTGGAAGGTATAGTTTGTCAATTAAAGGTCTTTTATGCATTGTATTTTGTTCATGTGTATTTATTGAGTAAAGTTTTTTTTTGTCATTTTATTTCAGCTAGCGAACTTCAACTGTCATGTTGGTGCATATTTTGATGTTGTGAAGGCGATGAAAATCGATGAGAACAAAATAAAAGTGTCGGAGGAAAGTGGGTTTGGAGGGTTGTTGAAGCTGCAAGTAACAAAGATCGATCGCAGATTTTGTTACTTACTTATGGCAAGGATTGATCTTGAGAAGAAGATGCTAACTGGAGGAGATGAAAATGAGCTACCTTTATGCTTTGAATAATGGAGGTGCATATTTGGGCTTCCTTGGGGTCCAAACCACGTGCATGTTAAAGTTTAGAATGCTACTATGCAAGCAAGGGTTGATCGTATTTTTGAGCATTATAGGGAGATTACAAAAGACGGTGTATGGTATATTAAGATTCAGCAAGCAGTTGATGAGCTGCCTTTGATGCCAATTATAACAGACCATGAGAAGGATGAGTTTATGAAGGCCTTCTTGCTAGGGATGTTGGGACTACTGATATGTCCTACTACGAATGGTCAGAGCATGGCATCTTCATTATTGACCGCTGTTTCGCTAGGGGCTACTGCAATGGATTTCGATTGGTGTTCATGTACACGCAGTTGGTTGATGACCTGTGTGCGAGATTTTAGGAAGAGGCTTCACAACAAAGGGTATTCACCTGGTGGTGGTGGGTGTGTTCTATTCCTTCAGGTCAGTGATGTCTTACTAAACCTTTTTGAAAGTTAATCCGTGTTGTTTCTATGTATATTGCTGTGTTCTTCCTTTATGCAAATTTTATCGAGTATTTTTAAGTGAATGTTGTTGTGTGTTCTACTCCTTTAGATTTTTACTTGGACCATGTTGCATTGCCTCCTTTGAGTTGGGGGCATATGCCAAGATTGGAGGTGCGGACTAAGAAGATACTCACTGCTGCTATTCTTGCTGATTTGCTCTTGTCACTAGACTATGCTAAAGGTAAATGTGTATTTTATGTGATACAATATTTTGGTTTCTTTTTATTCTGAAGATGAACCCATGTAATAATTGTTCATATTGCAATTTGTAGATTATTGATGTTGCTTACGGGAAATGGCATCCTTTGGTTGGAAGGGACTCATTCCAACCGTTAGAAGTTAGGATTGCAAATGAGGTAAAGGATTAGGGGTTTTATTGTATTTTGTGGTTATGATTATATAAACTCATTGTTTTTTTTTTTTTTTTTACACTAGGTTTTGAAAATGATGAAAGATTATGTTTGAGAATATGGAGAAGATGCTGAAAGCTCGCAACAGCATAAGCATACCTACTTTGAAAAGTACGCTGAAGGAAAGGTCCTCTGTTCACAGGTTCCCTGTTCCGAGTATTGTTGATGTCACTACTGGTTCTAGCTCTTCAATCAAGGAGTGGTAGTTGGAGTCACCTAACGTGAATAGGAATTCTCTGGATGATACTTTGAGGAAGTTAGAGGATGTTGTTGATGTTGGGAATACACAAATGAGGGTTTCAAATGTGATTCAGGGAGTTACCTCTAAGGTCTTGTGTTCTGAATACTGTGGTGTTCATCATCTCAAAACTAGGAATGAGTTAAGTTCAAAGGGGAAAGAGGGGGACAAGAAGGGGGAAGCTGTGCATGGTCTGGTAGTTAAAGGAAACAAGGCCAATGGTGAAAGTGGGGAAGATGGGCTTGGGGAGGGATTGCCAAATGAGGGTTCAGGGTTGCAGCAACATGAACTTGCGGCAACACATATTTCAGAGGAAGCTGATGATGAAGAAAAGAACCGCAACCGAAGTGATAGTAAGCAGACCCTAAAGCCGTCTTTAAAGGTGATTTCAGGATACTACGTCGGAAATCGTTGGGCTCGGGTGTCTAAGCTTCAGACAGCTGATTTGAATCTTGTAAAGTGGATTAAACTATGGTATACCATAAGTGGCAGGTGAGTGCTTGCACATGGTTTTTGTCATGTTAATATTCCATGAATAATTAGATGTAATTGTTTATGTGTGCTAACTTTTTGTGTTGATTTGGAAAAAAAGGTATTCAAATACTATGTCTTTATGCTACATTAAAAATGATATTTAGATACTATACCAACCTCATACATTCCAGACTAATATTGTATTAAAATAAGATACCATCTAGGCCCTAGTTGGTTTATATCCTGATTAATTGGTACTGATATGTTGTCTTGTTGTTGCACTAATTTAATGTGTTGCATTTTTTAGTTTTAGTGGTCCAACTCTATTGGAATGTGAAGGGGAATTTTCTATTAAGGAATGTTGCCATAATATTCTGCATGTCGCCGAAAGGTTGGTACAGAGTATGTGTTGTGGCATCTAAATTGTATACTAAGGAATGGGGTATCAAGTATGAGGGGCACAACAAAAGCATCATGCTGCATCCTGCCTTTACAATACGATAATTTGCCTTGTGTTTGAACTGTTTTGGTACTTGTAACTTTACAGTTGTCATATTTTATATTTTTATTTTTATTGCATTTTTCAGATTAATCAGGTGACAAACATGGACGACGTTCCCACTCTTGCCAAAACAACATGGGCACCCTTTGCATGGTGTGGTTTCTAGCCAAATTTCTGTGGTGAGTTTGGCAATTTTAAATTTTGTATTTTGTGTGCTAATTTGAAAGTCTTGTTGTTGTAATTAAGCATTTTGAATTGCAGATATTTGTCCCTGTTCTAATGGAGGAACATTGGTGGTGTGCTGCCTTCTCCTATAAAGAACGAAAGATATGGCTCATAGACTCGATGTACTCTGACCTTGCTAAACAACACTGTAATACCCCGTATTTTTGAAACGTATTTTCTAATTAGTAATTTATTTTACTATTTGAATTTTGGAGCCAAAATGATATTTGAATTTCGGCGCTTAAAGTATTTTAAAACTTAATTATTATTTTTTGATTTTAGATAAGATTTATTATCTATTTATTTTATTTAAAAAACCTGATTATATATATATATATTGGATATTTTAATTAAACAAAATTATATTTTATTATTTATTTAAAAGGGCCGAGAATTCCTAAATTATTAACTATGATTTTCGGACATTCTATGTGTAGAAAATCTGATTTTCTTAGTTATTTTATTTAGTGAATAATTGGTATTTTCCTAATTAATTATTTTATACAAAATATATTATTTACGCAATCATTTTTAATTCCTTAAAATTAGCAAATTAATTCCTTAAATATCTAAAGCCACCATGATGGATTTTTGGATGACTTATTTTGGTAAATTATATTTTTAATTATCTCCCAAAATCTCTTATTTTCCTTAATTCTAATTCTCCATCTTTTTAATATCTAATCATCATATTTTCTTGCCATTCATTCTTCTTAATTATTCCCCAAGTAATTCCAATGTCCTTATTATTTTTCATGACATACATACATTCCATATTCAATTATACACAATCACCTTAATATCCAAACTTTCCTTAATTCTTTTACTCACTTCTCCAAGTAATCTCTTAAACCCTACTTGCCATAATTCTTCCCACATTCTTTTGCCATAATTTTTGCATGAGCTAGCCTATAAATACCCCTTCATACCTCTCATATTCTTCATACCAAAAACCCAATTCTCTTCTTCTCTCTTATTCTTCTTTTTCTTAAACCTTTTCATATTTTTCTTCTCCTCTTTTCATACAAATATTATCCCGTATACCTTTGAATCCGGTTTTCGGGCACTTCTGGTCAGTTTTTGAGGTATTGATGTTACAGAAAATTTTTCCTCTCGAAAAATCCTTGAGGTTAGGCTTAAGAATCACCCAATTCGAAGTTATATTGAAGGAGTTATGACCTCTGCAAGTTCTGCCTATTCTTTCCAACGAAAATTCAATTCTCCTTAATCCTATTTTTCATCTTCTTCATGGTTAGTTTTCTAAAATACAAATACCTATTTCAAAGCTATAATTTTACATTAAAGTATTATTTTAAAAGAGTTTTATAGCCCATGCACATTAGATTTCAGTTTATGTTGTGATAACCTTATGGTTATGTTATTTGCAAGGTGTATTCGTGATTGAACTTTGAAAGTGCGAAGTGTTGATTAATATTCGGAATCAAGGTTCTTGAGGTTCTTTTTGTGTGGTTTTTCTAGCAAGGATCAAGGTACGTTTAGGTGGCTAGATACCTTTGAAAGTGATTGGTTTGAATAACATGTTTTATATGATTTTATTGGTGAGTGAATTAAATTGATTTGAATTATGGTTGGAGGTATTGATTTTAATATTAATTTGCTTTAATAAAAGAATTTTGAATGATTGATTTTTAAATCATGTTTTGAATGGTTTGAATTACTTATGGTGTTTAAATAAAGGATTAGATTTTAAAAGGTTTGTTGAATTAAATAAAAGGTTTTTCAAGGAAGAGTTATTTATTTTGAAAAGTTATTAATATGAGATTTATTCTCAAGTATTTATTTAAAAAGTTTTTATTTTGAAAGTATGTGGAATTACTAAAAAGGAGTTTGATTATATTGGAATTCATTGGATATTAAAAGGATTTATTGAACCATTGAATTATTATTATTAATGCTTTATAAGTATGTTGGTAATCCCACTATGCGGATTTGGTATATTGATAAGGCCTTGGACTTTGTATGACCAAGTCTTTCCTCAAGAATAGCCTTGTAATATAAGGAGACTAGCTTGGGGGGTGTGCACACTTGGGTGAGGAATTGAATTAAAAGAAATTGGTTCTTAATAAAGGAATTGGTTTTATTAACTATTATTTTGAATATTGAATCATTGGAATCGGTTTTGGAATAATGAGTTTGAAATCATTAGATTAATTATTGGAATTGATTTTTTAAAGCATGTTTGCAAATAAATTGAGTTTACATTATCTTGCACTTATCGTACTTAGCATATTTTGCTAATCCGTATTTCTTATTTGTTTTGGTTCGTCCTGTTTACCGTAATGGTAAGCAGTGTTGACTATTTTCAGGTGGAGTCAATAATTGAGCAAATGGAGTTCCGAGAATGGTTTCACCTAGATTAGGAAGTGTTGGTCTTGTGTCTTTATTTTGAGTACTCATAACAATGTTACTATATTTATAAGTATTAATAAAAGAAAGTTGAGTTTCCGCTGCAAGTTTTGTTATTGAGTTAAGTATTTTGAGTAGCCTTGCGTAATCACGCGGCGGTAATACGCCTAAATCTATCTCTACGGTATAGTTATACGTATTATACTAGTATTTCCGTAGAGGGAGATTTGGGGGTGTTACAAACACGAAGCATTGTTTGTGTTTTACTTGAAGCGTTGTTGAAAATTAGTAATGATTGATTATTGAATTATGTGTTCAAATGAATGTTTACAGATTGGTGCAATGGAGGTATTGATAAACACCCATGATAAAAGTTGGGAACAGGGTACCTTTAGAGGGTAGCCTGTTGAAAGCGTCGAAGTTGTTCACCAACCAGATATGTGAGTTTACAACTATGTTTTTAACTAACCTTGTTGTGTGTACAATAAAGGAACATAACTTATGTTTTTACTAATCTTATTGTGTCCTTTTTGTACAGTGTTAGTTGTGAGGTTATCATGCTTGGTAGCATTAGGGCAAGTACAAATCGTTTTCAGACAAAGTATCAAATGGTCAGTAGATTGTATTCACCTTAAGTTTGGATTATTAGTTGACAAATGTGATAAGGAAAATTTATATGCTATCCTTGATTCACAGGAAGGAGGAGTTGATTCACAGGTCATGGAATTTGGCTAGGCCCAGCTGCTTGTTGAGGATTTGCGTTCTGCTTGCAATGAAAGACGGGACGAGCTTGATGGCTTAGTTGTGCTTGTATGGGGAATGATTTTTTTTTTGTTTGGTGTAAACAGTGATTTTTTATGGCGGGGAAACAGTAACATATGTGTTGTTTGGCTACAGACTAGATTTGGACCACTATGTGTGGTGTAGATAATGATTTTGGTTCTGTGGCATTGAGCCACAAAAGTATGGGATACCATCCTATATCTAATTGGTATCACTGTGATACCAAGTTGACTATGCTATTTTTTAGGGACAGGAATTATAATGTACATGTATTTAGTTAACATATTAGCATGCTTAATATTATGTGTGATAATGAAGGGTGAGGTAACTGTCAAAATAAACTAATGGTATACCATCCTGTATCTAATTGGTATTACTGTGATACCAAGTTGCCTGTCAGGTGTAGGATACTTTATATGCCAGCTCATGTTTGAAACTAAACTAAACTAAAAAGTCAAGAAAAACTAAGATATAAAGTGTGTTTGAAATTAAAATAAAAAGTAAAGAAAAAATAAGATACCAACGAAATAAGGATACCAACAAGACTACAGATGATGCTAAAAGGACTCAACTAGGGTTAAAATTAGATACCAACAAAATAAGACAAAAAATAATGTGTTTGAAATTAAAGTAAAAAGTCATGAAGTGTGCTATGGAAATATACTCGACTCAACTTAGTTGGTGCCACATGGACTTAACACTAGGGTTAGAAATGGAATTTAACATATTTAATTAAAAATAAATATAGAAAAGCTGAAAAGGCTCGGACTCCACTTGGTCTTTAACTTGTTGTCTCACCAACAATATTTTATAATTCATGTGTCTAATGAAGATAAAATAATCCTGATTTTGGTTTGTGTTGAATGCTATATTTTTTATAAGGACTAGAACTAAAAGAATCATGATTACGACATATATGATCCATAGTCCTAGTTAGTTCATAATCACCCCAATGCCTTGTTACGCACAAGAGGTAAAGTAATAGTTGATTGTAACATTGCGCATTAATTCAGCATGAAAATTAACTACAAAGTGCAATAATTACATTGAGGGTAATAAGATGAGAAAGTAATAGTTGGTATAATTAGGAATTCAATCATCAAGTCCATGTTATAATGTTTTTATGGTTTATGTATTCCGACAAATGATACCAAGGTAGTCCATATTGGTATGTATTTCTGGTACTATCTAAGTATTTGATGGTATACCATACCACATGTTAATTAATTTTGTAATTAACATAAGTCGTTGGCAATGCATTAATGAATTTAATGCTCCTATTTTGTGTATAAATAAGATGTTAGAGGTCATCAGTAGTAGCCCCCTCTTGAAAATAGTTGTTCATCCTTTTTAATCTTAAATGGCTAATACCTCACCAAATATTTGTTTGAAATTAAAATCAACACAACTCTCACCATCTGCACGTATTCCTTACCATCCTCCTTATGTTATGTATTTAAAGCACCTATGTAGTTGTGAGGTCGAGTTGAATGTAAACCAAACCTTCTACTACGCAAGTTATGATGATACATACATGGGGAATGCGATAGACGTAAATGAAATACAAGCTGCCTTGCTCTTGTGTGCGTTGTACTCAAACCCCTTTCCAGGTAGGTGCATGCTCATACCACCACCAGGTGATAAAATACTCCCCATTCACCTACCTTTGTTATGCAATTCTTATGGTTTACATAGGGGTTTGTGGGCTGATTTGGAGTGGGAATTACGTAATTTGTCATTAAATTTAGACCAACCAGCCATAATACCAGAAAACTTACTACCTTTGTTTGATCCAAAGCCAGAATATCAATTTGAGAACATTGGTATATATGCCATACCAACTAAAACCTATCCTATCTTTGTTGGTTCTTTTACTGATCTGACTCTATTCATGTCATGGAGTTGGCAACTTTATCTGTTGTGTTTCATGTACAAGTGTTTTATTCATATTTTGCAAAACAGAAAATACGTTTCCACGTAGTTGTAGACACCTGATTGTGTCTCGACAAAAACCAAACCCAGTGATGAGTACCTTTCACGTCATTTGATTATCGAACGTGGTGAAATGTAAAGGAGTCTTGTGATTCCCTCTGTTTTTAATAAAATACTTCTTTCTGTTTTCGAAAATCTTTCTTTTCGTACTCTATTTATGAAAAATTTCCAAACTAATTTATTTTGGTCCATGATATCGATCCAATAATGTGTAATTAGACGGGGTTCGAAAAGAGCTTTCCAACGATATATTATAAGCCCAATTCTGATGAATAATGAGGAAGTTATGGCCCAAATACTAAATTAGATCTTAAATGAGTTTTATGGGCAACCCAATGATCAAGTGGAGGGTCCATTAATTGTCATTCCTAAAGTCATTAGGATTTACTTTAATTTTCTAGAATAATCTAGAAAGTTATTTTAAGTTTTAAAGGAATTAGGATTAATAATTATATTTTTACTTGATCTAGAAAAGATAAAGAATTTTAGTTGAATAAAACAAGTGTTTTAAAATGATTTAGTCTGATTTTAATGATAAAATACGGACTCTAATTACCCAATTATATTGGAAAAAGGACTCCATACAACAATTTTTATCATGCAGCACCATCGCGTTGCGACAGGTCTATCGCGGGGAGCAGTTTTACTTCGATTAGAATTCGATTTTTCCTGCTCGTTTCCGAATATTTTTCTCTATAAATAGGGTCGTATTTCCCCGTTTTCAATCATCAACAATCATATTTATATTAAAGCTAGAAGCTTGTTCTTTCTCCCTCTTTCTTAGCCTTGCCTTTTCAATACAATATTCCTCCATCACGAGACTTAGACACACCTAGCCAAGCTTGAAGTTACCTTCGCCCTAGACGTGAAAGGTTGATAGTTCTGAGGGTTTGGTCCCTAATCCCTATTTCAATTATTATTGTTTTATTTAATATTTTTATGAAGTTACTAACGTGTGTATTGTTTTGATAGAAAGAGATACGAGGTAACAAAGTGAGTAATTTTTTTGCTATATTTCTTTAGAAAGCATGCTTAATTATTTTAATTCCTAGTATCGTGTTAGGATGTCTTTTATTGTTTTCTAGTATCATGATTAGGTTGCTTCCTATTTTCTTCCATCATGTTAGTATCATATTAGGGCTAAAGCTTTGATCTTTATTATTTAGTGAGATGCTAGGATTTGTTATTAATCATGTTAGTATCATGCCTAGGATCTTGCTAACATTATTATGCCTTGAGATTGTTATGATGATGATGATTGTTGTATCAATAATGCTATGTTGCTTAATATTATTGTTAATGCTTGATCACGCCCTCTCTTGCAGGTTTAGGGAATTTGTACTTGAAATCACGCTTAATAAGATAATTAATAATTTGATATTAGGGTAATATGATTTTAATTCAAGTGATCGCCAATAATAGATTTGTTTAATTTGTGCATTAATATTCAACCAACAAAGATTAAACAGGTTTAGGGTTAATATATTGATTGTATGTTGATCGAAAAGCGCACAATAATATGAAAAGAATAAAGTAGAGGCCTATTTAGGGCAGGTTCAATCTCTTTTAGGTTGGATTTGTACTTTCATCCCCGAATATCCAGTCATGGTTCCGGACCATTATGGAGTTAGCGATCTCATGGATCGTGAAGGGGTGTAACCTTCACCCTGTGAATGGTTTACAAGTTCCTAAAACTTGTTGGCGACTCTTTTGCTCTAGCTTCCTTCCCTTTAGACGCCACCATGCTTAAGTGTATGATCACAGTGGTGCTCAATTGTGGGATGCTTGAAATATTCCCTACAGTAGTGAAAGTGAAGGCAGGTCCCACATCTCCGTCATACAATTCACCTCCTATCATACTGAAAGGAAAGAATATTGTGTGTTGGAACGCTAAGGGGATGAACCGTCTGGGTTTTGTCCGGCACTTTTACAAAATTTACAAGCGCTACGAGCCTTCTATGTTGGTCGTAACGGAGAGTCAAAATTGGGTTGAAGACCTCCTTCTAATTAGACTTGGCCTCCCTACAAGTTATGAAATGGCGAGTTTTGGACCTAAAGCTTCATCAAGTGGGGTTGTTGTTTTTTGGCTGAAAGGTGAACTAATCCCAACGGTCAATCCGCCTCAGCGACAAAAAGAACCATTCGTGGTCCACTTGGTTGATCTTTTGTCCCATGTATGTTTTCTTAATTAGTCTCTAACTCATTCTCATTATTAGTTGATCTTTCTTAATTGGTACCACCCTAGGCTTTAACAGTACCAACGAAGAGTCTGTTGGGATGTAGTTGAGACCATCATAAAATGTGTTGGTATAGAATAGTCAGTAACCTATATTTTTATTTTAAAGTGAAATTTTGGTGTCTTTGGATTATTTACTGGGACATGGTGCTGCATAACCGCCAGTAACCAGAAGGTCGATTAGAAAGGCGTTAGGTTATGATAGGTATGCTAAAAAAGGTGCAAGACGTATTTAAATAGTTGAGAAATGAAGTGTTGGAAAATTTTTAATTAGTTGTACGCTTATGTTATTTGCATTATGAAGCGGATGATGAATTCATAATGTAGTAGTTATTGAAATTTCTTAACAAAACTACAATCATTTTAATTTTGATTAAAAGCTAATCATATATCGATTAATTGAAAAGTGGATATAACGAGGCGTACAATCTTAACTTCGTAACTGCATACTATAACCTGCATACATAAAAAGGCAAATCAATACACACGCAATCATCTTCTTAACGACCTTGACGCCCAAATTAATTTCTGAAACCGTGGCTGAGATCTTGTCCATGCCCAACCAAATCAGCTTTCCAGGTAACATGTTTTGCGACCGAATGACGCTATCCTCTTCAACCCATTTGAAAAAATCATTGTGTCGAAACATATAGTATAAACGTCCCAGGATAGAAGACGTGTCGGAAACATGGACTTCAACAACTGTCGACTCGTAATTCAGGCAAGATATCATCTCCACCTAAGACACAGGTGTTTGTTGCACCGGTTGCAACCTTGGCCTCAATCCTAGACTACTAGATCCCGATATCCTAGACATGGTTTTGCAATCAGCAGGTTAACTGATGAGATGAACTTTTTTCTTTATAAAACAATTTGTGTTTTTTACTTTGAAAATGGCCTTTTTATTAATTTGATAGTATGTCTAAGTAGTTTGAAAATTAAATTTCCTTGGGA
The DNA here is from genome assembly GCF_948465745.1 of Chenopodium album. NCBI lineage: Eukaryota > Viridiplantae > Streptophyta > Magnoliopsida > Caryophyllales > Amaranthaceae > Chenopodium > Chenopodium album. Next base: position 45,117,634 of record NC_137851.1, read on the forward strand.
AAGTGCATAAACAATAGGCGGGAATTTCCTTCCCAAACGGGACTTGTTAAGTGCGAGTATGATACGGTCTAAATACCAACAAAGTTGCACTTGGTATACAAAGTACATAAGTTGGTATGAATGGATACCATTTTTTATTGACAAAAAACCAAAGAGGTTGCAAATGGTATAATATGTTATGGACTTCAACTGTGTGAACTTTGGCGCAATAAATGTATTACACTTATAGTTGTGTTATCTTACATGAATTTAAGAAAGTAGTTATCCAAAATTTCAATATCCAGTAGCAAAAATTGAATAAATTACAAAATGGGTGGATTCATGAGATTACAAGATGGAAGTATTTCAACTTTAGAATACGAAATATATGCGTTACTAAAATATCAATGTCGAAAATTCAGGTAAATTGTTATTTCTAATTTCTTATATTAATGGATTTCATTTAATAAAATTAAATGTTACTTCTAATTTCTTATATTAATGTAAATTTTGAGTAACAAAAATAAAACAAAAATTAGTCTTCATGAATGACAAGATCTCACCCTGCCAATTCTCCATGAACAAGAAAATCCTACTAAGACCTACGATGGAGACAACTGTCTTATAAGCATGTAACAACTGTAACATACAAAAAAATTTACTTCGTCAAATGTGATGAGGACGGTACTATCAAATACCTTATACTAACTCTAAGATGGTATCTTGTACATACCACCAATAGACATGTTACGTATGATGGAACCTGTGACCACACCATTTATGGTCTGTGAAATACCAACCGAGCTCTGTGAAAAACGCACAAATCGTTGTCGTTGTTAATTTGAAGATATTAAATATTCCCAACAGGGCCTCCACACAAACACCATTCTCATAAACCTTCCACCCATTGAAGTTCTTCAAGTTCATTAACCATGGGAAATTTTGTGTAGAACTACCCTAAAGATAGGGTCATTTGTGAACAACTACCCATTTTTTTTTATTTGTTTAGAACTACCCGCAAGTTTGGAAATGTTTGGGTAGCACTATCCAATAACGTTTTCCGTCCAATTAAAATGTTACTTTGGCCCAATTTTTCACTTTTGTCAATTACAATGGCCAATTAATACTAAAATAAGAAAAAACACAAATTCAATTAAACCCCCAAACCTTAGAAATCAAAATCCCCAAATAATACTAAACTCATGAACCCTAAAAACCCTAATTAGGTTAATTAGGGTAAATTAAAACCTTTAAACAAATTTGGAGAGTTAATTGGGTGACAAAAGTGAAAAAAGTGGGCTCCAATAACATCTTAATTGGACGGAAAATGTTAGTGAGTAGTGCTACTCAAACGTTTTCAAACTTATGGGTAGTTCTAAAAAAATAAAAAAAAATAGGTAGTTGTTCACAAATGACCCTATCTTTAGGGTAGTTCTACACAAAATTTCCTTAACCATGTTCAAAAGAGTGTTAGGCCACGTGTCTAAAACCAAATCCATTATCTCACAAGCCACCGGGAATGAGCTTGTTGGTGGTTAAAGAATCAACTACCACCCACGAGCTGTGATATACTTCAAACACCAAACATCCATCACACAACCTAAACTTGACTACAATGACATTAGTTAATACAATGACAATGTTGATTACCAAGGGGGAAATCATATCCCGAATGAGTACGTGGAAAAGGCAATATACTCGCAGGAGTATGATAGAGATGGCTTTGAGCCGTAGTTGATGGCTAATTAAAGCGGCGGCGGCCCTGTCATGGCACATCTCCCCTACACTGAAGATCACCTAAACACGCATCTTGCGTTTTGGAAAATTCCTGGATTGGTGCTCAGAAAAATTAAAGGAAGTAGCCTCTCCTAAAATGTTGCCAACCGAACTTCTTGCTGTTATACATCCAATAACCAATATCAATGTCGAAAACCCAGTTGTTTACAGCTTTCCAGATTTCCTCGCCACATTGTTCGTCGCCTCGTATGCTAACTCCCTCCATGTCATGCAGGTAGACCCATTTATACACTACTCGTGCTTTCAAGTGACATCGAAGTGGTTTTGGTTCCCAAGAGGAAATAATCATGAGGTAGACATACACTCCGAGTGTCGTATGAATGAAGCCAACGACAACACGTATATTCCCAGGGGCACTGTTGCGGTACATTGGAATGCCCTCGGTATAGATCGCCCGTCTTTCATACCGCATTTCAAAAGACTCTACGCCAACCTCAAGCCATGGGTTTGGGTTAATATTGAATCTCGCGTTAGCAGGAACACATTGGTTAGAATTTTGGGTCAGTTGCCTGGTAGCTACCGAGTTTCCTGTTTTGCACCACGGGGGTATACTAGAGGAGTTGTTCTCATATGGGATAGAAGATTAATCCCCCGTTTTGCTGACTGTCAACGACTTACCAATTTCGACATTTTTAGTGTCGATTTTAGCATGAGATAAGAAGGTATTAAAAGTCTAACATGTCCCGAATTTTTAATGTCCCTTTAATAAATTTTGGTATCCCGAATTTTAAATTGTTACCACTGTGATTGTTTCATGCCATATATCTCACATTATGTCCATGGGAAAGACAGGAAAAAATATGATCGCAAAATGGAGTGGTTTATTATTAGTTATTCCATACAAGTTTATCTTGTTATTAGTACGCCATGGGAGGCATTAGTTGTATTAGTAATTGTGTCAAACTATTATGGATCTCTGTTATATTTTATGTTTACTTATGAATTATGTTAACTCAAAGCTTTGTAACATTTTATTTGGCCATTCCGTAATGATATTATGGCACAACCTATCTCTTGTAAAAGTTAATGTTATTTAGTTATTGCATTGCATTGGGTAGAACAAAAGGAACGAAATAGACATTTATTGACAAAATTAATAAGTTTCATCAATCTTATTCGGTTGAAAAATATAGGGACAATTTAATGGCATTAAATTGGTGCACCATGTCCATACCATTTCCACAAAATGCCTGCCTGGGGGTTTATTGGCAATATACCAACTTCACTTGTATTAGTATAACTATGTCCTCAGATGGTACTATATACATACCAACCTAGTTTTAGTTGGTATCGATGGACACACTATCTATGAAACCGCGTCATATTGTAGTTAAGAGTATTAAATTAATGAATATAAATAATGTGGAATACACCTTTTACCTTGTTAAAGGTTTTATGCATCAGTGACTAGTACTTCCATTGAATACCCCTACACCTAAAATTATATATGCATTAAATCCTTTATTTACTACATAAGTTAACTGATTTATCTAAAGCTTGAATTTCAAATAATAACACCATTTCTACAAGAACAAACCAAGAAACACTTTTACAACTTACCTAGAAACATAAAAAATAAGAAAATCGGTGATGATGGGGATTCTTAACAAAGAAGAATAACAAGATCCATCTCTCGACATTACACATACACCGAGAAAGGAAAAGCAAAGGTGGAAGACTTTGACATTTGTTAAGAACTAGGTGAACCCGGTGAAAGAGATGTGAAGGATAACATTGGCGCCTTAGCTCTTGAAATGAAATCAAAGAGTTTAATTATCCCATATCAGCACGCCGATAATAGTGGTAAAGGTTCGAGAGCCATAAACAGGTTACGTTGGCATCCTGATTACCCTTACTTGACACTACTTGAACTTGGCCCACCAACGGAGTTTAAAAAGGATGCTTACTGCTTAATGTTTTACCTCTTGGATTTGTTCAAGATGGATTTCATTTTGACATGGTGAATTTGAAGGAAACACTCATAAAATGCATGATACACAAGCGTCAGTACAAATGGCTTACAAAATTCTTTTATATGTTTAAGTCATTAGAGGCTTGGTGGGAGGATCTTGATGACCATCTTGAGAAGATTCTCCCCCAATCAGGGAGATGGGGTATTGTTATTTTGGGACGCAAATTCTCTAGAGAAAATGGAATAGGTCTTCATATTGGCAAGAAGGTCAACATCACTTATGAATGGGTCAATTTCTCTCATGAGAATTTGAGACACGAGTTCCAGTGGCAGGACGATGACGACAAATTCCTCGAGTTCAAAAACATGATGATGGAGGCTAACAGGTTAGTTGTTATGAACAACATGGAAATCCTCCTCATAAACCCATACTTAGTTAATCTACACCCCGAGTACTACAGGTTTCGTATGGATTATGCGGTGAATAAACTCCATGAATGGTACTTTTGGGATATGGATTTCAGCACTGACTCAAGATACACCACCACAGATATGGACGGGAGTGAATAAATCCAATCCAATTGATGTACTGGTGTAGGGAATATTTCAAGCATTACCCCAAACTTGAACCCCACTATGATCATGCACTTAAGCATGGTGGCGTCCAAAGGGAAGGAAGCTAGAGCAAAAGAGTCGCCAACAAGTTTTAGGAACTTGTAAACCGTTCACAAGGTGAAGATTACACCCCTTAACGATCCAGGAGATCGTCAACTTCAAAAGGTCTTGAACCAAATAGGGTTCGGGGATGAAGGTACAAATCCAACCTAAAAGAGATTGAACATGCCCTAATAATAGGCCTTTCATTCTTCTCGTATTCATGTGCGCTTTCTGACTAACATGCAATCAACAGATTAACCCTAAACCTATTTATCTATGTTGGTTGAATTTTAATGCACAAGCAAGACTATTATTGGCGATCACTTGAATTATAATCATATTAACCTAAACAAGATTATTAATTATCTTATTAAGCGTGATTACAAGTACCAATTCCCTTTAAATATGCATAAAAGGCGTGATCAAGCAATAACAATGAATAAACATCAAGCAACATGATAATTATAAAAATAATAACAATAATAATCATGTTAATAATAAAGCTTAAATATAATAGCAAGATCCTAGGCATGATACAAACAAGATTAATAACAAACCCTAGCATGTCACTAAGCAATAAAGATCAAAGCTTTAGCCCTAACATGATACTAGCATGATATTAGGAAAGAAAATAGGAAGCATCCTAAACTAGAAAGCAATAATAACATCCTAAGCATGATGCTAGGAATTAATAAATAACAAACATGCTTTCTACAAGAATAGAGCAATAAGACTACATACTTTGATGCCTCGTATCTCTTTCTAATAACAAAATACACGCGTTAGTAACTTCAAGGAAAGTATAAAATCAAACAATCAAATTAAATAATTGAAATCGAGATTAGGGACCAGACCCTCAGAAATTATAACCTTTCACGTCTAGGGCGAAGGCAACTTCGAACTTGGCTAGGTGTTTCTAGATCTCGTGTATGCGGAATTTTGTTTGTGATGAGAGCATAGAGAGAATAGATGATTGTGGATGATTGATGATTGTGAATGAACAAAAACGGAGGTTCAGGACCCTATTTATAAGAAAACAGTCCGGAAATAGGTAGAATTTGATAAGGAATAAAACTCCACTCTGTCGCTGCAAAACCGAATTTGTCGCTTGGCGACAAGCCTGTCGTTTGGCGACATCCTGGATTCCTACGCGCTTTCAAACACGGAGTCCACTTATCCATCAAAATTGATTTGTAAAGTCCGTATGAAAATTGAAATCGTATTTTCATAAAATAATATTTTATTCCAAATAAAACTTATCAAAATATAATTATTAATTCTAATTCTATTAGAATTAAAAGAACCTCCTAGAGAATTCTAAATGACTATAATTAATTCTAACAACTTTAGGAATAATAATTAACATTGGGCCCTCCCCTAGATCATCGGGCCGCATGTAAAGATCAAACCGGGCCCAGTTTAGTATTTTGGCCATAACTTCCTCATTATTCATCGGAATTGGGCTTATAATATATCGTTGGAAAGCTCTTTGCAAGCCCCATCCAAGTACACTATTATTGGACCCTTGTCGTAGACCAAACTAAACTGGATTGGCTGTTTTCATAAAATAGAGTGAGAAAAGAAATATTTTCAAAAACAGAAAGAAGAGATATTTTAATAAAAACATCCTCATCACTGGCCATTTCACACTTTCGCTTCGTTCGATAATCAAATGACATGAAAGGTATTCATCACTGGGGTTGGTTTTGGGGAGACACATTTGGGTGTCTACAACTGGTCTGCCTTTTGTTGGTTTTCCCAGTATACCATTGTAGTACACGTTGGTATCTATGCCTTTCTCATTGGTATAGAAGCTAAAATTATGGTCGTTGTTTTGTTTTAAATTATATTTTGGGGTCTATTGTCTAGCTTGTGAAGTTATTCAGCCATAGTTTTCTACTTTATTTCAGGGCCTAGCTTATTTATGTTCCAATGAGGTGTTTGTAATTATGTTGGTATCTTTTAAGTCATTTTTGGGTAGTTATGTACTAAGGTAATCTCCATTAAGGTATTTATGTTACAATGTTTATGTGTAGTAAGTTGTTATGTTACGATGTTTTGTATGGTGTGTGGATATTTTAATTTCAGAAATGCATCCCTGAATCTAGAAACATTAGTATATTAGAGATAGCTTATCCCATTAACCACTACGTTAGCAAATTTCATTGCTCATCCCTTTAACAACTACATTAGTATATTACATAGCTGCTGAATCCCAACAAGTAAGACGTTGGTATGTACTGTTCTACCTACACATACAATATAGTATAATAACATAATAGGACGACGAAAAGCCTTTAAGTTGCCAAACCCGTGGTTGTGATACGGAATGAACAACGCCGCCCTTCCATCGAGATATTTGTGCTATTCAGCACCAACCAGTCTCAATACCATGCTTCAGTATTATTGTCTCGTGCCTAAACAAATACGCTATTGAATCAAAAACAACAACCCTCGTATGTTTGCATCCTTCGTGGAAATTTACACCATTAGCTCAACTTGGTTCAAAACCAAGAAAATTTGTTGCGCACTGTCAATTTTTTTTTTACATTTATAAAGCTAAGTGGGCTTTCATCAATTGATTGAGAGGGACACATATGTACACTTAGCTGGTTTAGTCGCTGAGCCGGGAAAACTGGACATGCTTGTATGTATATGGATGATCCATAAAGCTCACCATCCCGCAGTTTCAACAGGCACGTTAACAACAACTGCAGACATATTTGGGTTTTTCCCATCCCAAATTCACCGTATATTTCGGTCACTTCACCTGTATGAATGTCGCCATCCAGCATGAAGTCTATTCTTTCACATTTGGTGCGACATTTTTGATTCATTTTTATGTCTGAATAAAGTCCATAATGCATATGTATAACATATATATAACAAATCTTAGTGGATATGTGAAGAGAATCTTTATGGATTACATTATCCATAGTACAATCTTTTTGGATTGCATATGTACAATAATAAATGTACAATAATAAAAGCAACCACAAGCCACATGATGTTGCAAATTGCTATTGGTTATACGTACTCTACAATGATAGCATTCGATATTATACAGGTATGTTAATGAAGATACCATTTCGACAATGGTACCATTATATCTCTAATTGGTATGCAAATAGGATACCATTCTAACTCTTATTAGTATGAAAATAGGATACCATTCTAACTCTTATTGGTATGCCAATAGGATACCATTCTAATCAAATTGGTATTAAATGAAATACCATCCCAAAGGCCAAGGTACTGGATAACTTACAATAACTTTAAGATCAAAACAAATTATACTACACCAGACTTTTTTTCAACAAATTAGTTAGATATTGAATGATTTGAATCCTGTTGAAAATGATGTATGGATGGGTTTGTCGGAAAGCCGTTATTAAATACATGGCTGGTTGAGCGAAGTGTAGTTGACTATGGTGAAATACCTAACTGCGTCACTGTGCTCACTCATGTGAATTCCACTAGCTAAAATCCTTCCATTAAACGCTGAGGGACCACTCTCATTGCTTGCAACCTGGGTTCCGACATATGCATGTATTAGTTCTTTGAACACTACCTTAAGGAATAAAATAAAATAAAATAAATAAAATAAAAAAAAAAACTATGCTGCATATATTAGTACTTGTTGGTACCCTTGCTGAAAACATTAGGCCATTTGTTGAGCAGCCAACATATTAGAAAAAGGAACCTACAAATATTAATTTAGCTTATGTAACTAAAAAAGACCCCTTCCGTAACTAAGAAACGCCCCTAATAGTATACATTCAACACACTTAACATGCTACACTTACCTGGTTTTGCAAGCTGAAGGGATGTACAGTCCTAGTGTCATTTCCACATCAGTCTCATGCCCCGTAACCTGTTTCTTCTTACCACCTATCTTGGCAACCTTAGATGTTTATTCGAACCCCCCTTTTCTGCCCGGGATACGAACCGAGATCCTATTGGTCTGCCTTTTTTATTATTACCCCAGGGTTCAGGGTCTTTCACGCATGAATTGGGAGTGTCTTCTAGTTGTGCAATGCTACCTTTGTTAACTGAGCTAGGGGTTTTAAGAGTAGGAGGATTAGCCTGTTTCACCACCTTAAGATCACAACTAGGCCTTTCATCACCACCAGAACCTTGGCCTGAACCTTGAGCCAACACTTGTAGTTCGTCAACTTTGATGCTTATTAACTGAATCATATCCATCCAGACTTCAACAGCTTCTTCTGATGATGAAACACGCATAACAACAGGTTTAAGAGCTAGCATCAACTTATTATATCTCATCACCTCTTCCGGGGACGCATTATGATAAGCAACATTGGTAAGGGTATGTTTCCTACTAATATCCTTTCTCCACCTATCTAGAATGTACATGGGAGGGACCTCAGTAACACCATTCATGTCCAAGACCTTTGTTATGTGTCTACAAACTATCCCATGACATTAAAAGTGGCGACTGTAAGGAGGGTGTGCCCATCGTAGGGGATCCTTCTTCTTCATGCCCATGGCCCTTTAATAGCCTAGGACTTTGCACTTGTTAAGGTGTATTAGGATTTGAACTCCTGACTGTTTGGGGGACCTTGAATTAGAGTTGATCCTATCATTATGCTTTTTTGTAAGAAACTAGTAAGGAGTCGCCAATGAGTTTTAAGAAAACTCTTAAACCTCATTCATGCCTTTCTCCTAAGTAGAGTTCAAGGGATATTTAGCACGAATCATAAGTTTACCCATGCCCAAATTGGTCTACTTGTACCAGAAATGAGTTCGGGAGCGAGGGTACTAGAATAACGTTCCCTTTAGGGGGGGATCGCTACTCTAGCCCTCGTACAGACTCTACTAGCCCTTCCTTTTTCACAATTTCATCTCCAAACAATAAATGCAACGTGATACCTAAAACTAAGTTAGTTGATTTTATTTACAAGCATTAATCACGTAGGAATTACGTTGCAAAGTCGTAATCCTTTATTTAATTCAAATTCGTGAAAACGAACAATAAACAAGATTCGCCTTGGCTTAGGTGATAAAACAACAATTAATTATTCCAATTCTAATCTTTGATTAATAAAAGATTGCTATGTGAAATAAATTAATTAAAAGTTTATTTAGAGTGATCAAACAACACTAATTAATTTATTGAAAGTTTATTGAACAATAAAAAGAAAGGTGATTTATGTAAGTGCTCGGGAAATTAACCACTTTTCTTTGCTAGATCTTCGCTTAGAACACTTATAGACTCCTTGTTCAGGAACCTTCACCATAAGGACAAGTAATAAGAGGGGTGAGTGTTTTAGGACAAGAAGGTTGGTAGTACAAAAAGTTCATAAAGTTTCTGCCAGTAATTTGGGTTAATTTCTGTTTGTTTCAGCTTCGTATTAAGCCCCTATTTATAGGGAATGGGTGAGTTTAGGGTTTTGAGCATTCTGCCACAGCAGGTGGGACGCGCATCTCAGGGGGTCGCACGCCCAAGTGATTAAGACATGCTGCTAGGGGCAGCGCAACTAATTTTCATGCGCACGGTATTATGGTAAGATTCGATTCAATATCTTCACGAAATTCTGGATCTTCCGTGAGCGCATCGCTGTAGGATGCGCTAGGTGTCGCGCGCAACCTTGTCAGTTGCGCGTGCCATACCAGCGCGACTCGTTGAGATGCGCACGGATTTTCTTGCGGCAGCTTCAATTTTTAACCTAGGCGCCCCTAAGTCCGTCAAAATTAGGTTTTAACTTCGGGTTTAAGCCTAATTATTGATCAGGCTTAGTTAATTGGACTTTGGTTCATTTCATTTCGGGTCAAGCTAGTTGTTTTATAATTTTGTGACTTAATCAGTAGTCTATAAGTATCCTTCACGTTGATCCAATACAAAGATGGTTTTATTTATTGTCATAACACTTCCAGTGAGGACAGGAGGCCAAAAGTAGATGTCTATAGTTAATCCCTACTTTGATCGAGTCTGGAATAGACGAGGAACAAAGTAGCCAAGGAAATAAATCCAAGACTCATTCTGAAAAGTTCCTTAGGAATAGGGAATCTTTCAATTTTGTTGAGGATGTCCAAATCATCCTCGATTCGCTAATTGTTCGAGACAAGTAGCTGTTAAGGCTAGAGAAAGTTTTCTCTAGTCTTAACGCGCTAAAGAATCTAGATTGATCCTTTACAAGTGTAGAACGCTTTTACAATTAAAGGCTGTCTTGGATGATGTCATGTCATGAGAAGATATCGGTTTAAAAAAGAGTAAAGAGGATGATATCCTCTCAATATGGCATCACTGATCTAAAGTCCCTCGATATGTCATTGAAACTTTAGTCCATGATTTTAACAAAGTAAAAGATGATAAAATGAGAGGTGTTTCGGCGTTCGGAGCCTAACACGTGAATAGAGGTTTTAACATTCGCTTGCCAAAACAAAATATTTGGGGTCCACAAGATAGAAATACATGTCTCACGACTAGAGGCATATATCCAAATCCAGTGAGAGAGGAGAAAATCGTTAACTCTCTCAGCAGTTTTGTCCACAAGATGAAAACACGCGTCTCAGGACTGAGGGCACAAGTCTAAATAGGTGCGACTTCGTCACGTCGCTCTTTATACAAGGGGTGGACGGACACCCTTACTGTCCGTTAAGCCAGTAAGCTCACTAACTACAGTATTTGCTTCCAATCGATAAGTGTCTGTTCTCGATGGTTCGGCACGCCAGTCGACTCGTAAAGCTAACGCCTAAAGTTGTGAAGAAGCTCTACCGTTTTCGCTACGGAAGGTAGATCACGTTGCTGGGAAGAGGGTGCAATTTTACGCAGCACCTACGCTATACAATTTTACAGTGTACGATACGCCATTCTTTTTGCTCTGGAATCCAAAAAAACGAAAAGAACGTGACATTTCTAAAGTCAGTACAATAAATGACAAACATGTCTATGGGAGCTTTTACGTAAATCACCACTACAGAACATTTTAAGACACACTCACGAAAAATGTCAAGGCAGGCATAAAGCACGTTGTGCATGTAGGATGATGCAAAAAGCTAACAAAAAAGAAAACAAACTACAAAATGCAAAGCAATTTTAATGGATTTTGATCATTTACGCGCCATTACGTGTAACAACGAGCAAAAACCGTTAGAATTAAATCAAAACGGATCGAAATCAAAATACCGGTCTTTTAAGTGACTAGTATCCGCGCGCAACTTTGTGGGTCGCGCTGACCAAGCGCGCGCATTGTTCTGAGTTGCGCTGGAATGTCACGCGCAATAGGTGCAGTTGCACGCAACATTTAAATCAGCAAAAAGAAATCGCGAAACGCGATTTTCATTTTCACTTTCTCTCCTTCCTTTCCGCCATTTTTTACTCTTTTTCTCATTACAAAGCTCAAATTTCTTTGTTTTTTGAAGCTAAAGGAAGTAGATCTTGTCCTCTATTCATATTTTACAAAATCCAATATAAGTTTTTAGTTATTTTATTTCATTTTTTGGCTGAATTTTGAGGAAAACCGAACCGAAGAATCCCAAATTTTGAATTTGGGGGTTTTCGATTTGGTTTACTTTTCTTGAAATTGTTTGCTCCATGTTGTCATGCTATGTTCAAGGAGTGTTTTGCAAGTTGCAACAAATTTCATGAAAAATGGTTAAGTATTGAACCTTGTATGAGCATATCTTTGTTCAAGTTCGTTCTTGGTATTCTCTTTGATTTTTGGCTTGAATTTGATGTTTCCTGTTTGCTCATTTGGTTATACTTGTAAATTATGAAATGAATTATAGTGTTAGGCCTACAATTACTTTCATGAATCATGTTTCGAAAAATTTTGAACCCGAAAAAATGGCGCGAAGTACATGTTATATTTTGTTTTTGCCATGTTCGAACCTCAAAATTGTCCGGCAGATGATAATTATGTTTATATTATTATTCATCTAAAAATAGTTGATTCTTTGAGATTTATAGAAATAATCTTTAGAATGTTTTAGTTGAAACTGGTCTAGGATGGCTTTTTGGGTATTACAAGCCCCCATTTACTGAGTTTAACTGCAGGGATCGTAGCCCCCAAGCGTGGGTGGCATTCAATTTTTGCATTTTGTTTTCTCGGCAGTTGTTATGCTGCCGAAATGGGTCTAGAACACATATATTAGTTTTTTAGGAAAGTAAACTAATAAAAAATTTTATCAATTATAGTATGGACGCCCCTCCATTCGTCGATGCTGAGGAGGATCTAGGAGGACCAGTGCCTGACAAGGCGGTTCGCCCTCGTAAGAGGGTGACACGTCCCTATGAGGAGGTTCAGGAGTGACGCGTCGGAGCTGATCGACGTTGCCACGAGGATATGGTCTGGGAGGCTCCTCCCAACTAGGACCCTCAGGTCCTTAAGTGGGACCCAGAACATCACGTTTCGATTCGGGGTTTGCATGGCATAGTGAGTTCTTTTGCGCCTTCATTTCATTACTTCTCTCTCTTCCTCTTCTTCTATTTTTTTTTAAAAAAAAAGTCAAAATCGTATTTTCTTTATATACATTTTTAGAACGAGCCTAGCATGCGCCTGTATGGCTCGAGTGACTTGAAAGGTCGCTTCGAGAGACTACCTGAGGTGGTGAAGGAGGTGTTGGAGCTTTCAAGGATCAGCCCCCAGCTGGCGGCTCTTTAGGACTTATCGAGTGAGCTTGCGTCGTCAGCTTTCCTTCGCAATTTGTTAGAGTTTTGGCGGGATTCCACCAACACTTTTCACTTCCCGTGGGGGGAGATGACGGTTACCCCTAACGACTTCTCTATGATTACGGGTTTTCCTTTTGGAGGCGAGCTCGTGGTTATAGAGGCCGTTAAGAGGTAAGACGAGAGATTGCGTGACCTCTTGGGGGACCGTCTTGCAGCGGCCATTCACATGTACGCACAGTCTTGTCCGTACTCGGTTCTTGCCGACGAGCTGTCGGCTGATGAGGTTGATCGGCAGTGTACTCTTGAGCAGTTGACTCGGATATACATTGCCCATGTTCTATCCGTCACTATCTTGAGTGATCGGGGAGAACGTTTTTCCATCGGGTTACTTATTTGCCTTAGTAATTTGGGGCAAGTAGGTAACTTGAGTTAGGCAGAGGTGTCGTATGCCCGTATGCTTTTGGCTATGGGCAAGGCGACCCGGATGATGGATTCCGCGGCAGCTACAGAGGTGCCTCAAATCTTTATTTCATGGCACAGTCGTATTCTCGAGGTACGTGTTTATTTCATTTCGTTTATTTTCTTTTTTATGGCTCCTTTGATCACGTTGTATTCTCTTTTTTAGTCTTGGGGATACTCGTACCCCCCCAGGATACTTGGGGAGGCTTGCTTTCCTATCAGTCATCTCCTGGACACGATAAGGAAGAAGCGAGCTACTACAGCCGACGACTTTCCGTCAGAGAATCCTCTCGGCAACTCGTGCGTCGGTAATTATGATTTTGACAACACATCACATTTTTTATTATATATATGTTCTCAAGGGACGTTTTTCTATGGTCGTGTTCTCATAGATCGATCTTCGTCCTTGGAGTTTGATTGTTGGGGTTCCTGAGGCCGTCCGGGTAGGTGCGGTTCGCTACCGTTCCGGGCTCTTATCAAGGATTCCCCGTACTTCAGCGAACGGACTCTTGGTTTTTAGGCAGAGTCGTCTAGCGCTTTTCGTCCGAGGAGCCTTTAGTTATCGAGCTCAGGCGATCCTTAGTTATCCAGCGGAACAGCTTGTGCTGCCAGGTGCATCCTACCCAGCATTCGTTGCATTCAGGCTGGCTCCTTTTCCAGCTTTCGTTCCAGTTAGTATTTTCCTTTTCCTTTTTAGGTTTTAATTTTTGTTCAGAACTTTGACTCCTTTTGCTATTCCATTTTTTTAGCGGGTCAAGCTAGGTGGTTGGGTGCCTCATACGGCGGAGGTCGCGTATACCGATGTCTTCAAATCGGCAATTCGTGATATTCTTCCGGCAGCGGAGGATGAGGACATACCGTTTGTACCAGAGACAGTTGAGTCGGTATATTTATTTCGTACTTGTATATTTTCTTTTTTATATATCATATACATTTTTATGACTTTCCTTGTTTTTGGAACAGGTTCCGCGGGAGACCATGAACGACATGGTGAGGACTATTCGTGCTTTCCGAGCTGCTTACCGAAAAGCCCTCGTGGCTTTGTCATGCCGTGAATATCGAATGGTCGAGGTAAGTTTCGTTTGTTTTCTTATCAAAGTTATTACATGTATGTGTATTAATCATTGTTTTGGGTTTTGCAGGATGTACAGCAGGCTTCTAGGAGCCGCCGAGCACCTTGACTTCCGTTTCTTTAATTTTCTTATGAAAATGTATATATTTTTTATACGATTGTTATACATATGAAGTTTTTTTTGTATATATCATATTCTATTTTGATTTCCATAAGTGTTTATTTTATTATTTTATATATATATATATATATATTACATTTTTTTTATAATAGAAAGCGAAAAATTTTCCAAGGGGGGGAAAGGGTTCCCAACTTACCCCCCTCCCCCGGCGATAAAGAAGGAGACAGCAAAGAAAAGAAATAAAATAATTAAAAAAGAAAATAAAAACAAAGGGAAAGAAAATAAAAAAATGCAAAAGAAAATAAAAGAAAAAAAAAGAAAGAAAAGGATTTAAAAAAAAGAAATAAAAAGAAAGGAAAATAACAAAAAAAAAAAGGAAATAATAACAAAAAAAAGCAAGTGTATGGGTTATTCATAAGATTTTGTTGATAATCCTGTTATTTTGTAGTCCAAAACACGCAAATAACCCAAAAAACATGTCGCGAAAGAATAGGTCGCGCACAACTGCATAGGTTGCGCGTGACTATCGCGCGCATGTGGATTGGTTGCGCGCGGCTGTCGCACACAACTCATGAGATGCGCGTGCCACCTATGGGTGAACTTTTCTTTAGGCGAAAATTGCCAAAAAAATCGTACCAGTTTGATCTATTTAAGTGCAGTTTCGTATAGGCTTTTGATCATCTCACATTCTTTCGTGAATACAAAGAAATTATTGCTCTCTTGTTATTTCTACACTCTCCCCCCTTTTTTTTAACAATGGTGAAAACTTTTGATCAACGTTTAAAACAATGGGTCACTTCCCTTTCTAATGAGGACAAACTACCTTTTAAACTATACCATCTTGATCCCCTATTAAGTTATATGCAACTCAATATAAATTTTGATTTTCTCCATGCTGCGGTTAATCATTGGGAGTCGAACCATCATCTTTTTCTTTTTAAGGGGGATGAAAATGTCCTATTACCCGGTGAGTTTGAGGCTCTACTAGGCTTCCCTACAAATACTCTCCCTGTGACTTATGCCCCTAACTTGTCATATTCGAAACCTGCATTTCAGCGACTTTTTTGCTTGAATGACAATGATATGGCCAAAATCGAGACAGAGGAAGGCGTGAATTTAATTCAATTTATTGAACACTTCGTCCTTCCTCGTGACAACTTGACTAAATAACGATTTAAAATTCGTGCTTTGTGTTTTTGTCTTGTTGTTAATTGTTTACTTAGGAAAGGCAAAGAGTATGGGAATTATGAGCAAATAGAGGGATGTCATTCACCCGCTCCATTGGCTTTGGCGGAAACCGTACTTTGCTTGAACCGTCTTAGAGGATATCCAAACGAGAACGGTTTCACGGGAAGTCCACTCCTTTCACATGTACGTTTTTTTATATACTCGTAAATTAGCGCAACATTGAAAGTTGCGCAGGTCTAACCGGCACAATCTAACATGATGCGTGCTGGTGGTGCGCGCGCCACCTGCTGTCATGATGCCGCAAGATAATAAATATTTTTTGTTTTTTTTTTTAAGATTTGGCTCATGGAGCGCTTGCGAATTGTCGATCAGCCACAAAATCTTAAGGTTAACGGAGTGAGAACATTCCCTGGTCGTCGTATTCTTTACAAACATAAAAATGAAGAAGAATGGATGTCCTTTTTCTGTCACGGGGCTCCTAACATACACTTTATGATTCCTTGGTGGAACATAAGTAGGATGATTAGGAATAGTTTTAATTGTCCCTATATTAGGCTTTTAGGCCTTTCTAGTACTACTTATATTTTTCCTTGCAAGGTCATGAGACAATATGGGATGAAGCAAATTATTCTTCCACGGGATTGTGATGCTCTCAAGGATGTAAATTTTAGGCCCGAAAGGATTCCTCATTGGATGGAATATTGGTCTAGTCTTCCTAAGTGGGTGGTACAAAATCCCACGGTGGGCATAGTGTTATATTCCTTTTATAAGGCTTGGATGAATGCGGCCGACAAGGGAGAATTAAACAAGGCTCGTCAACAAAATCAAGCCACCTTAGCTCGTAATCTACCCAAGCCTTCGATGCAATCAGCCACTACTACCCCTCCTAATGGCCAAAACAAAGGAGTGAGAAAAAAAACTGGATTCTCCACATCACCGAAGGCTTGTCCAAGAGAACCCAAAAGGAAGGTTGCTCCTAAACCTGCGCAACAAGGCATAAAGATTAAGGAACCTTCATCAAATCCCCGCAAGAAGGCTCCGTCAAACACCAAAGACAAGGGAAAAAGAGTTGAAAGGGCCCCTATACCTAAATTGAAGAACAATGTTTGGGTTAAAAATAAGGGAGAAGGGGAAAGCTCTAAGGTTGCCGAAAACACTGCGATAGAAACTACTCCTCCTTCAACTGTGACGATTGAGGACATAGTAAAACCTTAGGGAGTTACACAATATTAATAACTCTTTTCTTTTTTTTTAATAAAGTGTAATCACTATTAGTTTTTTTTTTATTATCTAGTTCTACAATGTTCTTTTGAATAATATTATGTTTGGAATAAAAAAAGCTCTTTTTTTATATATGACCGAATCTAAAAGATTGCCTACGTATTCGTATTACGAAATCAGGTCTTTGAGTGGTTCTTTGCGAAAAAGTTTTATTATTATCTTTTTTATTATTATTTTTCTTTAATCCTACTTGTAGAAATTAAATGAAAATTTTAATCAAACTTTGTTTAATAATTTAAATCCAAGTTTAATTTTTTTTTCCGAGTATACGTAATGTTGGGAACACCCTTATTTTATCGCTAGTAAAAGTCGAAATTTTATTCAAGCGTAAAAATTCTGGGTTCGTAATCCGTCATCAGGTGGCCCACACAACGTCCAAGGTGGTGCGTGCCTGTCGAGCACAACTCATTTGGTTGCGTATGACGTCCATGCGCAACCTTTTCAGTTGCGCGTGGCACCTGTGCTATGAGTGTAAAAAAAAAAAAAAAAAATTAATCATTATTATTATTACCCCTCCAAGTGTGAAGAGTTTTTCGTGATGTTCGAAAAAATCTGAACACTTTGAATGGCATGTTTTTTTGTGATTACCCCCCCAAGTGTTGTGAGCTTTACCGTGTGATTCGATAAAGTTCATAACACTTAGAATCTTTTATTTAAATGCCAACAGACATGATTGTGAATTATGAATGAACGAGTTTATCTAATTTTTTTGATAAATTTCAGCAACTCATCAAGCCTATCAATAACACCAACAACACTACCACCTTACTCAACCTCCATTTCCTCTCCAACCCTAATTATATCTCCTTCCTTAAACCATGCAAAGAAATCGCAGCTTCTGCACTTAAAGAACAGCCTCCGTGGGTTTCTCGTTGTCTTTGAAATCATAACAGCAGCAACCTGGGGAGGAGAACAACCGCAACAAGTATGCTTCACCCACGCAATGTTGTCATCCATGGTGATAGCCTTCCTAGCAGTAGATGAGCGAGAATTGCTCATCGAAAATTGTGGAAATTGGGGGTAATTGCTGGGCAGACAGAGAGAAATGAACAGAGTTAGAAGTTAGGGTTCATATGAATTGGGGGAAATGATAATATATAGACTTAGGGAAATTCGTTTAGGAGGGAATTAGGGAAATAATTTTGGAGGGAAAGCTAATTTTTTAGGGATAAATTAGTAATTACTGCTATAGTTAACCATGGTTACTAAATAGTTAGATTAAATCGCCATTAAGGTTACCAATGGATTAGTCATTCTAATTAAGGTTTACCGTTGATAATTAATTTTAAGAACATTTACCACTTGTAAAATTAAGTAATTGGAGTTCACCAGTGAGGATTTCCCTTTATTTTATTAAGCATAAGAATGAGGTATTCGACATTTTCAAGCGGTGGAGAGCAATGGTTGAGAACAGAACATGTCGAAAGCTAAAAACTATACAATCTGATAATGATACCGAATACACAGAAGGAGCTTTCAAGGAGTTTTGTGATTAGGAAGGCATTGTGAGACACTGGACATTCAAAGACACACCACAACAGAATGGAGTCACGGAAAGACTGAATCGTACACTACTTGAGAAGGCAAGGTGTATGCGCTCTAATCCTGGATTAGGCAAAGAATGGTGGGCAGAGTCGGTTGCTATAGCTTGTTATATAGTAAATCGATCCCCACATTCTTATTTAGATGGTGACACACCTTATAGGGTGTGGTCAGGGGAACATGCAGATTACACAAGACTTAAAGTCTTTGGGTGCACGGCTTATTATCATGTTAAGGATAATAAGCATTATAAGCTTGATGAAAGAGCCAAGAAAGCAATTTTTTGGGGTATCCAAAAGGGGTACAAGGCTATCGACTTTGGAGTGTAGAAGATTCTAAATTTGTAATTAGCAGGGATGAGACCTTTGATGAAAGATCTATGGTAGCTTTATCGGAAGCTATGGTGTCTGATGATGGTGATGTTGGAATGACCACAAATACTCAAGTGGTAGAGATAGAATCTAGAAAGCAACAAGATTCTAGTCATGTTCAGGTGGAACATCCTGGTATTTCTCAAGATGAGGAGGAGGATGATATGGATCATAAGGAGAATCAGCAGGAAAATGCACATGTACTACAACATCAGTAGTAGGATTCTTTGGCATCCACTAAGCCAAAGAGGAATTACAAATT
The DNA here is from genome assembly GCF_948465745.1 of Chenopodium album. Lineage (NCBI taxonomy): Eukaryota > Viridiplantae > Streptophyta > Magnoliopsida > Caryophyllales > Amaranthaceae > Chenopodium > Chenopodium album. The sequence continues at coordinate 45,136,910 of NC_137851.1, forward strand.
AGTTCATAATTTTGGGTCAGACAAACCTCTGAGGCATTACGGGCAGGTAAACTTGGTAGAATATGCACTCTCGGTGGAGGATGATGAGCCGGTCACCTTCAAACAAGTTGTCAAAGACAAGGATAGCGAGAGTTGGTTGGTTGCTATGGAAGAAGAGATGCAATCTCTTCATAAAAACAAGACATGGGAGGTAGTCCCATTGCCCGTGGGAAAGACTGCTATTGGTTGTAAGTGGGTGTATAAAAGAAAAGAGGATCCTTCCAAGTTAGATAAAATAAGGTATAAGGCTAGGTAAGTGGCCAAGGGATTTGCACAGAAAGAAGGTGTTGATTACAATGAGATTTTTTCTCCGGTGGTAAAACATAATTCTATTCGGGTGCTATTAAGTCTTGTAGCTCATTGAGATCTTGAGCTAGAACAACTCGATATGAAGACAGCCTTCTTACACGGTGACTTAGATGAGGAAATTTATATGTATCAACCTGAGGTATTTAAGGTTGAGGGTAAAGAAAATCAGGTTTGTCACTTGAGGAAATCACTTTGTGGATTAAAGCAATCTCCTCGACAGTGGTACAAGCGATTTGATTCTTTTATGTTAAAACAAGCTTTTTTCCAGAAGTAATTACGATTGTTGTGTATACATTCGCAAACTTCGTGGAGGTGATTATATTTATCTCCTGTTGTATGTGGACGACATGCGTATTGCTTCAAAAGGCAACGTGGAGATAGATAGGTTAAAAACTCAACTCGGTAAAGACTTGGGCGCTACATGGTTCAAAAGGCATACATGGATAATGTACCTTATGTCAGTGCAGTTGGCAGTTTAATGTACGCTATGGTATGTACACGGCTAGACATTTCACAAGCAGTTAGTGTTGTACGTAGGTTCATGGAAAACCCTGGTAAAGCACATTAGGAAGCGGTGAAATGAATTTTACGGTACTTAAAAGGTACCATTGACACAGGTTTATGCTTTGGTGGAGATACATGTCAAATAAGTGGCTCTGTTGACTCGGATTATGCTGGAGATTTAGATAGAAGACGATCTACTACTGGTTATGTGTTTAAAATACATGGTGCTCCAATTAGTTGGCGATCAATGGTACAAGCTACATTGGCTCTATCTACGACAGAAGCCGAGTATATGGCTATGGCAGAAAGAGTTAAGGAAGCATTGTGGTTGCGGGGACTTCTAGATGATTTGGGGTTGAAGCAGGATAGTGTGAATCTAAACTATGATAGCCAAAGTGTTATTCACTTGGCTAAGAATCAGGTTCATCATGCTCGTACCAAACATATAGATGTAAGGTATCATTTTGTACGGGATATCATAGAGAAAAGAAGTATTTCTCTTGTGAAAGTGCATACAAATGAGAACCCTGCAGACATGTTAACGAAAGTTGTGTCAGGAAGCAAGTTCCAATATTGTTTGGAATTGCTTAACAATGTCCCATGATAGGTTACATGGAGAAATAAATGGAACTACGATTGGTTTGATCCCCATCAAGGGTACGTAGGAAGTCATTGTAAAAATAATACAACCGGATACATATTACGCAATTTGTTTGTCCAAAATTTGAATGTTTTTCAAATTATGAACAAGGTGGAGAATCGTGGGAATATAGGTGGACATAATTAATTCCTAAATTAATTATGGCTAATTTAAGAAGGATTAATTTAAGAGGAGAGAAAAAATGACGGCATGCGGAATGGTAGGATGAAAGCAAATGTTTCATTGTTTTCTTTAGTAAAAGAATCTGTTTAGAGCATGTAAGACCTTATAAGTTGTTTAGGTTGTAATGTAGTTAAAATTCAATCATTTTTTTTTAATTCACATCAAAATTCATTTTCTTATATTTATTATTTCCTTCATAGTGGTTATTTGTCTATCCCAAAATATTATTTATCTTTGTGAGGTATCAGTTTCATATTATCTAGTAGAAGCCACTTTTCCGCTGCGAGAGCTCTAACACAATTCCCCAAGTCGAAAAGGGCCAAAGGGAAGTGAGATTATATAGTTCAGATGGTGGAAAGTATTGAAAATTAGCGAACATTTGGCACTCCGGACATTTCTTGACATATTGAATGCAATCATGTTTCATTGTGGACCAAAAGTACCCTTGTCGTGAGATTATCTTGGCAAGTATTTTTCCATTCATGTAAGGACCAAAAACGCCTTGTGAGTATCCTCCATAAGGCATGTGGATTCGAGTTTGGTCTATACACAATAGACTTTAACCATTAGGTCCCTTCTTCCATAATTGACCATTTAAGAATCCATATTAGGCTATGAGCGTTCTCAAAGCTCGTTGGTCTTTAGATGAAGTATTTGCAGGATATGTGCCATGGGTAATATATTGGAGGATATGATCATACCAAGGATTTTCTCCTTCAATGTCATTTATTTCCTCTATTGCGTTGCAATAAGCTGGTTCATCTCCTGTCAACGCATAATGGCATCATATTTAAGTGATCAGGAATGTTGATCATTGAGGCTAATTTTGCTAGCGCATTGGCAAATTGATTCTCATCCCTTGGAAAGTATTTGAAGTCAATATGATCAAAGTACTCAATGAGTTGCTCTAGGTGTGCTTGGTATAATATCATTGTGGAGTTTTTGATTTTCCATTTTTGAGTATATGATTTATTATTAAGCTGGAATCTCCATACACCTCTAATTTTTGCACACCTATGCTAGCTGCTACTTCTAATCCATTAATGCACGCTTCGCATTCCGCGTCATTATTAGTAGCCTCAAAGTCTAGTTTGGCAAAGATTGGAGTATGTGCTCCCTCTGGACTCATAAGTAACAGTCCTACACTACATCCTTTTTAATTGGATGCACCGTCGAAGTACATTACCCATTTGTCATCTTGTTTCATGAGAATCTCTTCATCCAAAAGATGAGTAGTTTCTGCATGACTTGTTTGAATAGGGTGTTGAGCCAGAAAATCGGATATTACTTTTCCTTTTATTTTTTCAGGAATATATTTCAATTCAAATTCAGCCAACATTACCAACCATTTAGATATTCTTCCTTGTATGGGTGGTTGTTCAAACAAGTACTTTATCGGATTATGTTGTGAAATCACATGAGTGGTGTGGGGTAGCATATAATGTCGTAATTTTTTAGTTGCCCACACTAATGCTAGGCTTGTTTTTTTCAACGTGCTATACTTTGTTTCGTATTGAATGAATTTTTTACTTATATAGTATATTGCAGGTTCTACTTGTCCTACCTCTTTTGCTAGCATAGCTCCTGTGACCGTATCTGTAACAGTGATGTATAGTCTAAGAGGTAGTTTGGGTACTGGTGTCTGGTGGTGCTAAAATTGGTGGACTTTTGAGATAGTTTTTGACTTTCTCAAAACCTCTTGGCATTGATCGTCCCATTCATGTTTTTCTTCTTTTTTCAATTTTTGAATATTGGCTCGCAAGTCATTGTCAATTTATTGATGAATCGACTAATGTATTATAGCTTGCCAAGGAACCCCCTAATTTATTTTTCAGTTTGAGGGGGGGACATATCAACAATTGCCTTTATCTTAGAAGGATCGATCTCAATGCCACGTGTGCTTACTACGTAACCGAGTAACTTGCCGGAAGTTACTCCGAAGGCGCATTTTTGTGGGTTTAATCTCATCTTATATTCTTTTATTCGAGTGAAGAATTTGCGTAAAGCTTTTATGTGTCCCACTCTATCTTTAAACTTCACGATCATGTCATCCACATATACCTCTATTACTTTATGCATCATATCATGCAAGAGAGTCGTAGCCGTTCTTTGGTACGTAGTTTCTGCATTTTTTAGACCAAATGGCATGACTGTATAGCAATACCCCAAGGGGTAATAAAGCATGTCTTTTATTCATCTTCTTTTGCCCATTAGAATTTGGTTGTAACCTGCGTATCCATCCATAAAGGATAACATCGCATGTTCAGCCGTTTTATCTACCAATATGTCAATATGAGGTAAAGGGAAATCGTCTTTGGAGCTAGCCTTGTTAAGGTCCCTAAAGTCGACACACATGCAAACTCGTCCATCCTTTTTAGGGACTGGGACGATGTTTGCTACCCATTCTGGGTAATTACATACGCGAATGAAACCTGCGTATGATTGTTTTTGAACTTCTTCTTTTATTTTTAAAGCGACGTCAGGTTTCATTCGTCAAAGTTTTTGTTTTACTGGTTTAGAGGTAGGGTTCAAGGGAATGGTATGTTCCGCAATTTCCCTATCTATTCCAGGCATGTCCTTGTATGACCAAGAAAACACGTCTTCGAATTCTTTAAGCGTTGATATGAGGATCGATCGCTCATCCGGATTTAAGGTTAAGCCAATTTTGAGTTCTTTCTTGTTTTTGTTGGTTCCTATATTGACTGTTTCGGTTTCTTCAATTATAGGATTCTTTTGCTTGTTCATTCATTAATTCAACCAGTTTGTTAATGTTATCATCCTCATTAGATTGATTATTATAACATTCAAAAGATTCAAGAGAAGGCATATACTCGGAAATAGAGCTCGTATTATTGAAATCAAAAGAAAGTACATCGAGAGAAGAATCCGACGTACTAGAAAATAAAGACTCAGTAATGGCCACAAGGCCTAAATTTTCAGCTTCCTTAAACCTAAACTAGACTCATCGTCGGATTCTTCGAACATCTCCCCTTCGCCTATGGTGATCTCTAGCTTGTCACATTTATGGTTAATCCACTTAAAAGTCTTCCTCCATCCATGCTTGAAAGTTTCGTTGGAAGGGGTGATCAATAAGATTGGGTCGAAAGCTTCATCCTAGATGGCATTTTGATAAGCTATTGTTGCAACATGGTTTTGCTCTAGTCCAAATAGCAAGTTTAATGCTTGCCTATCATAGCACCTTGGAATTGGGTATTTTGATTGAACGATTTCGAAATCGTCATTCAAGAAGTTACAATCGTGGAATATCTTGAATCCAGGCTTCTTGATACCTTCTAGAACTAGTGGTTCTGGAAAGTCATAGCATGGGTAATCTTCTCCCTAACAAATTGTCCGTTGAGGCTTTGATTATATGATGGGAGTAAAGAGATTATCCCTTTCTTGTTATTGTCTTTATGTGCTTTGATCTTAGCATCGTGAGACTTGAGTTCCTTTTTGATTGGTTTATATCCCAATTCAAAGGAAAAGCTTTTCTTTGGGATAGGAAGTAAAAGAGATTTCTTCATTTCTATTCCCAAAGGCGTCCCAGGAAGTAACTACTCTTAAATAAGATGTTGTTTACTATTGGGGTGGAATATGGATCAAGCTTGAATGGTTCTTCAAGGCTTTCCTCCATTTCTAGTGTGCAAATTGCCTCCACGGCGAATCCCCACATGTCCACTTCATTTATCATGGTTTATTTCTAAAAGGGATTGATCGTTTATTGCGACTTTGAGAGGAGAAGCATGTATACTCATAAGAAGACCTTGATAGTTCTACCTAATCATTTGGTGGAGCGAAGATGGTATTACTCCAAGCTCATGTATCCAAGGACGTCCGAGAAGAAGGTTAAATGTAGGTTTAATGTCCATGACATGGAATTCAACCATCTTTTGTATGGGTTTGTGGTAATTGGTAGCTTAACAGTTCCACACACCGATCTCATTGAATTGTTGTAGGCCCTAATGCTTTGTGTTGTTGAATGAAAATCTTTTTCTGGATTAAGGCCTAAATATTGAGGTAATGAAGTACCTGTCCAACTGTCTAACTCCCTCTCTAAAGCTGCAATATGACAACTCACACTACAATCTTCATTCAAGATAATAAACTCACTGTCCCTAGTAATGCCACCCTCCATGATAACATTGTGAAAACCCTCAGATGGAGGCTCCTTATTCAAGTCAAAAGCCTCCCATCCATCATCATTCAAAACACTTTGTGAACTTTCATCACTGTTTGAGCTATTTGAGCTACAACCTACTGACTCTCCCTCCATGACCTGGTACAGGCTGCTTATGGGAACATAACAACAGCAATTAGGGAGATGGAATTCTCACAACAACAACCAACAGCAACCATAGGAGCATCAATCAAGCTAATTTCCAGTAGAATTACTCAATTAAACCCAGCATGAACCACCAACAACACAACAGGAGAAACATTCAATCATATTCCCAGTTAGGGGTGTTCATAAATCAGTCCGAACCAAAAAAAATGGACCGGATCGACCCCGGACGGATGAGACCGAATTAATTGGTCCGGTCTTCAGGTCTAGAAATTTATTTTATAGGTCTTGGACTGGACTGATTTTTTTATTAAAAATATGCATGAAACCTTAAATAATGGTTAAGATTATTCTTAATAAGCTTAGAAAACTTTAAATTTATGAGCTTTTTTGTACTAAATATACAAAAAAAAAAAGACGTTAAAGTGTAGATTTTCCTTTACTTTTTTCAAGTTTTCCACAAAATTATTTAAAAATTAGAATTCTTTTTTTAAAAAAAAATTCTTAAATCGGTCCAAAACAATCCGATCCGGGTTTTGGACCGATTCTTTCGGCTCGGTCCGGGTTTGGTCCTAGCTTAATTGGTCCGGTCTTCGGTTCTTAAAATTCTAGTTTGCGGTTTTCGGTCTGGTCCAGTCCGATCTTTGACTGATGAACAGCCCTATTCCCAGTACAATCATTCAACTACAACAGGAACCACCAACAACATAGCAGGAGCAACATTCAATCTTCAATTACATTCCCAGTACAATCATTCAATGAACCAACATGAACCACCAACAACACAACAGGAGCAACATTCAATCAAATTTCCAATACAATTATTCAATTACAGCCAGCAAATTTAGATAGCAATTTCAAAACACCACAACATGAACATCAACAACTATAGAAGACAAATTTCATAATAACACAACATGAACATCATCAGCACAATTTACACAACATGCATTTAATTATATGGCACAAATTCAAATTCAATTGTCCAAAAATCAAACCAATTAAGCACAAATAAATCCACAAGTTATAAACAGATCGACAAATCCAAAACAATTGCATGTTTGCTGTTCTTGCCTTTTCCAATTTCAAGTGCCCTTTTATAGCTTAATTAAATAATTCATCTAAAATTAACAATTTTAACAATGACCAAGTTCTGAACAAATAATAACTAACCTCAATCATTTCACTTTCTTTGTTCACATAAGCACCATAATCCATTTTCGCAAACTACTCAGCTCTCAGCCAAAATTGTCTTTTTCAGCTGCAAATCAATTCCTGGGTCTTCTTCAATAATTCAGCTCCTCAGCTCCACTCACCTCGACCAAACTCGTCTCTAATTTTTGGGATTACTTCATTTTGCTTTGTCCAACTTCGATAATGAATAATTGGATCCTCTTCGATTATTTTTTTGGAAAAACTTTGGGGAATAACTTACTAATTCCACTATTTTTTGGTGCAAAATTGGGAGGGAAAAAATTGGAAATTTTCCCCGCCATGAATTGAGAATTGGCTCTTCCTCCAGTAAATAATTTGAGTTGAAAGGAGAGGTTTGTTACTGACAATGAGATCCTCTCGCTCCATATTATTTTTCGATTTTTTGGAGGATTTTATTTTGGTCCCCACCACTCCACTTTTTGGAGGATTTTATTTTTCTGTTTTTTTTTTTTTTTTTTTTGGCCTTAAGTTGAATCCAATTGACCTCAAGTTAGTTGAAAATGAGAAATTATCAAACTATAAAAATTAACCCATTCCACGTAACAAGGTTAAAATCTACTCTAACTCTAATAATTCCTTATACCACATTTTCCTCAATCCTGACGTGCCCTAAAGTGAAGAGAACACTTTCTAGTCCAACATGCTCACAAGAGTCACTACCATAATACTACTCCGTATATCATTGTGATATTGTTTTCCGGCTTGTAACAATTGATTTAACTTATGCCAAACATAACAGAAATTACAGCAAACTCATAACATTAGATCTTGCTCTCCCATAAACTTGTAGCATTACGTTTCCACTTATGCTTTCCAAACACTGATCAACCAGATATGGAGTATTACAAAAACGATATTATGTATTTCGTATATTGGCTTTACAACTGATAATTTGAACATTTCTGCCAAAAGAAATTGACAACATAATTTCTCTACTAGTCCTCTGTTACAAGTTAAAAATTAGTATAAATCATGCCAACAGTTCTTGCATTAGACAAGTACACAATGATATATGTATATACAAGTCATTTGCAGGGTTACATATGATGTGGACTATCTTTAATAAACACTTGCATATCCACTATGGAGCACAATAAAAAAAAAATGACAGCTCAATCTTTACAAGCTTACCCAACATCCCTAAAAGATTGAGCAATGGCTATCGAGGTAGATGATTCTTCAGCAATCGCATAAGAGAGGCACTACCCGTGGTTCTTTTACGGTCATCTTCAACCAGCTTTCGTCCACCTCTACCTCCCTGCAAAGGCAGCCATACTTATTAGTTATTACATAGGACCGACAAGTTGTTCATAATTCAGTAAAGATAAGGGAACACGTAGATTTACAACAATAACAATAATAACGTATGCAACAGCATTTTGGAAATTTTCAAGGCATGGCATGCACCTCTGATACTGCTGGTGCTAGATGCTAGTCTAAATGTCTAATGTAATTATTTATGATTTCATCTCACCCACCTTACAACTCTACTTTTAAAAAATTTCAAGAAGACCGGGAAAATGGTAGCATTATGGTAACTCAACTGTTCACGGACTCAAGGAGCATGGGAGCACAAGCACAAAGAACTTATTTGAAGTCAAAACCTTGACTAACAATGCAATATGGCACATTAAATAGAGACTAATACAGTGTTTAGATGAGTAATTTGAAAATGGAATGGAGAAAGAGAAGGGAAGGGAGATGGAGGGATGCATCATCCTTCTTCTGTGGACAATCCAAAACCCCAATTCTAAATGTTGAAAAGATTCAGAAAGATTCCTTCCCTTCTACTTCCCTCCCCTCTCCCCTCCCCTCTCCCCTCCCCTCCCCTTCCATCTACTACTGACATCCAAAAACAATGTAAACGGAGCACAGCTCACAAGAATATCAGAACAGAATTATCTGAGACTACCATACAAAAGCTTTCATAAACAACAACCTAGCATATATTCTCCAAATAAATCATCATATATGGTTTAAGGCAACCGGACAAGCTTTCTGACAGAGAGGACATGGCTTCTTGAAATCTCAGGCATTGACAAATTGACATAAATTTATGTTGACTCACAGGGCATCTATTATGTTTGAAATTGCAAACATCGTTGGCCTTTTGGTATTTTCTGTTGATTATGATGAATATTTAACTCGTCGAACATCTCTGAGCACTAAGGTAAGGAGCTGAGGCCACAAGCCACATAAATTTGCAACAAGTATCTCATGGAATTTGGAATGAAAATAATTACAAGATACAAGACAGCATCACAAGCCACAATGAGACATCCTATTCCTACTCTAAGCATTTCAGTGTGCGATTCAGAAAATTATTTAACGGGAAAAAAATATTACCTTGAGCTTTACAATCTCATCTGTAACATCTACGCTGCCAGCATCCCTCAACAATAACGATGAAGCTGGCATAAGACGCCTAATGATCACAAATCATCACCAAGAAGGTAAAAAATAAGAAAGAGCGATATTGGCAAACAAGATAGGAAGGGAACAAATGAAATATCAAACAATGTTTACATGAAGGCGAAATAATGATAAAATATCTCAAGTTGTTTACCTTTTAGGCCTTACTGCTTTTGAAGATTTTGAATGAGAAGTTTCCTTCGTTTCCAGCTCAGAGTTAAAATTGCTGCCCGGAACACTTGCCACATTTTCCTACAAAAGAAGAGGAACAATGACTGAATGACATATGATATCTTTTACAGAATGCACAAGTATTATTCCAGATCTACCCCACTTATGGGATTAAGGCTTTGATTGATTGGCAAGTATTATTCCAGGTTTTTACAAAAACAAGCATTGTTTACCTTATCCTTCTCAATTTTTGTGTCACAGCCACAACTTTCACCTTGATCTATCAGATCCAAGACATGTGACCTTGACAGACAAGCAGCAGCATCTGAAGAAATTAAACAGATATTTCCAATTATTTATTTGAACGAGGGTTGCAGCTCATTCTACAATTATTACAAAAGCAGTAATATATTGATACATTAGACAAGTAACCACACCTGTTGATTTTTTATCACATTCCTTCCTTTGATCCTTCTCGTGATGATCACTTATGCTCGTGTCATGGGATATTTCACATTCCATCAGTGAATTCTGTACCTTAAGCAAAACAGGAAAACACCAAACAGCTAATTGAGATCATTGAAGTAATACAAATTGGAGCGTCATATATTGACCATCAGATACAATGATACATACCTGACAACTTTGTGGCAAAGACATTTTTAGATCAGGAGAAGACAAGTTAGGTTTGTGAGAGGGCCTTGTCAAGATGACATCAGGATCAATACTCGCATCAACTGAAAGATAACCTTTTGGCCCTGAAGGCAAATCTCCCATGTAAATCTAGAAAAGACAAAATCATAGCTAATTACCAACTAATGTGGATAAACTCACCTATTGCTATATTATTTTCTAAATTCAAAGAATGATTAGTACTGTATCCTGAAATCTGTAAAACAAAGAGAGGAATCAATTATAAAACAAGTCCAAACCTTTGAAACATTAACGGATCCAGACCCTTGGCTTTCTTTTATTGATCCAGATCGAATTTCCTTATCCTGATTAGAATTTCCAGGTGGTCTTCCCTCAAAATCAGTACAGTGACACCCTGCTTCTGGTGATAAAGGGTCACCAACTTCACCTTCAAAATGTACATCTTTCTCCCAGAATAAATTCTTAGATTTGCATTCAGAATTAGAGTGCTCATGTTTTTCTTCTGGCATTGTCACCCCCTCTAGTTCATGGACAGAAGTACATTTTTCCCCTGACGTATGCAAGATTGTAATTTCCTTGCATTCAAGATCTGCAAGCCCTGCAGAAACTACTTTTACAGGATCTGACAATTCTTCCTTACTGAATCTGGATTCCAAATTAGGGCCTCCAATAGAATAACTAGCCACACCAGGGCCTTGAATTTGATATGAACGTTGAGACTTTAGATCGAGCAGTTCTTTTTCAATCGCGAGATATTTAGCATCTCCAATTCTGAGATTCTCTTTCAGAATATCAATATCTTTTTCCATGGTCTGTTTACAATAAATACGAATGCATGAGGGGTTAAGGCCACATGAAAGCATTACAAGCAAACTACTAATGAAAAGTGTTAAAGAAAGCATCTTAACCTTGACTCTCTCCTTATACTGCTTCAACACAGACCACAGAGCCTTGGCAAATCCTTGCATGACATAGTACTGCCTATATATGTTTGAATTAGCAGAGTCAACTTTGGGAAGTAAATTCTCATCCACTCTTTGTACAGGACTTCTTTTGTTTCCATAAGAGTTGTCTAAGGTTTTAACTTCTGAAATTGGTAGAGTGGCTTCAGTGCAGAACAATGCACAGACAGAGAGAGAGAGAGAGAGAGAGAGAGAGAGCTCAATAAAATATCAAATATGGGACAATGGGAGCATGCATTCTCACTGACCTTTTTTGGGGGAGTCCTCTGAATCTCTATTAGTTACCCCGGCATCATTCTACAAAAGGGTTAAAAAGACATTAAAAAGTAAGGCAAGATTATGTTCAATCAAGATAAACCTATGGGGCTATAGACCAAGACATCAAGCATCAAGAGTACATATTGAGCAATGCAATCAGAAAGTTGAGTTAATGCACGTCTTCATCTGTCAAATAATTTCGTGCTACAGGATTTTGAATCAAGAAAATCTGGAGTCAAGATTTGAAGCTGGACAACCAAGATAAATGAGTAAAGAATAATGATGATGGCGATGGATGACGATGATTTTACACATATTTAAAGTCTTAAAGCTGCTTAAATTGAACAAAAGACTTATATGACTCAAATGAGAAACATAAAGACTTCAATCATTGTTCTGTATGATCAAAGAAGTAGTGACAATAATAAACAGCAATAATAGCAGTATCAAACGTAAATAAGGACATCTATAGGTTCAAAGAAAACTTTCAGGCAGAATACCTCCTTATTACTGGCGTGAATTTTGATTTACCAGAACTAGTTTAGTAGTCCATCCACTTTTAGACTAAACAATATTTATTTTGACTAACTTGTGAATACTGTATTTTCACTTACTAATTTAAACAAGGCAGAAGTCAATTTAAAGATGCACCCATAAATCAGCAGTTCTTTTGCCTTGTGACTAAGTTCATGAGCACACATTCATTCTTTGTTTTGGAGAATATAATGAATTGATAAATAGAAACAATTCACAAAAGGCTCTCCACATTTTGCAATAAGTAAAGCATACAGATATAAGCACAACCAACATTCAGAACAAATTTCCATACCCTGCAATCTGCAGATTCAACCCTAGTCAACTTTGCTCTTTTCTTCTGCTCATTGCCAATAGTCTGATGGCGCTTCTTATTGCGGGGTAAATATGAAGTTTCTTCCACGTCACAGAACCTTAAGGAAATAATAGGGAGAGAGAGATTTAGACCACAAATTAAAAATACCATGTAATTATGCATTAAGAGAAAATAAAATCATTAATGCTTACTTAATTTGCATATATGGTGAAGCCTGTCTAAGGAGAAAGGATGTATCAAAGTAATCTTCTTCCCCGGGTCGTACTGTCAAAATCTGGAAATAATCAAGATCAGCCAAATGTTACTTGAATCAAGTAGTATAGCTGTTGATCTGGTATTAGACTGTAACAATATCAATTTTACGTATTTGATTCGCAATCAGCCTTTTTTTTTAACAAACTTCTCAAGGGATAAAGGAGAACATGAATATAGACATTGGACACTGAGATGACATACCAAAGCCATACGCTTCCGGCCTTCCATATAATCTCGTAAATACCTAGTCAGCTTTTAAAAAACAAAGAAAAGTTAGTTTTCTATCACATAGTCACATAGAACACAGAGAGTCTAGAACAAAAATATACAGAGTACAAACAATTTGAATAGTGTCCTTTCCTGGAGATAATTCTCATTTATCATTCACAAACTGATGATTTGTGAATATCTAGATACTGACCTTATAAAAGCAAAAATATACTGTTGAAGCTGATTTAAAGTTGTGTAGCTATAATAAAGCAAAAGGTTGTAAAAATAAGAGTTACCAATGAGCTCTGGAAGTGTTTCTGCATAGGTTTCTTGGGATTCTTCTGATGCTCCAATAATGACTAGCAAATATGATAGAAGTGCAAAATCACCAAGCATAAGAATGACAATACCCACAGAGTAAATGCAATACTTCAATAGAATCTTCTTGCAGATATACAGATAAAAATAACAAAGGCTACTAGTATCTTAAGTGTTAATTTGTTAATAATTGGTCAATGTGCAGAGGAAGATATGTGGAATATTAAAGAAAGTAAGAAACCACAAAGAATGCAAGCAAAAAGTTCAGGCAACATACTCGAAGGCACAACCCAAATACCATTGATGTGTTGTTGATAAAATTACTTTCAAGGAGCCTTCCACCCTGCAAAAGGATAGATAGAGTACACCATCAACACAAAATTAACCACATTAATGAGCACTATTGCATAAAGCACCTTTACAGTTTTGTTACAACAGTTTTTTTTTTTTATCATAAATAAAGACTTTTGCAACTTACATTGATATAGTATGTATGCACTGCTGTTCTTAGTCTCTACTAGAGAATCCAAGCCCCACTTCAACATAAACTATAAAAATTTGGTAGGCATTTCTATGCCAAAGGCCAAAATACACTTTGACACATATGCCGAAGTATAAAATAAAATTATTCTAGACTTGTCATGACTTTTGCTTGGCTTATATCTTAGGTCGATATATATTTATTATGATTTGTTGTTGTCAACTCAACAATAGTAGTCAAGAAACAAGGATCTTGCATACAAAGAAACATCAGCGCAGTACTCTAACTTCAGGCATACACAACAAAATAAGGAATCACTATTACAACCAAGATACAAGTCACGTTGAATAATATTCAGTGTGAAGTAATTCATCAAGGCACACACAAAAATTTACGGCTTTGGCAATAATGTTTTGAGCAAATAAACCAAGACAATATTCTCTTGTCATTTATAGTTTTTATAATGTGCTCCAAAATACAGTAGCTCACCTTATTTCCAGTTTTCTTTTCTCTTTCAGCACCAGCAAGATCAACAAAAGTCAATACAGCTTCATTAGGCCAAGATTCACTCCCCCCCACAGTCTCATCAACAGCACAGCGAATGTTAATTATGCATTGTGAGCGGCTACAATATAGTGAACATACATATGAGTAACAGAGATGGGTACAAGAACTCCAAAGCCAAGGCTAGCCAAACAATTCACAAAACTAGTGACGTAACTTTCACCAACCTGGATTGACTGTTAGAGTTTGTCATTGCACTGACACGTTTTGATTTTGCATGGTTTAATAGATATTCTGCTTGTGCAACATCTTTGATTAAAACCTGTTTAAGTACATAAACCATTTAAATGCATCAAAGAAGACAAGACAGTCATATAATTCAGCACCGCGTGAATGGATTACTAAAACAGACAACTTACCTCTTTAAGGCCTTTAACAGCAGATTGTTGCAAGTAGATATCAGATCCATCTGGAGACAAATCTGACAACTTTTCTCCCTTTCCTTTCTCAGAATAAATTTCAAATATGGATATATAAAATGACCTGTATAGAACAACAGGAAAAAAACCAATAAGCCCTCCTCTATCTATTCATAATGACACAAGATAACTGAAAAGATCCTGATAACTTTATCCTCCAGATTGCTTCCATGATAAGTGACAGAAACATCTACAAATGATGCAAATATTAAACAAAATCAACAAATGAGATTTCCAGCTGTCACCATATAGCTAAGGTTCTACATCATCATAATATAACTGAAATATTAGCCTAACCAATAGAAAATGTACATAGTAGCAAGAGCAAAGCTAGGATTTTGTGACTGGACCAAGAAACTTACATATTGCAACCAAAAAAAAAAAAGTTCCAAGAATATCAGTCAATCCCCTTATCCTATAGCTTATGATATTCATATCTAAAAACTTAATTGAGTAATCACATCAATAATGGAATAAAAGTCTAGAAAAAAAGTTTCGCTACTTTATTACTCCGTAATAGAAGAAAACAGTTAAAATCATTATTTCCAATTTCTTCCTGTAAGTAAGGTGGAATTCTGGTTATAAATAAACTGGACAAAACACAGTATGAAAGCATCAATTAGCCTACCCAAGCGACTTAACTGAAGGAGGGTCAAGCCACATACAAATTTCATTTGATATCTGATTAATAGTAGAGAAAGTAAACTACCTTTAATAACATCACACAACAAAGACTTTTAAAGAGCAACATAGAGAAAAAACGAATTACCATCTCACACAAATACTATACTATTAATTGAACCTCAAAAAGCAAAATGTGAACATAATCACCTCGACATCATGGACGATTTACTGGCTTCAGCATCGAAAATGTGGCGAAGAGCACGAGGAACCAAACCGGGTTCGTTGACAGACCCGAAAACGGTGTGAGTTTTCCCAGAACCACTAGGCCCTAAAGCAGCCAAAAGCCCGCTTTTTCCATTTAGAAACCCCTCAACCATAGGTCTCATGAGCTTATCATACACTTCATCCTGCACATATATAACCACAATTCACTTAAAAAATTATGCGATCAATCGATCAATCACATAAGAAAATCCCAAAAACCTAAATCGAGGGGAAATTCAAACAACAAACCTGAGAAGAATCTGAAGAAAAAACATGAGAAAATCCGTTGTAAACTTCAGACTTCAACCTATTAGAATCGCAAATTGGGGGTATAATCGTAATAGAGTGAGAATCATCATTGATCGTAAGGCAACTCTTACTGGGTTTTTTCGAAATGGATTGCTTCGATTTAGAGGGTTTGGAAGGAGCAATTGGAAGGGGGCGAACTCTGAGGAAGACATTGAGAGAATTTGAGGAATCTGGTTGATTTGGGGATGGAATTTTAGGGTTTTGTAAGAGTTGAACATCTATTGTTAAGATGTCATCGAGTAGAAAATTGGGGATGTTGAGATTTTTGGAGGAGAGAGAATGAGAGGAAGGTGATTTTGCGGCGGTCTTTGAGGAGGAGGGTCTTGCTCGCTGGGGAGGATTCCGGCGGATTGTGACGGTGGTCGGACATTGTTGTGGACTGCTTTCCTCCATTTTTCTCTGCATCTCGCTTTTTTTGAGTTGGTGTATCGTTGAGAAATGAGAAAGGGGGGAAGAAACGAAAATTTGAATTCAGAAATCTTTAACGTCACTCAACTGAACTTGGTTTTCACCTATTTGGGAGTGAAATCTTTCCTCCATTTTTTTTTTTTTCTACTTTGATCCCGAGCCGTGATGCCCCGTACCCGGGAAGGACCATAATTAGGGTCTGTTCTTTTCATATTATTTTCATTTCACTTCAACTCCAATAAGTCCAGTTCACTTCTTAATATCCTTTTCTCATGAAATATTCAATTCAGTTCACTTCAGCTCCAATCAATTTAGTCAATCAAAACAGGCCCTTAGGGCAAAAATGTACTTTCAAGCAAAAAGTTATACACAATATTTTATTTTATTTTTAAGGGAAACCGAGCTAATGCATTAATTTAAGGACAAATAGTCCGAAAGTACATAGGGAGAGAACTCTGAAGGGCAGTGATTCACCCACACTTGTTCAATCCCAAACGGCACTAGCTTAGCAAGGTGATGTGCAATAGAATTGTCATCCCTTTTTAAATGAGACCAACTAAAGGACTTAAAATTACAACTCAAAGACATAATATCCTCAAGAATATTATCGAAATTAGTAAAATAAATGGTAGCTTTCGAGGGATGATGCACAAGAACCTGGCAGTCCGACTCCAATACTACTTCCTCCAACCCATGCTGTTTGGCAAGTTTCACAGCAAGCAAGAGTGCCTTTGCTTCAGCTACTTCCAGAGGCCACCAAGCTTGTGTTCTCCTTGTTGCATCAAACACAACGAACTTCCCCCTCATGATCTTTGGCCACCACTCCCAACCCCACCCATCCTTCCTCCCTCAAAGCTGCATCAGCATTTATTTTTACCCTTCCAACTGGTGGCGCTGCCATCTCTTGCTTGACTTAGATCTCTTTTGGGTTGTGGCATAAATCTTCTTGTTATACTCACCGTTTTCCTTCACAAGTCTCTAGTGTCTAGCCAACAAGACATCATTTGGAGTGTATTTGCCTTGAAATATTTTCAAATTCCTTTCGCCACAAATCATCCATGCCAAGCGGTTTGTTGCTTTAAGCTTATCACCATCCACCGAGCCAACAATTCAGCCATATCTTTTCCATCATGTTGCAATAGTGATGCACAACCACTTTCCTCCCACAAATCTTGCACTCGACCACACTTAAAAGAGCATGGTTTGTTGATTCACTCGCCAGACCGCACCAGGGGCAGGCAACCTGGTCAAGCAACTGACGAGTCTCTATCAGCTCTCTAGTAGGGAGCGTCTTTATGCACACTCGCAAAAGGAAATGTTTGACCTTTAGAGAAACATCAAGGCCCCAAATTCCAACCCTAACTTGGTGAAGCACATCAAAATTGCAGCCCGTAACTAGCATATAAGAAGTCTTCGTGGAGTGTACAAGCCATCATTTGAGAATGCCCAAGGCAGGGCATCCCTCGGAGCTCTTACACTTAGAGGTATAGAGAGTATGCAATTTTTGTTATATAGTAATTCATTTAGCTACAACGCTATAAAAATACTCTTTTTCTCGACCAATAATAGTATAAAATCCAAGAATAACTATAAATTCATCAAAGATAACAATATAATCACAAAAGGAAAACAATTTTGTTGAAACGATAACATTTAAATCAAACCCACAAAAATTACAGAAACATAAAAACTCATATCAGATGTGCAATAACCGTATACAAATCAAAAATGGTTGTACACAAAATCAACAATGGCCGTATAAAAATTAACAATTACAATGTTCAAATTTACTTAATTTAAACTAATTTTGCTAAACTCAATTTTTTTTTTTTCACAGATTTTCTATGACCATTTAATTCTTTGTTCTTTCTTGTTTTGTTTCTGAAAAAAAAAAAAAACGATCTATCTCAATGGCCTTTTACTAATTTTGCAAAATATAAATTTCGACAGATAAAGTATTCAAAAACCGTAATATGTCAATCGTAGGGGTGAAAGTTCGGTTTGCGGTGTGGTTTATAGTGCAAACCGAAACCAAAACCAAACCACATTAATTCGGTTTTGGGATTTTTCAAACCACACCATACCATATTATTATTGAAACCGAACCAAACCACACCGTTTTAAATTCGGTTTTTCAAAAGAAAACCGAACCACACTGAAATTTTTCATCCTCTTCCTTTTTGCTCCATCTAATTGGTCATTCACTCTAACATTGCCCACATTGGTTGGCATTCTACGGCATAAAAAAACACAAGTTTTATTATTTTGGGCTTTATATATATGTAGGGTAGAAATTAGTATTGGGTTAGGCTATAATTTGGATATGGGACATAATTCGGTTTGGATTTCGGTTTATGGTTTTTCAAATCTTAAAATCGAAACCATATCATATTAATTCAATTTTGGGATTCCTTAAACCGCACCGAACCATATTAGAAAAAAAACTGCACCACATTTATAATTTGGTTTGGTTTGCGGTTTGGTTTAGTTTCACCCCTAGCTAATCACATCAATGAACAACCAAAAATGATTACACTAATAATAATTGTAAGTATCTTAATCACTTGAATTTTTTTAAAATTATATTAACCCTAATTTCGTATTATTTGGGGTATTCTATTGGTTTTGCAATTTGTGAGTTTGTGGAAACTTGTTGAAATTTTTATTATTGTTCATAAAAAAAATAACATCATTATGAAATTTAATTGTAAAATTACAATGAATTAGTGAAAATTATTTCAATAACATCATCCTGAAATTTAATTGAAAAATTACAATGAATTAGTGATGTACACAAGTACACAACCTACCAGAATCACCACTGACTCTAGTCAAGGCTCCCTAAAGTAATAAGCAAGGCTAAGTGTTGATGCTTTAAAGTTAAGTGCGGAAAACTTAGAGAGCACAAGTAAGAAAGCAAGTTAGAAAGTTTTAAAGAGAGATAATAGGTTTCTCAAAGGATGATTTATAATGTTTAATAGAGTTTAAATTACAACTGTGTGGATGATATAAAAATGAGGGGAAGGATCCCTATTTATAGTCCTCTTTACAACCTAGCTAGAGACTACCTATCTAGATTGTTAATAACTGGAGGGTTCTACAAACAGAAGTAAAGTGTTTTTTTGAGGGAATTTCCCTCCTATACTCTACTCTAATTTTTTTTCTTTTTAGTTTCTTTGTAGAATTATTAATTTCCCTAAGAACTTTATTATGAAATATTTAATTATTTATTGTTATGATTAACTTTTGAGTTCGTTTTTCTAATGAATCCATATTTGAATTTCAATTATAGTTAATTTTTAAAATCAAGCATGGCATGAGAATTATGTAATATATCTACCTTTTAAAAGTATGAAAAAACACTTATGAGTGTGAGGACAATTATATCCTTAAAAAAGTTTGTTTACCAATATGCCTCTATTAATACAATGTTAATTGTCTCTAATCTAATATGTCTAACTTTAAATCTAATTTAATTTAAAATCTTAAAAAGTATGAGAAAACACTTATGAATAATGTGAGGACTTATATCCTTAAAAATGTTTGTTTACCTATATGCCCCTATTAATATGTTGTTAATTGCTTCTAAAATCTTCTTTTTTGATTTAATGATTTAATTATTATGAATAGTGTTTGGACAATTATATCTCTAAAAAAAACTTAAGAATAGCTTTGCAGACATTTTACCTTTAAAAACATTTGTTTACATATTTTCCTTCATTATGTTGACAACAACCAAAAGACCTCTCCGAAAATGACTAGCTATAGAGCGCGCATCACACGCGTTAGTCACCCTAATAACATTAAAGCAAATACTCCCCTAAACCTCTGCATAAATGCAGTGATGAATTTAAAAAAAAATTATGTGCTTTGATATTATGAAAATATAAGTATTACACATTTCCATCATCCCATTTGATTATGTTGTATTATAACTACCTTCAAAATAAAATGTTGTATTATAACTATAAATCACTAACTTAAGTATACTTTGTGAATAGTTTTAAAATCAAAATGTGTAAAAGAACAAATAAGTATACAATATTACTCCCTCCTCGACAAAAAGCTACATTTAAATACTCCCTCTATTTTCTTTTATTTGCATCAATTTGACCGGCACATTATCGAGACGCAATTTTGACCATTAATATCTTTTATTGTCTATTAGTAAAAATTGTAACAAAATTATATTACGAAACTAGACAATATGACTAATCTAATAATATATTATACAATAATATTTATTTATTTATTTTATAGAGGTGAAAAAATTAAGTTAACCATGGTATGTGAATAGTGCAAAAATCAAAGTGATGCATTTAAAAAAAAAAACGGAGGGAGTATAATATATCTTTCCTCTCATGGTCCCCATCCAAACCCATTACTACTTTTTTTTTATTATTTCTTTCCTTTCGTATTCATTACTTTTAAATAAACTATTAATACTAATATCTTTCTTTTACAATTTTTTATACTCCAACTACCGCACTTACCTCTTACGGAGTATATATTTATTTAAGTCAATCATAATGCCTAAGGGTCTGTTCACATTTACTGAACTGAATTAAATTGAACTGATTGGAGTTGAACTGAACTGATTGGAGCAGAACTAAACTGAATAGAGTTGAAATGAATATTTTATGAGAGAAGAAAACTAGGAACTGAACTGATTGGAACGGAACTGAACTAATTGGAGCTAAACTAAACTGAAATTAAGCTGAAGTGAACAGGCCCTAAAACTATGTGCCACTCGAAGTGTAACACTTATTAAAACACGGAAGGAGTGTGGTTAATTGATACTCTTCATTGCATATAAATAAGCTACGGAGTATTTTCTTACCCAAAATTTTCAAATAAGATATATTCACAACTTCAAAATAAGTTTCAAGATCACCATTTACAATAATATATCCATACTTAGTATTTAAAAACACAAACCACAAATTTTTCATATGACACATGTCATCACAAGTCACTACTCACCCATTACCCCATATGACACATGTCACCTTTCTAAATCTTTTTGTTTAAGTGTTTATGCATTCTATAACTTGCAAATTCAATAAAGAAAATAAAGTGTTTTATTTCCGCCATAATAAAATCAAGTTGATCCAATTAATACACATCACATAAACATATGAATTATAATGAAAAAAAAATGTCTTTTCAACTCCTAGACTTAAAATATAACTTAAACTAATATGTCATTTCATATTCCACGATCTTTATGTATATATAACTAACTAAATTCCTTCATCTTCTTCTACAGTTCTACCTTCTCTCTCTCTCTTTTTTTTTTTTTTTTTTTTTTTTTCTTTCTTTTAAGTTTTAGCAATGAAACAATTACTTCATATTTCATATCAAAAATTTCAACTATTGAAAAGCATATCTATATATGAAATAACCAAGTAACAACCCGTGCATCGAACGGGTCAAAAGGCTAGTTAATATATGATAAATCAAGTAGGAAAAGAGATACCTTTTATCACATACGTAAAACAGACACGCCATTTATTAACCCATATTATAATCATAAAGAAAATAGCATTTAATTATAGTAATAAAATCATCCACAAATATTTATATACAACTTACTGGGCATTACTAATAATCAGTATATTACATACAAAATCTAGAATGAACCATTCTTCTACTTTTTTTTTTTTTTAGGACAACCATTCTTCTACATAGGCATTAGGTCATATAGCCCTTCTTTTTTCAGCACAAGAAACTCAATTTGGTTGCTGGTAGGAACAGATTATTAGTACAATTATGTATGTGCTTTTATTTACTCAAGAATTAGCTATTACCATGATAGACAACAGACCCCAAAAATCTGGAAATGCTCAAACATTGTACTCGTAATCAAAGAAGGCTGGGAGTAGAGACGATACGCTGAGGAGGATTAGTGAGCATATGAACAACTTCTCTCATAGTAGGCCTGTTAGAGCTCTCTTCCTCAACGCACAACATTGCAACCTTGAACATGTTGATAACACTAGAAAGCTGGTAATCGTGTAGCCTAGAGTCGAGGATAGCTAAGACTGTTGCTGCATCTGATGGCTGAGAGATCTCAGATTCATTCATCCTCACCCATCTTACTATGTCTACTCCATCACCGAATTCTCCCACTGGTTTCCGTCCTGCAATTAGCTCTAACAGCACTACTCCGAAGCTGTACACATCGCTTTTCTCGTCTACCTTCAGTGTGTAGGCATATTCTGTTCATGAAAAAGAGCATAATCATATTAGGTCAACATTAGGTGCATATTGCCATACAGGCATTTTCTTTTTCTGTTCATCCCAACAATTGTGGTACACAATTAAACATACTCAAATCACCAGCCTTGAATTAAGTACTATAATCATTGATGCATTTTAATCTAAATTGAAACAAAAACTGGGACGGTTCAGTACTTCAAGCGAGTATCGCAGGTAAAGGCGACAAAGGCAGGTTATTTATGTAGATAAATTCTTTTTCATAACTACAAAGTATGAAGTAAAGTTCCAAAGCTTAGATTTCATAAACTAATTTGGCTAAATAGTTGAAATCGACAAACTAAATATAAGATAGGTTATATCCTTGTTCAGTCTCAAGTTTATCGAGTACAAGGTATCAAGAGAGGGAGGTAGAGTATACCAAACTTGCCATGAACTGGAATTTGCCAGGTTTTTTCTATGGATAAAAAATTCAGCAGGACTAGTCCAAAATCCAACCGACTTAAACTCTTTTGACAGAAAATTATGAAACCACCATAGTCCAGAGCCAGGCAACATTTTTGGGGCAACAAAATTACTACTTGGCCGATTCCACAAAACATTCAAACATTTTTGCCTATTATAGCCAGCTTAAATCGAGATTTTCTTATACAATAGGAGTGCGATGAACCACATGTCCACATCAGTGCAATTCTATCACTAGTCACAATTGGCAATTCACAACCTCTAAAAATGAGATTTCTTGCAATTAATCTATGATAAGTCGATAAGAGATAGTAATTAGAATTTTGATGGTTGATATCTGATTGGTTTCGACACATACACTCCACATCAGATGCAACTGGCTATTAGGCCATAACCCTTAAATAGTTAAGGCCTTAATACACACATTTCAATATTAAACAAGCCATAATTTCCAAATTTTCAATTCTTTAAATAAACAAGTAATTCTGACCAGTTTTCAATCCCATAACATTGCAACAATTAAAACCAATATACATAGGCAACACAGGAGCTAAATTACAGTAGATAAATGCGATTAAAAACGAAAAGAAGTGTTCCAAAAGAGTGTTACCTGGAGCAATGTAGCCGTAAGAACCGGCAATAGAAGACATGCACTCGGAAGCACCAGCATCCCATAGAAACTTAGCAAGCCCGAAATCAGCAACATGAGCCTCATAATCAGAGTCCAAGAGTATATTATTACTCTTGACATCCCTATGAAATATCTTGGGGTTACAATCATGGTGCAAGTAGCACAACCCCTTTGCTGCTTCCACTGCTATCTTATACCTCATCTCCCATTGCAAATGCGCTCCTTTTGATCCGTGAAGCTTCTCCCCTAAGCTCCCATTCGGCATGTACTCGTACACTAGCAAGTTTGTATCCTTGTTCGCTACATACCCCAACAATCTTACTATGTTACGATGTCTAATCTTCCCCAAGGTAGATATCTCGGCTGAGAAGCCAAGATCATTCTTGGCACTCCCCCGGTTGGCCAACCGTTTAATTGCAATATCGGTGCCATCCGGGATCACACCTCGGTACACAATTCCGGCTCCACCCTTTCCTATGACATTCTCTTCTTTGAGGCATTCAACAATGTCATCCGCCTTGAAATCGAGACGTTGGAACCTTTCGACCTTCCACGCTTTAGAACCTTCTAGACTCTTCTTCTTGTAAATGCTTAGAGTCACTAATGATAAGAGGACTAAAGTGACTAGTCCTATGGTTAAGATGATCAACTTGGATGAGGAAAACGACGACGTATGGTGTTTTTTCGAAGGCGGGTTATAGATAGGACAAGGTAGAGCTCTGTGAGGCCAGCACAAGTTCAGGTTCCCTGCAAACGACGTCGGTTTGAAGACGGAGAAATGACCTCCGGAGGGTATTGTACCATAGAAATTGTTGTAGGAGAGGTCAAGAACAGAGAGACTCGAAATCGAGCCGATATCTTCTGGAATATATCCGGTCAGAGAATTCTTAGACAGATTGAGAATGCCAAGGTCTTCTAGCTCTGAAATCGACGTCGGAATCTCCCCGGCGAGATTGTTTTGGCTGAAATCAACCGCGATCAATGACTTACACCGTCCAATTTCCACCGGAATTTCACCTTCAAGATTGTTAGCACTCACATTCAACCCCTGCAACTGACTCAAGCCAAACAATGCCGCCGGAATCTCGCCGGAAAATCGATTATTCTGCAAAGAAAGCCTGTGAAGCATCTTCAAGTTTCCGATTGCCGGCGGTATTTTTCCGGTGAACATGTTATTAAACAAGTCAAGCTCACCGATATTACCACCAGTCATCTCCGCCGGAAGCTCGCCGGAAAACTCATTATCATTAAGATCAACAGTGGTCAATCCCGGCAAGTTAAATATACCAGCAGGAATCTCCCCTGAGAGCTGATTGTTCGAGATTCGAAGCCGCTGCAACGACTTACAATCGCCGAGCTCTTTAGGGAGCGGACCAAAGAGGGCGTTATTAAACAGAATTAACAACTGTAAAATACCACCATTGCAGAGGCTCTTAGGAATATTCCCGGTTATTCGATTCGCCGAAATGTCAAGCGTCTTTAACCGCCCATTTTTGCCGAGATTC
The DNA here is from genome assembly GCF_948465745.1 of Chenopodium album. Classification (NCBI taxonomy): domain Eukaryota; kingdom Viridiplantae; phylum Streptophyta; class Magnoliopsida; order Caryophyllales; family Amaranthaceae; genus Chenopodium; species Chenopodium album. Next base: position 45,162,061 of record NC_137851.1, read on the forward strand.
TGCGGCAATTCAAAAGTAAAGTTATTATTCCACACTTGCAACTTCTCAAGGTACGGCAAGTCGCCTATACCAGACGGAATTCTGCCGTAGAATTTGTTCTGAAACAGGCTGAGAAGTGTGAGGTTCTTGAGGTTGGAGAAACTCTCGGGTATTTCTCCGGTGATTGAATTTGTGGATAAATCTAATGACATCAAGCTCTCGAGTTTCGAGAGCTCCGGAGGTAGCTCGCCGAATAACTGATTCTTCTGTAAAAACAGAGTATTAAGGTTTTTCAAATTTCCCAGCGTTTTCGGAATTTCGCCGGAGAGGTTGCAGCCCGCTATGTCGAGGTATTCAAGCGAGGTTAACGACCCGAACTCCGGCGGAATTCCGCCGTTATACGAGTTAAAGTAGCCTAAGCAGAGCTTAGTCAAATTTGTCATATTACCCAAACTCCCCGGAATCTCACCGGAGAGAGAGTTTCCGTTCAACCCGAGATACTTGACTGTTGTTAGCTCAGAATAACTCGCCGGAATCTCGCCGGAGAAGTAATTTCCACCGAGATCAAGGTGAACCAGCCGCTTTAAACCTGAGAGCTTGACCGGAAGCGGCCCAGTTAAGTTATTATTATAAACATCAATAAACTCAAGCTCCGACAAGTTGGTGAAAATCTCGCCGGAAACTTCGCCGGAAAAGTTATTATTTGAGATATTGAGGTATCTAAGAGAAGTAAGATATGAAAGTTCAAAGGGTATTTCTCCGGTGAGATTACACCCGAAAACATTGAGAGTTTGTAACTTATCAAGCGAGCCAATATCCGCCGACAGCGTTCCGAAAAGAGGCACAAAACTAACGTTAAGCGAGACGACACGAGAGTCGGCGTCGCAGGAAACACCGGTAAAGTTACAGTGCGCATTACCAGAGGTCCAGTCACGGAGGCTGCCGCTGTTGTTGTTGTTTGAGACTAAGAATGAATGTTTGAGTTTGAGTAAGATATCGGAATCAGAAATAGCATTGCTAAAAATAGTAAGTGACTGAAGGAGAATAATAAGGAGAAAAAAATTGGTGAAATTTGAAAATGAAGATGACATTGAAATTGAAATTGAAGTTAAGTTTGCGTGTAAAATTAAGTAAAGATGATAGATGGGGGATATATTCTGTTGAGTTTATAGATAGGAGGAGGTGAATGATTGTACTGGAATAGGTTTATATATAAGAATGGAAGGGTCTAAGAATATAATTAAGTAATGGAAATAAGTAAATAAAGAAATGAAAGTGAATAATATAGTATTCCAGTGGAGAGAGGAGAGAGGAGAGAGCAGATTGCAATTGCATGCAGAGAAGGGCAGGGAAGGATAGAGGAGGGGTGAGTGGGACCTATATTGCTGTTGAGGTTTCTGCGGGTTTTGACGAATTTGTAGACGGAAGATTGACGGGGTTTGTCTTATTTGTGTAATGAGAGAGAGGGGTCAAAAACTCAAAACTCAAATTTAGCATCAATCTATATTTTGGATATTTTGCTTTTACCCCTAAATACTGTGACGACATGAATCAAGTAAAAGGCTACATCTATACTGCACTTTGTCCGTCACTATTTTATTTTTTTTTCCATTACCAGTACAAAGATTTAAACGATAATTGACTCTAACAAGGACATAATCGTTCATTTATATTTACCGCACTTGAAAAAAATAATGTCATAATACATGTTACTATTTCATTATACTTTATATAGTAACACTATGATACCAATCGCCTTATTTAGTAATACCAACGATCGTACAAATGTTTTGTTGGTATCGATATAATTTGTTGTTGGTATCATGTGAAATACCAACATGAACTGTTAGAGTCATTTTATGACTCTAATAGTTAGAGTTCAAGAATTCCTTAAATATAAACACTTAAGCTAAGGTTGATCTAGTGATAAGGATTGTATTTTTCAATTTTGAAGTTGGGGTTCTATCTCTAATTCTCTACTAGAAACACTTTGAGGGCAGAGATTCTTTTGCCTTTCCCCCCTCATTCTTAAAGTGTCAAACATATAATACCATGTTAAAAAAAAATTAAAAAAAAAAGGAACTGTAAGAGTTAAGGTATGGTCAGGATCCTTCTCCTTAGGATCTTAAAAAAAAATTAGATTTCACTTTAAATCGTTTACTCTCTCTTTGTTTTTTTAAAGTGTCCCATTGGGGATTTTGGTATTATTCACTAAACCTAATTTGACCAAAGTTTGTGAATTATATATAAGAAAAAAATATAATCTTATGGGTGCTTGTTAGAATCGTCTCAACGAATAAATAATTAATATTCAATTTTTATAATATCATAGTTGATGATACTTAAAAATATTATTAGTTAAAGTCTTGTAACGGTATGGGTGTCATGTCAATATGAGCACTTAAAAAAATGGAGGGAATATCATAAAATACATTTAACTTACTTTCTCCATTCCAAATTAGATGTATGAAAATTAAGATATAACTTTTTTTTTTTTTTTTGAAGAATTTAAGATGTATTTTAAAGATAACAATGAAAAGAAAATATTAAGGACAAAGGGAGAAAATTATGAAATTAGGGAGAAAATTATGAAATTCGTTAAGTACTCCATATAGTTCAGTTTTTAGTAAAGGTATTTTAACATGTGGTATGGCTAGCCTATGGCTAAAGATGGCTCTGGGCCGTGCCGAGTCGGGCCACGTGCCAAGCCCACGTACTTTGGGGCAAATTAGGCCCGACCCATGGCTCGTCCCACGAGTTTTGTGTCGTGCCGTACCGGGTAGAAGTTTTCAAAAGGTTGGCCCAAACACAACCCAGGCCCACGTGTCATCGTGCCAGGCTTGCGTGCCAAAGCAAAATTACATTAATTTTAGCATGCTTATTCGTTCCGGGCCCAGTTGTGTCGTGCCTTATCGTGCTTCTCCCATATAAAGGCGGCCCACGGCCTACATGCATAGTACCGTGCCGTGCTTTTTTGTGCCCGGGCATGCCGTGTTTTTTTCTTGCTAGGTCGTGTTGGGCTTCAGGCCGACCGGCCTAGTGCCATCTTTACCTATGGCTAGGCAGCTAGCCCTTTGAAAAAAATTATTATCAATGACTTTTATGTCCTATGCCTATTTGAGTAATATTTTATTAAAACTATTTTCATATGTAGTTGTGAAATGTTGAAAACTTTAGTTGAGCTATTACTTTAATTTAGTTACTGAATGGTACTCCCTCCGTCTCATAATATGGTTCCTATTGTGTTTTTGTCACGGTATTTATGAAATGGGAGGAGATATTGAAGAAGTACATTAAAAGTGGGAAAAAGCTAGACAAAAGTATAAAGCAAGTGGATAATTTATGGGAAAAAAGTGAAAAACATAATTATTGACAAAAGTTGGAGAGAGAAAGTGAAAAAAAATAAAATGCGAGTGGATAAGTTAAGAGTAAATTAGGAAGTTCAATGAATAAAGTTAAAAAAAAAAAAGGTATATTGATTTTTACATACTATCCAAAAATAGTATTATGAACAACATTTTTGGTCTCCAAAATATAAGAACATGAACTATATTATGGGACGGAGGAGTAAAAAGATATTGAGTTCGATCTAAAAATAAATTTCTAATAAATTCTAAATAGGAAAATTAAAACATAAAGAAATGAAGAGAATAAAAGATGGCTTTAAATATCAAATAAACATAACTTTTTAAATCAATTAAGGGAATTTAAGAGGCAATTTTTTGAAATAAACATAACTTTTTAAATCAACATAGTGAATTCAAGAGACAATTTTTTGAAATAAAGATAACTTTTAAAATCAATTTAGGAAATTCAATAGACAACTTTAAGGCTTTTAAAATCAAATGGGGTAAAATATGTAAAAGAACATGTTTAGGGATAAAAATGTCCATGCACTATTCATAAGATTTTAGTTAAACTTTTTATAAAGTAGGGATAGGGATACTTAAAAATAAAATAAAAATAAAAATAATTAAAATTAATGAGGGCAAACAAGAAATTAAACATTTTAGATGGTATGATCACATCCAAATACTATTTATAAGAGTTAAATCATTAAATCACGCGAGTATATATTTCCTTCGATTCGTAATAATTACAACCCTTTTCTTTTACGTTCGTTTTATAATAATTGCACACTTTTTAAATTGGAGATGATTGACTATTATTTTATTATTATTTCTCTCATCCACTAACCCCACTTTTAAAAATACTTCATTATTTCTCTCTTCTACCAACCCCATATATTTCCTCCGTTTCATATTAGATGACACATTTCATTTAGGTAAATTTGCCAATTCATACTTTCTAATGCAAACATCCTTGATTATATTACTAGTAAAAATTGTTAAAAAAAATTAATATTTTAATAATAGACATTGAGATGAATCTAACAAAACCCCCCACATGAGTATACTTTTTCTCAACATAAAATCATAAAATGAAGTCAAAGTAAGTTATATAAATGAGAAGCTATTGCGTGCGGATGCCCGAACGCAAATTTCCTTGCGGATGACTTGGCTGATATGTTTACTTGTTGGCTTATATGTTTCATGTGTTAGTTGATACATTTCACTTGTTGGCTGATATATGATATATATATATATATATATATATATATATATATATATATATATATATATATATATATATATATATATATATATATATATATATATTTTAAAATTTTTGATAGGTTCCTTTTGTTAGCTTTTATCAAATATCATTTGGATTATATGTTTCTTTAGTTGGCTGATATGTATATTTTAATTGTTGGCTTATATGTTTTATTTTGTTGGATGATATGTTTATTTTGTTGGCTTACATGTTGCTTTTGTTTGCTGATTTCATCATTTTGTTGGCTAATATGTTCCATTTATTGGCTGATATGTTCCTTCTATTGGCTGATAAGTACCTTTTGTTGGCTGATATATTCCTCTTATTAGATGATATGTATATTTCATTGGCTGATATATTTCTTTTGTTAGCTAATACATTTTTATTAATGACTAATATGTCCCTAATGTTAATTGATATCAGACATCAATTGGCTGATATATTGCTTTTATTGGCTTATATGCATAATTTGTTATCTAATATGATTAACTATTTTTATTTCCTTCTCTCTCCTCTTTTCCCTCTTCCTCTCTCTTTCACATGAGAATAGGAACAAATCCTCATACATATCAGCCAACAAACCCACAAATCCTCATGCCGCCCTCATTCCTCCTTCATTCCTCACTTCTCCTTCATTTCCTCCTCCACCGCACCACCAACCCACCGCACCACCAACCACAACATCACTAACCGCCGTTCATCGAACCCACCACAACCAACAAGCACCTCACCACCAACCACAACATCACCTACCGCCGTTCACCAAACCCACCTACCACCACCTCTACCTTAAGTCGAACCCACCAAAGTAGCCCCAACCACCGGCAGCGAAAATAATAGTGTACTCGAACCAGGCCACCCAAATTGAGCCACCACCGAACTCGCAATCCCAATTTCGATTTAAAGTGTCCACCAATCAGTCACAACCAACGAATGGCGGCCGCTTCTCCGGGAAAACAGTACTCCCTGTTGAAGCACAACGGTGATGCATTGAAATTCGTTCAATTAGGGTTGATGATTGATTGATTTTGTGGGTGTTAATGGTTGATGATTGATTGATTTTGTGGGTGTTAATGAAAATTATGAATGAAAAAAAAATCAAAGGAGTATAGTAAAAAAAAAAAAAAAAAAAAAAAAAAAGGAGGAGAGCATAGGAGAAAGAAAGAAAAGGGAAGAGAGGATTGAGGTAATCACACAAACACTGCCCGCACCCAAGTACTTTGTGTATATAAATAGTGCATAAAGTCAAAGTGTGTCATCTTATTTGAAACAAATGAAATACAATACCTTTATCATAATAATAATAATAATAATAATAATAATAATCATATTATTATTATATCTCACTCCTACTAATCAACTTTATATTATAAAAAAAATAAAAATCTTCTTGTATTCCCACTATGTAATTTTCCTAAAACTTTGTACATATCATAGTGTTGTAAGTTTACGAAAGGAGGTACTCATGTCAAATTTTATTAGATTTATCTCAATATATATATTAATAAATTTAGTGTTTTAATACTTTTGTTAATACATACGGAACAATTAAAGATATTAATGATCTAATATACGTCATCTGCAGTGTCTATGGGCCAATACTGATTTACTGAAATGAGCTGAACTGAATATTTTATGAGAGACGAAAATTAGGAACTGAACTGAACTGATTGGAGTTGAACTGAAAATAAGTTGAAGAGAACAAGCTCTATGTATACATTGGTAAATTTTAACGTTTTGGATTAAGGAAGTATTATAACAAAAAATATAGTCTTATAGCTAGGTACTTGTTTGAATCGTGTCAATTTATAGATTATTAATTTTCAATCATTATAATTTATACTCAGTGGTAATTAAAGATATTATTAATCAAATATTTAAATGGATATAAAAAATAAAACAAGTAATTGTAGGATTAATATGAACAAGATGAAACAGGAGAGTAAAGCAAAAGATCGTAAATACCAATATCTTTTTGCTGAGCGTAATTTTACAGTAGGGTTAATGTGTAGAGTCCTAAGTATAGAACATAGTCAAGGGATGGTAAACCAGACATGACAAGTCCCACTTTGACGGCGTAATAAGTCTGTATTCTGAATGAAAGGCCCCATCCATCCATCTCTTATCTCTCTCTCTCTCTCATGTTGCTCTCCTTTCCTCTACTCAATTCTGGCTCTTCAGGTTTTACGTTTGCCAGTTGCATTCGTGACGTGTTCTTTTCTTCTTTTCTTATCATTTACTAAATATACATTTAAAAAACAACAACAAAAAAAAAAGTATAAAATATAATCACTCTTTTTTTCTCTTTTCGTAAGATTTTATTCTTGCACTTCCATTATTTAATTTGTGTTTCTTTATTTTACAAGTTGATCGATAATCTTTTACTAAAGTTTGACATTCGATTTTATGGACCAACCATTTTATGTTGTTTGTTTGTTGCATCATAAAGTATTTCGCGCCCTCCGATCCTATGTTAAGACGTGGAGAATTTTTCCCGATTATTCATTCAATAATCAATATTTCAATCACTTAGCTAGTGAGTGATGCATAGTAGATGCTCCACTCCACCTTTTGCAATTATGCATGCCCGCTGTCTTTCTGTTTTCTATTGGCTTTATATAATACTCCGTAATAATATAATGCAACGGTGTATATGAAATTCGATGCTGTCAGATAATATAAACTCCTTAATCAGAGTGATTTTCATTGATCAATATTTATAGGGTTACAATGAGAAATCTAATCATATCAGGTAACTATAAGATATGTACAGATATCAAAGATAATCTTATACAAAATATATCCTAAACCTAGGATGAGAATATTTTATGGATATTCTCTATCACACCCCGCAGTCAGAGCGGGAGAAAATCGGATGCTCAGACTGGATTTGAATCACGCATCGAACGGTAAGGATAGTATGATAACCCATGATCAAAAGAGAAGTAGTAGACATGTGTCGGTGATGACGACGAGAAGCAACAACCACAACCTATGTAGAGTAGAGATAAGCACTGCTAGGCCGGAGGAGAAGGAGAAGAGCCGCACACAGACTTGGGCTAAGTTGCAAATCCAGAGAAGAAGAAGCTAAGGGATCAAACCATCATCGGGGAGAAGACACTACACTACTACGTGAAATCACAGTGGAATAAAAACAAATAAAATAGCGCAAGAAAAGATTAAATTTCACCGCTTGAAATTAATCTCAAAAGAGAAACCCAGGTAGCAAGAATCAATACTCCACAAAGATTCCAAGTGCTGCAACAATAAGAGGAGCCAATTTGATAGCAAAAGAGATGTGCAAAAGTAGTTGACCTTATTCTGATATACGACCACCAAAACAAAATCTATGTGATTATGTGTAGAAAAACCAATAGGGCAATGTAAGAATCATTGTTGGTCATGAGGAGGTGGAAATAGAGTGCGGCACATGGAGAAGGTTGGCAGATGTGGTTACTGCCAGTAGTGGGAGGCGGTAGTGTATGCGATTGCCACCAATGATGGAGGCGGCTTTCGCGGTTGCTACTGTCGGTGGGAGGCGCAAGGTTACATAAAGATTCTAAAAAAAACTTTGAGAAAAGGAAAAAAAAAAAATCTATATGTGTGTGTTTGCGGAAGCATAAAAAATTTGTGTATATCCCGCCGGTAGGTTTAATTTTCCAACCCACCGGCAGGGTGAGAATTTTCATATATGATCCCAAGATCTCACCTAAGCTGTGATACCATGTCAGATAATATAAACTCCTTAATCAGAGTGATTTCCATTGATCAATATTTATAGGGTCAGATAATATAAACTCCTTAATCAGAGTGATTTCCATTGATCAATATTTATAGGGTTACAATGAGAAACCTAATCATATTAGGTAACTATAAGATATGTATAGGTATCAAAGATAATCTTATACAAAATATATTCTAAACCTAGGATGAGAATATTCTATGGATATCCTCTATCAGATGCCACATTTTAGGTACTCTGTGGCATTTACAAATTTGTAGTTCTTGTCAACTTATTTTCACATACGGAGTATTAAATTTTTTTTAAAAAAAAGTTGGGAAGATTTTACATTTATTAAGGTTTAGTCAATGCTATAAAGGACGGCTAAGTTTAATTTCGCTAAATATTTGCCTTAATTTGTTCTTTAATTAAATTTCTATTCTTTCATGAAAAGTTAATTGATTTTTTCTTTTTCCATTTCACCAAAAGAAATATCTCAAAATTAAGGCTACACTTACTCCTAATCTAGCTATATGTATATGAGTTCTTAACTTCTCTTTGTTACTCTCTCTGTCTCTATTTTTTTGCCTCATTTGACTCTACACGTATCCAAGACGTATATTAAAACGTCTATATCTGTATTTCCATACACGAAAAAATTATAAAAACGTGATATTAATTAACTATACAATGAGACGAATCTAATAAAACCACTCATGACTATATTATCTTTTATGGATTAACAAAAATTTATGATTAAAGTTTTCAAAGTTTGATCCCAAAAATAGCAATGGGGCAAAAATAAAGGGATGGAGAGAGTACCTTTTTTTATTTTTCTAACAAGCTATAATTTGGAGAGAAAAAAAATACTACGGAGTACACATTTTTATAAGACGGATTGCATATGAAAATATGTTTAAGTAACCAACAAATTTAGTTTTAATACGTGAAAATATAATGAAACAGTTAAGCAACAAAGATAATACTCTACATTAATATAAATTATTATAAATCACCCACCTACAATAGGTGGGTAGCAATTTCCAAAAATAAAAATAAAAATAAATAAATAAATAAATAAAATAAAATAAAATTGTAAATCAAATATAAAGACTAATTCAATACGAAGTACTCCGTAATGCCTTTTTTAAAAAAAGTACTCCGTAATAAACTAAAGAAAATTAAAATAGAGAAAACATGTATTTCGTAGAACGTATCATCATATTATGTAGTTATGAATTGTGAAAATAAAGTTTTATTCTTGGGGGTTACCGGGTTGTAAAGAAAATTTCCCGCATTGGATGATAACGGAAAATTCTACGAAGACTAGTTGCTACTACCTCGTTCTTTTTTATTTGTTACGTTTTGAATTTTCACTTGTTTGACCACTTCATTGCATACTTGCAAAAATTATAACGATTATACGTTAATAAAATTCTCATTGAAACGAATTAAACAAAAGCTCGCAAGATTATAATATGTTGGGAAATTCTCCATGATAACCCCCAACTTCTGCTACGCACACATGGTGACCTTCTCGAAAATCAACTATACAAAATGAGCTTACTTAAGAATTTTATCTCATTATAATCTTATTTCATCAAATAGTTAATTAAAATTAACTATGATTAGATTTTATTTTTTAAAAAAAAATTAACCCAACCACCAAAAACTAGCCACCCCCACCTGCCAGCCACCATCTCCCTTTCCGGTGACACTACCCCAGGCTCCTCCGACCACCGAAGATGCTACACGGGCCCCCCAACCGCAGGTGACGCTGCGCCAGCTCCACCTCGACCACCGCCAAGTCTGATTCCCCCGCCCACGAACCTCCCTCTCTCTCTCCTCCTCCTCACCGTCACCACCACCTCTACCCTCTTCCTCACCTCAACCCGACAACCCCCACCAGACCAAGACCCGACACCACCATCAGATCCAGACCCCGACCAACACTCCTCCTTCCACCACAACCCACAAACCTCCTTATCTCTCTCCTCCGCCCAACCCACGACCTTCCCCACTGCTCCTTCGTTCTCCAATTCAACAACAACCCACGACCTTCCCCCTCTCTCTCTTCTCCGCTCTGACCCAAAACCGAATTCTGAACATCTCCTCCTTCTCTCTCCTCTGACGACCTACCCAAGCCCTTTGCCGTGGTGCTAGAGTTTTGGCTTAGGTGAGATGGTAGGGTTAGGGTTTCAGTGACAGTGACGGTGGTGGTGGTGGTGGAGGTAGAATGTTGGTGGTTGTTATATTTTAAAGTGTTTTTCCTTTTTTTAAAAAAAAAAATCTAATCATAGTTAATTTTAATAAAATATTTAATGAAATAAGGTTACAAGTGAGGTAAAATTTTTAACTAAGGTCATTTTGTATAATTCATTTTCAAGAAGGTCACCACGTGTGTGTAGCAAAATTTGGAGGTCACAATTGAGAATTTTCCTATTATGTTTTATATATTAGGAATAAATTATAAGATTTTCTCATCTTATGAATTGTATCAAATATCAAAACGTAACTAATAAAAAGGAACAGAGGGAGTAGTTATATTTTCGATCCCTATCAAAAACTATGAGACCATCTTATTATAAAAGTCTTCATGTTGCTCAAGTGTCAATTTTGTCTATCTAGTTCTTATTTACCCGTTACGGAAACAAATATTACTAGGGTAGTAGACAAACCAATACTAAAATATGGTATATTATTTGAAGATTAATCATACTTAACCTCTTTTTTCACTTCAAATAGACTTTAGAGTTTAGACAACATTCCTCAAAAAAAAAAGAAAAAAAAAACTTTAGACAACATACATAGACTTGAGCCTTTAAAGGTGCAGAATAGCCCAATCTATTAACATCATACTTCGTATTATTTTGTAATACGAAGTACCGAGTTTGCAAATAGATGCTTATAGATCGAGCATGTGTCATGTATATGCAATGTTTGACTTATGTATGTAGGATCATTGGAGCATGTTAAACGAACTATATGAAGCATATGTTAGTTATTATTCTTCTCCTTTAACGTGAAACACACAATAATTGGAAACTAAAATCCTTAATATGTTCTTGTCAAAAAAAAAAAAAAAAAAAAAAAAAAAAAAAAAATCTTAATATGTTGTATTATTCACGTACAGTCATTAGCTATATTTATCCTTGCCCTACTCACCATACCTAAACGCTCCTAGAGTTTAGAGCATATATTGAGTAGAAAATTATCACATCACCACGAATTTAGCCATTTGTTCCTCTTGAAGAACTTTCGCTATAGCTATTATATGATCAAAGAACATGCTTCATATAATCATGGTGCCATTGAAACCAAAAGATATGAACTTATCAAGATGGAAAACACTTCCATACATGTCTAGAAAGAAGGGGACCATATATCTACTTGCCTCATGGTCTTTATTTTTTCAGATCCAAATTTATTTAATTAATTTTACCCTTAGCAAATTATGGCTTATTTTTGTTTTTATGCAATTTTTTCTCAATTTTTTGGCATTTTTTGGGCTTTCAGTACAGCACAAGTTACTCCAAATTGGATGGACAAACATCAAAGTTGATGCATGTCCTTCATATTGGAGTAAATGTTAATAAAATAATTATATTGTTATAAATAAGATTAATTATTGGCAGAAAATGGGCCATTTGGGGTCCTTTTCTACAGGATATAGCAATAAAAGTTTGGGTTGCAAAGGCAGTGTCTGTCTTTTCCTAAATAGACAACTTTTAATTTCTTACTCTGACTCTAATTTGGCTTTGTTTAAAAGTCCACTCTTTTCTCTTGTTTGCATTCTTTAACCAATCAGGTTGCTCTACTTTGGGTCCAATCTAAAACATTTGTAGCTCAATCTTATTATCCTAATGGTTTTTACGAAGTATTAGTTTGTTAACTACGTACCTTTATTAGGGTAACGATCTCATCCTTTATACCATGATCTATGAAGTCCCGACCACTACATAGATAGCAATACGCCAATACAGTCGTCTCTCCACGAAGTAGTTAGGTTGTATAAATATGGATACGAATATATACGAAGTGTTTGGGTCCAATTCACTCTGATTGGCCCACTCCATAAATGATTCAATTATCAAGCCCAAATTCAAGGTTCACTCTCCAATTCATGCCAAGTCAGTCAAAGGCCCAATCAACATGGCAAGCCCAATTGACTCAAGGCCCATTCTTCCTCATATGTTAAGGTATAAAAGCAATCAATCTTCTCTCTATATTCATTCACTTCAAGCCTCAAACAATTTATACTCTTGCATAGATTTCTCTCTCTAAACACCGTATTAACTTAGGCATCGGAGGAGCCTTCCTCAGCACCACCTCCGAGGCCAGTTTATGTGTGCTTGCTGTGCAGAAAACCCTCGGCCCAGCAGTCACTTGGACCGAGCCCAGTCTTTAGCCCACCAGAAAGGACCAATCTGAAGGTCCCATTGTTTTCACCCGAACCACGAAGTATATGAGAAAACACTAGTGAAAAAATAAATAATAATACGCTCATGACATAATATATTCTTTGCATTAAAAAAAAAATAATTTAATTAAGATATTAGAAAAGAAGTTATTAGAACACTCTATTCCAATTTTATAAAAATGAATTTCTTTTTCTCCTTTACTATAATACATAATTTGTTGTAATAAGTCCCAGTACTCTCTGTCCCATAATATAGTTCATGTTTTTCTATATTGGAGATTCAAAGTGTTGTTCATGTTTCTATTTTTGGATAATATGTAAAGATCATTATACCCTTACTTTTTTAACTTTATTTATCGTATTTTCTAATTTACCCTTGAATTTTGCACTTGTTTTGTATTTTTTTCAACTTTCTCTCTCTAACTTTTGTCTATAATTGTGTTTTTCCCTTTTATTAATGTACTTTATCCACTTTGTTCTCCTATTTCTTAAATACGTGAAAAAACACAAAAAAAAACTATATTATGTGACGAGAGTAGTAATTTTTATACAGTATGTTTATTGTATTCAATTTTCATTGAGATCAATAGTTACTTGATTGAGACATATCATAATTGCTCTATCAAAAAAGAACATTCATCCTACGGGCAGAGTAAAAATGTAGTATCCAAGTGTTAACTGCAATTGATTTTAAAAAAGTTTGCACCATGATCTTTATTAATTAAATTGTCAATTATGGATTATTGACCATGTGTTAAATTTATCTTGAACCATTGCATGATAGATATATATATATATATATATATATATATATATATATATATATATATATATATATATATATATATATATATATATATATATATATATTTTGTGCCCCGTGCGATGCCCGGGTTATTTATTTAATTTTAAGATAAATGTTTAACATGTATGTCAAATTTTAAAATATATCATTGATACAAAATTAGTTAGCAAGAAATTGATGTATGTTTGTGATGATTTGTTATCTAGTAGGCATGTAATGACTAATAATAATATTGTTGAAAATGTTCGATTAAATACATGAAAAAATAAAATAAATAAAATAAAAAAATGTTCATAGCCCGTTGGGTTGACCCGAACCTAAAACTTTGGACAAGAGTTGAACATTTTTTGGCCCGTAACCTGAAGTGACCTGATCCGAGATGACTCATGACCCGACCCCGATTGGTAAGTCTACGTAGTAATAAAATTATATTAGATTGTAAAATATATTATTTCAACCGATTAGTATATATATATAACTGGATGTAATACATTTTGAACTACTTCTTTCGCTCTAAGAAATATTATGATATAAAAAATAAATTTATATGATGATTCTTGAGAATTATAATCTGTTTTTTTTTTTTTTGAATAAAATTATAATTCAATATGTACATCTGAAATATTGGTATTTTATCGAAAATAAAACTCTAAAGTAACAATTTTATCCTAAAATTGTATCTAAATTTGATTGAAAATAGAATTCTAAACCTTTTTTTTTTTTAATCCTATGAAGTCCATTTAAATCTATCCAACATGGCGCGACACTTGACGAAAAGTTAAAATGTCAAGTGTCACTATCTCGTAACCTGACTAAAGTTTAGCTTTATATATATATATATATATATATATATATATATATATATATATATATATATATACCTATTAAAGGAACTAAACCTAACCTACTAAATGATACCTAATTAATTAGTCAATTGATTTCCTTCTAGATTACTAGCTAGATTAAAATATGGAGTATCATAATTGGTATTAGAAACATTATTAAGATCCCTGAAGTGATTGGTAATATAAAGTTTTGTGTGTTTTCATCACGAACTTTATTTAATTTGTTAAAAGACTAACACAATCAAAAGCTTAATCTAATATTCTAATGGCTGAACTCCAAGATTGGTTTATTAACATGCCCCCTCGCATGAGAATCATTTGGACTTGAAAATGTAGATACCATAGGCTCTTTGCATACCCTATGTGAAATATTCCACTTGAAAAGAGGGAGGGGGACATTTGTATCACGTTGACTTTGATACCATGTTAAAAGATCAGCTCAACCAAAAACTTTTGCTTTTCCTTAACCATGATTTCCCACAGTAGTGTAGTGCCTTCTAGGGGTGAGCAAAAATTTCGGGTACCCGGAATTGGAATTGGAACCGGTAAGGAACCGGCGGGCCCGGATTTGGAATTGGACTCAGTGGTTCCGATTCCGGGTAATAAATTTAGGAACTGGTTGCAACCGGTTCCAATTCCAATTCTCAATTTTTTAGACCCGGAACCGGTTGGGTACCCGATTACCCAATATTTATATTAAACTAAATATACTTTTTAAAAATAAAAAATATGTTAAATGTATCTAGTTAGTAAAATAATAAAATATATTATTAATATCTAACCTAAATAAAATAGCTTCATGCAATCATGCATATATAGATATAAGTATTAAACGCTAAAAATGAAAATGGATCAAAATAAGTATTAAATTTGTATTAAAATTTAATAATTATGTACATATGTGGGTACCCGGAACCGGACCCGGTACCCGGCCGTTCCAATTCCAATTCCTAAAGTTTAGGACCCGGTTGAAGTGGTTTCAATTCCAATTCCGAATTTTAGGATCCGGTACCAACCAATTCAGGGTCCGGTTCCTAAAAATTTGACCGAGTATGTACCCGGTTTGCTCACCCCTAGTGCCTTCTCCTCGAAGGCCGAAGATGGTCTGATCTCTTAGCTTCTTCTTCTCTAGATCTGCAACTTGACCCAAGTCTATATGAGCGACCCTTCTCCTTTCTCCTACCTAGCAATGCTTTTCTTTACTCTACGTAGATTGTGACTGTTGCTTATCCTCGTCATCACCAGTAAGGCAGTAAACTTTTGCTACTTCAAATCCGGTCTGAGCATTTGATTTTCTCCTTCTCCGTCTGTATGAATGTGGGGGTGTAATAGAAAATATCCACTGAATTTTCTCCTCTTAGGTTTAGGATATATATTTTGTAGATATAAGAATATCTTTATGATATTATTTTTACTTATTTTGTTAGTTATCTAATATGATTATTAGGACTCTCATTGTAACCTTATAAATATTGATCAATGGAAATTACTTTTATTAAGGAGTTTATATTATCTTGAAAAATTTTCCAAGAATAACACCACCTTTCAGCGGTCTTCCAAAAATAAAACGACCTTTAGATTATCTCAAAATAACACGACCTTTGACACATATCTTCCGTAAATAGAACGTGACTTGTTAGTAACCTGTTTAATAGGTTACCTATACCACGTGTCTCATTGTCAGTGGTCAATTTTATTTATTTTTTTTACAATTTTCTTTTTTTAAAAAACCTTAAAAACAAAACCCTAAAAAAAAACCTTAATTAAAAAAAGAAAACTCTCTACCCAATCCCACCAGCCCAACCACCGCTCTTCCTCCATTGCCCAGTTCCCCTATCTCGGTCGGCGTCGTCCCACCCCTTCCCCGCCGGCGTCGTCCTTTCCCTCCCTTCCCTGTTTCCTTCCTCCCATTCCCATTCTTGTCCCCGATTCCGATCCGACCACACGTCCTACCCAGTTTCCGATTTTGTCCCCTTTCCTTACCCCATTTCAGATGCTAGCACCCCTTTTTCCTTCACGCAAGCTCTCTCTTTTCCCATAGGTTAGGGTCAGATTGGGTTTCGAAGGTGGATCTGCGCGCAGTTTCACGGTGATAGCAGGGTGGGTGGTGGTTTCGCAGCGAGTTCGAAGGTGATGGGTGGGGATTTGTGGCTTTGTTTCACTTAAGTATAGGGGTGGAAGGGAAGGCGGTTTTGAGGGTGGTGCTGGAAAAGGGGTAGTTTCCGAGGAGTTCGCGGTGGATGGGGAGGTAGAGGAGGTTCACGGGAAGAGGGTGGTGTTTGAGTTTTTTTTTTACCCTTTTTTTTTTCAAAATTTCAGTTGTTGTTGTTGTTGTTTTTTTTTTTTTTTTTCAAAAAAATTAAGATCATTAATATAAATAAAATGTTAAAAAAAATCTTAACAAATTACAACAAGACACGTGTCAAATGTGATCGATTAAATAAATTATCGGTTTTTTGTTCTATTGGAAGATATGTGTCAAAGGTAGTGTTATTTTGAGATAATCTAAAGGTCGTTTCATTTTTGGAACACTACTGAAAGGTCGTGTTATTCCTGGAAAATTTTCCTATTATCTTATATATATTAAAATGTGAATTTTCAATTATTACTTTGTCTACTTAGTTCTTGACACATTTGAAAAACAAAAAACAACTAGACAATTTGGTTCTATTTAGTTCAATTGGTTTTTTCTAGAATTATTCTATTCGAACTCAATAAATTATTAATTCTGAACTTATTTTATTTGAAATTCCTACACTTATTTTGTTTGAATTTTTTTTTTTTCTAAGTTTATTTTGCAAGAATTTTTTGTCTAAACTTATTTTGTTTAAATTTATCTAAACTTACATTTTTTTCAAAAATTACATATTAAAATAAGATATTTTCTCAATTTCATATTAGTTGACACATTTCTTTCAGACTTGTTTGCCATGCCAATGCATGCTTAACTTCAAATAATAATATGCTATTTTGACATTTGAAATAGACATTGAGATGAACAAACACGACCTCAGTCGACTATTTTTTTCTTAAGATTATATCACACAATGAAGTCAAAATAGCTTATGTGAATAGTGGCAAAATTCATAATGTGTTAACTAAATTGGAATGAAGGAAGTATCAAAACACTATTTCACACGCTATCTCAAGCATTAACCACTACTTAAATCACTATCTTGCCAAACACTTGTATTTTTTCCAACTAATGTTTTTATCTAGCTAGTCAAAACGCTAAGGGGCCGTTTGGTTGGCATGGGGTAAACGGAATGGAATGAACAAAGGAAAAGAAGGAGAATGGAATGAAAATCCCTCAAATTTCCAATGTTGTTTGTTTTAAAAAACAAAGGGAATGAAATCACTAGTCCCACCACCATACCACCACCACACAACAACCTATCTTTTCACTTCCTACCTTTTCCAACCACCATTAAGCCACCTCACCATGCGCCGCACCTCCCCCACCACCGTTGCACTTTGTCGCCTCTCCCCACCCCTCCTCTCGCACCATACGACTGCACTCATCCTCCATCCAAAAACTCAACACCTGCAGATCAGCTAAACGCCGCATCTCCACTTTCCCGCACCTTCTTCCAACAATCGAATACCAGAGGTACAAACAATTGGCGAAGGAGGAGGAACATACCAAAGTTTTCTCTCTCCTCAACTCTCTCATTCTCGCTAGTGTTTGTTCCGCCATTAGAGGATGACGGAGGTGGTGAGCTCGGTAGTACACGAAGTGGGAAGACGAGCCGAAGACATAGACCAACCCATTATTGATTACATCGTCAATGTCCTCGCCGACGAAGATTTCGATTTTGAGTGTAGCCGCTAGGGTTTCGTATCTCCACTGTGGGATGTTCTTGCAGGGGAGGGGAGGGGCGGCGACGTTCGGGGGAGGGGCGGCGACGGTCAGGTAGGAAGGTGGTTGGGTCTTCCGGTGGTGTGGGTAGGTAGGAAGGTGGTGATGTGGTGGTGTGGTGGTGGCTAGGGAATAAGAATGGAAATACCTAGGGGGAGTGGGGAATGAACTTGGAAGGATTTGGGGGAACGGAAGGGATAAAGGGAATGAAAAAAAACGACTAACAAACAGCAACAAAGGGAATCAGGGTGGTTGATTCCCTTTTCCTTTGATGAATACCTCCAACCAAACGGCCCCTAACTATGACCTAAAAACGCGTCAACAACACATGGGGCGAAAGGCTCTATACTAATAACTAAACCTGCTACCTCGTCTTTGCTTATCTTGTGTGACATCGTTTTTTTCTTTTTTTATTTATTCATTGCTGCTAAATGACCTAACAAATAAGTCAATCCATTTCCTTCTAGATTACTAGATTATAATATAGAATTATACCAGTAGTAATTTCTATTTCCAAAAAGTACGTATATCATCATAATTTAAGTGAGATTTAGCACACTTTTGTTTCCCGCATAACACCACTAATCCAACATTGATGGAATAAGACTTTTTGTTCCCCATTTTTCTATAATAAAATGATCAAATCATGATTCATTATACTGAGTTTTTTGTATAACAGTAATTAATATTATTTTCTGTATCACCCCTTTGTTCTCCATACAACAAGCATAATTAGACATGGAATAATTTAAGACCTTTCCCTAATGCTATTATACTCGTTCATGTATTTTGGTCCATAATTAAAACAGTAACTGATAGAGTCATATTTTTGGACCTCAACCATCAATTTAGTTTTTATAACCTTTTGGTTGAGATGGTCCCCTGACATGGTATCAGAGCCAACGTGACATAGAGGTTATGAGTTTAAATCTCATCTGTCCCTGCTTTAAAGTGAAATTAATTCGCGCCGGGTATAGAGGGGCCTAACACGAATTATGTACTTGCGTTACTTGTGCATATATTAATTGTGGTTCTTATTACTTTAATATAATATGTATATTATCATAGTTAGATTAGTTCGTTGAATTTGTAAACAACACGTATACAATCTACAATGTATAGATAGTGTAGTCACGCCAAATCACATAATATTATCTATAAAATTATGTCAAAGCCGTAAAGTTTTACGGAATCTTAGAATATATTGCCCATATTGCTATAAACTCAAATACGTAGTACAATTTACAATGAACAAAACGCATCCCATAGCCGGAAGGAAGTAACTTTATAAGTGTCATACAGTGGACTTAGGTTTTTCTGTGCAAATTAAAAGTTTTGTGTAAATATATATATATATATATATTATATAATATATATATATATATATATATATATATATATATATATATATATATATATATATATATATATATATATATATATATATATATATATATATATATATATATATATATATATAATGGGTAGGAGTATTATTCCTAAAATCACAAGTACCTACCCCACGTTAAAGGGCAAAGAAGCATATATTCGTGTAACCCCACTCCACTTAAAATCGTGATGGACTAGCATCACAATTTACAGGAGAACGTATCATATTCTCCCCATAAATCTTACTGGAAGTTGGCAAGAACACTAACGTTATAAATATAGATATTTAATAAGTTGTTTAAGAATCTATAACCTTGTGGGTTCATTTGAATAGGTCAAAGAATATACTTAGTAATAGTCTTTTTCATAAAAAAAAAAAAAAAAAGTAAATAAAGTTAACGTGATTATATAATACTACGTACTATGTTTTTTTTTTTTTTTTTTTTTTTTTAATAGGTAATGAAATAAGTTATAATTAGGGTGTTATTATCTATAGACTTCAGGCGTTATTACTATTAGGTTTAAATACATTGTGGGTGGCAAACAAACCATGAAATTCAACCTTAAAAGTGAAATTTAATTTCATGACCTTAGTCTGATCTTAAAAAAGCGAAGATTGAAATATACCACTAGAAAATACTGTATTTAAATAATTGCCTACAATTGGAGGTCTCCATTTTAGTGGAGAGTTGAAATGGAAAGAATGTTCTTTGTCTTTTAGATGCTCCTAATTCAATAATTAGTAGAGCATGAAAGTACTTGACACGGTACTAGTTGCATGTTTAGTGGTTTGAGAATTGACTTCTTGAGCAAGAGGGTTCTTGTTTTGTCTACCGTTAATTGTGATTTTATAGTTATTATATTTTGGGGTTTGGAAATTTATTACTCCAGTTCGGATTTGGATTCCATCGATTTGCATCAAAATTTATGACCTCTTTGGTGGTGTGACAGCATGTCAGTTCACTGACCTAGCTACTTAAAAGATTTGTACAATTTATAGCTTCTCCAGTACCACATACTTCATACTTGTACAAGATACAAGTTTAGAGGTTCAAAATCACATCCTACTCAATTCGATCTGATTCGAAATTAATTCGAAAATTATCCGATTTAAATTTTGACTTGTGTGGACACGATAACTTAGCATGATTCAACTTTAAAAATTAATCCGATGATCCAAACACTCGAATTAACACCTCTAAATGTAACTACAAGGTACAAGTGCATAGTCAATGTAAAATTTAATCAATACTCCGTATCTTTAAATATTACGGAGTAGTAAGTACTCCCTCATTTTATAAAAGAAGGAAGAATAGATAACCAAATACCCAAGTTTTTATATTCATAAGTAAATTGATAAATATTTGGTAATGTACTAGAGTCCTTAGATATATTTATAACTATATCTAGCTGCAATTAGAAGTTAATTAATTTCAGCATACATCTAACCAATAATGTAGTCACTTAAACTTTGGGATGTCAACGAGCTGAGTATTACTCCGTAATTAGCTTGTCCAAGCTAAGGCTCTTTTGATATACTTAACTATATCTAGCCGTAATTTGAGTTTGGCTCATTAATTTTTTTTTTTTTTTTTTTTTTTTTTTTTTTTTTTTTTTTTTTGACAAAACATTAAAAATTTATGTTATCATTCAAGATGGACTCGTGGTTGCTTATTTAAATTTGAGATTGAGTTAATTTAAGCCAAGCTAGATCAAATAAGGGTATGTTTACTTCAATTTAATTTCAGTTCAGTTTAGCTCAACTCAGCTCGGCTTCAATCAGTTCAGTTCAGCTCCAATCAATTCAGTTTAACTCCAATTTCCTTCTCTCATAAAATAGTCATTTCAGCTCTTTTATGTTCAGTTCACTTCAGTTCATGAGAGAAGAAAATTAAGAACTGAACTGAATAAAACTGAATATTTTATGAGAGAAGGAAATTAAGAACTGAACTGAATTTTTTGGAGTTGAACTGAACTGAATGTTTTATGAAAGAAGGAAATTAAGAAGTGAACTGAACTGAGCTGAACTGAAGTTATTGAAGCTGAACTGAACTGAAAATAAGCTAAAGAGAACAGGCCCTAAGATTTAGTGAGGAAGTAGAAGTTTTTTTTAGAAATGCAATCTTTGATAAATTTAAGGAAAAATTGTATTTTTAACGCCCACAAATAATTTATTTTTGGAAATTAACACCCAAAAATATTTTATTTTAAAATACAACTCAAAGAAGACAAAAAAAAATTAATTTGATTTCACCACCATTTAACACTTTTAGTTATAAAAAACCATTAAATATAACCTTTTAAAAAATTCATCGATTTTCGTATCAAAAACATGCTCTTTAGATGTTTTAAGAGTCATTTATGTTCTTTAGGTCCGATTTGTAGTCAAAGCTTACTAAAATTGATTAAAAATACCTCGTTTTAAATACTAAAAAATACTTTAGTTTGCGTGACACACGCAAAATGAGGCATTATCGTTAATTATTTGTCAATTTTAACTTAAAATAGAACCTTATAGACAAAAATAACTCCCAAAATCTCTAAAGAACATGTTTTTGACATAAAAATCGACGTTTTTTTTTAATGTTAGATTTAATGATTTCGGTGGTGAAATCTTTTTTTTTTTCGTCTTTTACGGGTGGTGTTTTAAAATATTTTTTTTTTGGTGGTAATTTCAAAAAGTGTATCATTTATGGGTGGTAAAATACAAAATTTCCTAAACAAATTAAGAAGTACGTATTAAGATAAATCAACTAAACAAAATATTACATAAATTTGGAGAGGGTAAAATACGAAGTAGCTTTGAATATAATTGGAATGAACGACTTTTTATTTAGAAAAATTTGTTAAGAATAAGTCAACCTTTGCGTGGTTAGCTCAAAATAAGTCAACCTTTCAATTAATTCAAAATAAGTCGACTTTTATTGGATATCTTCTCAAAATGAGTCAAAACTTGTTAGATTAAATAGTAACCGATTGTTAAGGTAAAATGTGACACGTGTCATTATGTGGTTGGTCCTTTTTTCAAAAAAATAATTAATATTTATTTTTGATTAATCATTAAAAAAAAAAATTCAATTTACAATTAAATAATATTATCAAATAAATAAAATAATAAAAAAAACTTGAAAAATCCCAGCCACCACACTGTCAGCTCCCTCCCCTTCTATTGGCCGACGATCACCTCTGTAACACCCCCAAATCTCCTCTACGGAAATACCAATATAATACGTATAATTATACCGTAGAGATAGACTTGAGCGTAATACCGCCGCGTGATTACGCAAGGCTACTCAAACTTACTAAACAAAACCAATAATTTGCAGCGGAAAGCTTCAATACTCTTCTCTTATTAATAATAGACTTATAAATAGTAACCATTGTCATGAGTACTCAAAATAAAGACAAGACCAACATTCCTAAACTAGGTGAAGCAAATCCCTGGACTCCCATGTGCTCATTCATGACTCCACCTGAAAATAGTCAACACTGCTTACCATTATGGTAAACAGGGCAAACCAAAACAAATAGGAAATACGGATTAGCAAAATATGCTAAGTACAATAAGTGCAAGATAATGTAAACTCAATTTATTTGCAAACATGCTTTAAAAATCAATTCCAATAATTTCAAAACTCATTATTCCAAAACCGATTCCAATGATTCAATATTCAAAATAATAGTTAATAAAACCAATTCCTTTATTAAGAGCCAATTTCTTTTAATCCAATTCCTCACCCAAGTGTGCACACCCCCCAAGCTAGTCTCCTTATATTACAAGGTTATTCTTGAGGAAAGACCCGGTCATACAAAGTCCAAGGCCTTATCAATAAACCAAATCCGCATAGTGGGATTACCAACATGCTTATAAAGCATTAATAATAATAATTCAATGGTTCAATAAATCCTTTTAATATCCAATAAATTCCAATATAATTCAAACTCCTTTCTAATAATTCCACATACTTTGAAAATCAAAATCTGCTAAATTAGATACTTGAGAATAAAATCTCATATTAATAACTTTTCAAAATCAATAACTTTTTCTTGAAAAACCTTTAATTAAATTCAACAAACCTTTTAAAATCAATTCCTTTATTTAAACGCGATAAGTAATTCAAACCATTCAAACATGATTTAAAAATCAATCATTCAAAATACTTTTATTAAAATCAATACCTTCAAACATAATTTATTTTAAAATCATAATTCAAATCAATTTAATTCAATCACCAATCAAATCATGTAAAACATGTTATTCAAACCAATCACTTCCAAAGGTATCTAGCCACCTAAACGTATCTTGATCCTTGCTAGAAAAATCACACAAAAAGAACCTCAAGAACCTTGATTCCGAATATCAATCAACACTTCGCACTTTCAAAGTTCAATAACGAATACACCTTGCAAATAACATAACCATAAGGTTATTACAACATAAACTCAAATCTAATGTGCAAGGACTATAAAACTCTTTTAAAATAATACTTTGATATAAAATAATACTTTGATATAAAATTATAGCTTTGAAATAGGTATTTGTATTTTAGAAAACTAACCATGAAGAAGGTAAAGGAATAGGATTAAAGAGAATTGAATTTTTGTTGGAAAGAATAGGCAGAACTTGCAGAGGCCATAACTCCTTCAATATAACTCCAAATTGGGTGATTCTTGAGCCTAACCTCAAGGAGTTTTTGAGAGGAACAATCTTCTTTGAAACATCAATACCCCAAAAAATGACTAGAAGTGCCCGAAAACTGGCTTTAAAGATATACGGGATAATATTTGTATGAAAAGAGAAGAAGAAAATTATGAAAAGGTTTAGGGAAAAGAAGAATAAGAGAGAAGAAGAGAATTGAGTTTTGGTGTGAAGAATATGAGAGGTATGAAGGGGTATTTATAGGCTAGCTCATGCAAGAATTATGGCAAGAGAATGTGGGAAGAATTATGGTAAAAAGAATTAAGGAATTACTTGGAGAAGTGAATAAAGAAATATGGAAACTTTTGATATTAAGGTTATTGTGTATAACAAAAATATGGAAGGTATGTATGTCATGAAAAATAATAAGGAAATTAGAATTACTTGGGGAATGATTAAGAAGAATGATTGACAAGAAAATATGATGATTAGATATTAAAAAGATGGAGAAATAGAATTAAGGAAACTAAGAGATTTTGAGGAGATAATTAAAAACATAATTTACCAAAATAAGTCACCCAAAAATCCATCATGGTGGCTTTAGATATTTAGGGAATTAATTTGCTAGTTTTAAGGAATTAAAAATAATTGTGTAAATAATATTTATTGTATAAAATAATTAATTAATAAAATTCCAATTATTCACTAAATAAAATAACTATGAAAAATCAGATTTTATATACATGGAAAATCCGAAAATCATAGTCATTAAATTAGGAATTTTCGGCCATCTTAAATAAATAATAAAATATAATTTTATTTAATTAAAACATCCGGAATATATATAAATAATCCGGTTTTTAAATAAAATAAATGGATAATAAATCTTATCCAAATCCAAAAATAATAATTGAGTTTTAAAATACTTTTGGCGCCAAAATTCAAATATCATTTTGACTCCAAAATTCAAATAGAAAAATAAATTACTTAAAATACCTTTTTTAGAAAATACTAATTAATTAATTAATTAGAAAATACGTTTCAAAAATATGGGGTATTACAACCTCCTTCCCCTGTCGCCGGTGACCCCATCCCCTCCCTTTCCCATTCCCGTCCCTAATTATCTCAACCCCCTAATCCTAAACCAACCCCTAAACCACCATAAACCCCTTTCCTATTCCCGTTTTTGGGTCGTTTATGGTGGTTTTGGGGTGTCATTTATGGTGGTTTAGGGCTGCTGTTTCTGGTTAGGAAAGGGGGAGGGGGTCGATTCAGGTGGCGAACGAGGGGAGGCGCCAAGGCAGTTTCTAATACGTGGAAAGGGGAAAAAGGATGGTGTCGGGGTATGGGTGGAGGAAGCGGGAATGGGTAAAAGGGAGGATAGGGTGTCGTGGGTGGGGGAGTGGGGTGGCCGGCGCCAGGGGATGGACGTGGTCGCCGACGCCGGCCGCTGGAAGGGGCAGTGGTTGGGGGAAGGGGATAGCTGGGCTTTTTTTTTTTTTTTTTTTTTTTTTTTTTAAGGAAATGTTAAGTTAATATAATTATAGTTAAATTACTTAATTAAATTTAATAAAGTATTTTTAATTTAGAAAATGACCTATTTGGTAGGTTGTAGATCATTTGACCTATTCAAAGAAATACCCTGAAAAGTTGACTTATTTTGAGTAAATTGAAAGGTTGGCTTATTTTGAGCAAATCACATAAAGGTTGACTTATTCTTGATAAATTTTCCTTTTATTTATGATTAATAATCCATTTAGCCTTAATTAAGGTTACAATTTTTTAAATGCAATAGGAAAAAAGAAAAAAGTTTATCAACCTTTTAAATGAGGATAAATATGTAAATAAACATTTTTAGAAGTATAAATGTCTGTACACGTACTATTAATAAGAACTCTACTAAACTTTTTAAAAGGCAAGGATTCAAGATTGATTCATTAGTTGCTCGTCTATATTCTAGACCGAGTTTAAGCCACCTAGATCAATTTAGAAATTTTGATAAACAAGGTTTGATTAATGAGCTAGATTGAACTCATTAAGTTGTCATAGATGCTATAGTACTCTGTACGAGATAGAGCTGAGCAAAACAATCCAAAAACCTATTCCACCAATCCGAATATTAGGTTACCCAAAGTGTTAAAGAATTCAGATTAGGTAACCAAAATGATAAGATGAAAATGACCCAAATTACCAAAAAGCTAAATTGTTGGAATTTAATAAATAAAAAAAAAAAAAAAAAGAAGAGGAAATTAAAGAAAACCCTAATTTCTCGTTCATTCAATTCTCATTTATCACTCACTATCATTACAAAGTATAGTTAATTCTTTTTCCAAAAGTAAGGAAAGTACAATAAACATGAATAGTTATTTGATTTGAATAACCGGTGATATATTTTTTTTTTTTTCTTCCTGGTGAAGATTGGTTCTAGACCTTCTAGTGAACCCAAATCAACGCACAAAATATAGAGTATTACCGCATTATTTCAATGTTCGTTTTTCCACTTCTTCCTTCCTTTTCAATTTTTTTTTTTTTTTTTTTTTTTTAGCTTTGGAAAGATAGCGTCCACCTCGATATGATAACCGAGTAAGAACTTTAGGTTCCTAGGGGCTTAGCATTAGTCATTCGTAGGGGAGCCTGGAGCACTTACTCTACTTGAGCAGGATCTACACGGCAGGAAGAACCTGACATAAGTAATCATATGTTTTTTTTTTTTTTTTTTTTTTTTTTTTTGGGGCAAAAAAGAAGCCTAAAAACGTACCAAAAATACGATAGTGTTCAAACCATCGGTGCATCTTGTCGCATAGTCCCTATATGTATTTGTTACATATAGTAGGGCAAAAGTGGAAGAACACATTCAGAATGATACTTTTTATGATTTCAGTGGTACATTTTTTGTACTATTATACATATATATTGTACCATTTATGTCTTAATAGTACTATTATATCTCATAATAGTATAATATTTTGATGTACCATTTACATACTTATTTGTACTATTAGCATAATATTTATACCACTATACATACTTATTTGTATTATTAGCATAATATTTATACCACTACTACATTTAATGGTACTATTTACCTATTAAATGGTACTTTATACTCCTACTACAATTTTAACTTTATTACTACATTGTCACCCTATATGCAATATATTTGCATATAAAAGCTATACGCTAGACCTTAACCTTCAAACATGCATTCATAAATCATTATGGAGTATTAACATGGGAAACTACACAAATAATACTCTCCTCGAGTTTTAATAAGTGTGATACGAAGTACTTTTATTTTTTTTTTTTGAAAAAAAAGCTACATTAATATTATATTTTTTATCTTTTCATGATCCTTGTCCAAGCTCACTACTACATTTTAATTATTTCTTTTTCCTCATATTCATTTCTTTTTAATAAACTATTATCTCAAATAAATTTCTTTTATAATTTTTTAATACTTCAACTACCCACTTACCTCTTATTTTATATAATTCAATTAAATTGTCTAAAACTATATGGTGGTAAGTGTAAAACATTTAATAAAACATGGAGGGAGTAACAAAAATGCACTACACAAGAATTCGCTCAAATGGTAAGCACTATGTGGTCGGAGCTAAGTTCTGGTGAAGCGGATAGAGCAATCACACCCAAAAAAAAAAAAAAAGAAAAAAAAAAGAAAAGAAAAAAAAAGCGTTGTTATATACCCGTACACTCGTAATAAGCTTAGTTATCTCAAATCATGTGTGCACACACTCATAAAAAGTCCCAATGAAATGTTAAAACGAATCTAACAAGCATGATTATATTTTTCTTAACGTATAAATCATATTATATGGTTAAACAAGAGTGATAAATAGTACAAAAGTCCAATTATTATAATATTATTGGAACGGAGGAAGTAATAAATACGAGTACAAAGTAACATACTTATGAATGCACTAGTTGTAATGCAACCACGACCTACTAATTTAAAGAAAATAGTTTCGCGCTTGAATGCCAAGCTTAGTGTATTGAATTATTGAGCAATTTAGTGCTTGCTTCACTTATGTAGAAGATTACAATGATGAGCTCCATTTACTAGTTCTATCAAAAGGCTGGCCAAACTCCATCTGTGGATTGAAATAAGAGGGGATGGAAGTGACTTGATGAGTGGTAAACCGTATATTGAGTGGATATATCATACTTGTAGTAATCACACAATTGTTGAGGATTTTTGGGCACAAATTGTGTTCAACAATTCAATTATTTTCCCGGGAGAATAAATATGTACGTAGCAGGGTATTTTCAATCAAATTGGAGCTAGTAGATATTGGAGGACAGGGGTACATGTGCGATATGAATATGTGATGGCTATGAGGCCTATGAGCTATGACATTAAGAGTTAATTAATTCCAATAGGCGGTTTATGCTCCTGGGATACCACGCACATGGAACACCAAAATTAAGCAGAAAGAATATGACTTATAAATTTATAATTATAAAGAACATTATGAATTTAGAAAAGAACATTAAAATTTTAAAAAAACACAGTATATTTCTAAAAAACAGTTTGTAAAAAAGATAAAAGATAATTAATAATTAATTTTACCACACATTTAATGTCAATCATTCTTAAATATCAGTTTTTAGAATTTCTTTCTCTAAACACAATTTCAATTCAAAATAATTCAAGATTTTCTTTTCAAAATTAAAAAAATTCAAAAATTAGAATTTAATTTTCAAACTTTCACTTTCTAAATTATTTTATTTCAATCATTTTCTTTTTAAAAATTCTCTAAAATATTGATCATATGTTTTCACCATATTTTTTATTTTAATATTTAGTTTTCATATTCATCTTCATGATAAAGGAACATTGTTTAGAATATAAAGAGCATATATAATCTGTATCATTGATACGTAAACAACATGTTTAATCAATTGTAAATACCTTAAAGAATATTGTTTGTAATGTAAAGAACATATATTTCAGACTCCAAAAACATATTAATCATACTTAAAGAACATATTTCATTCCAATTCAAAAATGAATATGAATCCAAGAAACGATAAAAGAACATTCATCACGATATAAAGAACATCATCTTCAACCTCAAAAAATAACATGGAAAAAAAAAAAAGATAAATACCTTTTTTTTCAACAACGAATTAGTCAATTACATCTTTTGATTAAAAGATTCATCGAAACGACCTCGTAATAACATTGAATCAATTTGAAATTCAAAATTTACCATGGTTTCCCTCTCTATATCAACTCAATTTATCTCTCTTTAAAAAAAAAAAAAGAAATTATGTTTACCAAAAGTAATATGGAATGCAAATAATAAATCAATTCCATTAATCAAAGAGTATAAATAATAAATCGATCCCTTAAACCAAGGAGGGAATTGTTTTGGAATTTTTTTGCTCGTATGTGTACTTTATATTTGTACACAATGTTTTTTCCACGTTTTTTTATTACCCTTGTATTTTGACCGGGTGTGCATGGTACATCCGGGTGTATGTTGAAATATGCAACTAATTTAGTGTTTTCTTAGAAGGATACTTGGTAGCGTCATTAAAAATTTTACCTAAAAAAAATATTTGCTTAAGAAAAAGTATTCATGTGAAAGGAATGGTGTCCTTCGAACAAGAAATTGTATTTTTCCGATAGAGGGTTTGGAACTAATTAGGAAAGCTAATTATTCACTGAGGTCAAGTGATCGGAATACCTAGCTAGAGGCTACTTCCGATCAGTAATATAAATGTATAGTCAATATTACAGCTTGCTCTTAATTGATCCTTTCGGGTTACACCCAATCGTGAAACCGAACTAAAGCGACGAATTAATCTGGAGGATTAAATAAGTCGATAGAGTTTTTACGAACAAAGACGTCGGATTCCGAGCTTAGAGCGTCGAATCCAAGTGTCAAATCGAATTTAGGAATCGACGAGATGAGAAATTAGTCAAACAACAAGTCAAGGCCAAGTTGTAGCCTCGCATTGGTCTAGCCGGCCATGCGAGGGCTAGGTTAGCCAAGGCAACCAGCCGCAAGGCATGGCTGTGCCACAAGCCTAGCATGCATGTGTGTGCTAGGCCTGTTGGTCGAGCATGCTTGCAGGCTGGTGCGCCTAGTCGCTCGCACGCAAGCACTAGCACGCATCAATGCGTGGCTGGGCTGGCAGCCCTTGCCGCAAGCAAGCAACAGCCTACCATTGCGCAAGGGCCTATCTTCTGGTAGCAGCGCCTAGCAGCGAACATCGGCCTGCAATGATGCCTGGTGTACTAGTGCGGGGCTGCTGGTGCGTGGGCCGGCTGGCAGGCCTAGACGAGGGACCAGGCGCCAGTAAGGCAGCCTTGGTGCCCAAGGCAAAGTGCCAGCTGGCGCGGCTCTATTGGAGCCGGTTTTGTGGAGTGGTTGGCTTACGGAGCAAGGAGGCCTTGTGGTCCTCACCTACCCTCTTCTTCCCTTTATGCCATTTGTTGATTGCTAATTGAATTGTAATTATATATTAATTTAATTTGGAATTAAATTAATCATTCATTTTCTCATTTTCAACAACTCTCCCACATAGAAAGTTGATGGAAACTCTTGGGAGCATTTCCCTATAAATACCCACCTTGGGTAATGGGATTACTAACTTGAGTAGAATTCAAAAGGAATCTCCTAAAGAGTGAGAAAGCCTTAAGTTCGTAAAACTCTAGTAATTTTGGTCTAGCATCGTCTAAGCCACGAGGTAGGGGCCGGTTCGGGAAACGAGGGTGTGAGACGTTGGAGGTCTTGCATTAGCGAGTCTAGTAGTTTTCAAGTCCGAGCTCGAGATACGAGCGAAGTACGCGTCAAGGATGACTTGATCTTTCTCTCTCTTCTCTTTATGTGTTTATGTTTTATTAATTGCATGATATTTTGTTATGTTGTAGTTATTATGCATGCAATCCATTTTGCGGGTTTTGTTTTCGCGCAGTGTCAGACACCACAAAACCCTACATCATGCCATAACGAAGGATTAAATTGTATCTAAATAATGACATTTGATTTACATAAAATCTAAAATATACTTTCTAAAATATTAAATTGTTCATTATAACTATTACATGTGGTTAGTTATAGACTACTCCCTCCGTTTTTTTAACAAGCTATAGTTGAGATTTTCCACTATTCATATGTCATCATTGACTTAATTTCTTTTACCAATATATATAATATAAATATGATCATATAATATGTTGTTGGATTTGTCATAATGTCTAGTTTTATAAATTTATTTATTTTTCATAATTTTTACTAATCTCTCATCAAGATTATTGATGGTCAAAGTTATATCTTGGCAAATGTGCAAGTTTGACTGTAGCTTATAAAAAAACCAGAG
Organism: Chenopodium album; assembly: GCF_948465745.1. NCBI lineage: Eukaryota > Viridiplantae > Streptophyta > Magnoliopsida > Caryophyllales > Amaranthaceae > Chenopodium > Chenopodium album. Next base: position 45,193,685 of record NC_137851.1, read on the forward strand.
GGAGTACGTACTTCACAGTTGAATAATTGGTGTGTCGAATCCTTATATTTTTATACCGTTTTTATAATTTGATTTTCATTATAATTATTTAACAACCATGCACTATTGCACGGGGTTTAACCTAGTTAATTATAAAACTCTTTTAAACAAGAGATATTGCTACTCATAGTTATATATTGCTCACATAAAGTTATTAAGTGATGAGTATATACAAAGTACATATATTAATGAAGTATGCATTTTATTACTTTCTTTAAAATAAATGGAAAATTCTACATTATGGCCTCAAAATTCCATGTTTTCTAGTTGGAAAACACACTTTGGCACCCTAGTTTTGAAATATTAACTAAAGTGCCCATTTTTAGGTTTATGGCTAACCCTTTTAGTTTTTGGTTAACCATATATAATTAATTTTTTTAAAAAAACCACTTGGAAAACCCCACTACCACTACAACATCGCCGGAACCCTAACCCACAAGCCCCAGACCTATCCCTCCCCTTCGCGCCAGCCAAACGACTAGCCCAACCGTACCCCAACACCTCCTTTTACCTTCCCCGTTCAGCCACTCCCTTTCCCTTCCCCTTCCCACGATTTGACCCCCCCCCCCCCTTGCCAGAATATATCGCAAAACGAACTCCCAAAACCCCCAACCTAAAACTCAAACCCTAACGAATTGAGGGTAGGTTGGGCTATGGGGTTTTAGGTTTGGGGTCGCTGGTTCGCGGTGGAGGAAGGGGAGGTCGAATCAGGGGAATGGTTCGTGGTTGTGTGGTTGGCCGGGGAAAGGAAATGGAGTGACTGGGGTTGGGCTGGTGAGCCGGCTGACGCGAGGGGTGGGCTGTGGGGTTAGGGTTTTGGCGAGGTAGTGGTGGCAGGGTTGATGATTGGTTTTTTTTTATAATTTAAATTTTAATGCTTATAAAATAATTTTATAATATAAAAATCAAAGGTTAACCATTTTAATTATAAAGGTTAGCCATAAAACCAAAAAATGAGCATTTTGGTTAATTTTCAAAACTCGAGTGCACTTAAGAGAGTTGGAAAAAAGTGTGTTTTACAAATAGAAAACATGGAACCTTGAGGCCACCATGTAGAATTTCCTAAAATAAATTCTCAATGGTGGCCCCCGACTTCTGCTACGCAAACATAGTGACCCTCTTGAAAATAGATTATACGAAATGACCCTATTTAAAGATTTTATCTCACTTATAAACTTATTTCATTAATTTGTAAACAAAAACTGACTATGGTTGGATTTATTTTATTTTATTTTTTATTTTTTTAAAAAAAAGAAAAACTAAAAAATCTAACCTACCACCAACCTAGCGAGCCCCATCACCAGTCCACCACCACGTCCATCTCCACCTTCTAGCCTCCCTCTCCCCTAACTACCATCACCTAGGGTTTCTCCGTTCCCCCTGCAAATGATCCTTCCTCTCTCTCCTCTTCCCACCGCAACCACAACCCCCTACCTTTCTCCTCCGCACAAACCAATCTTAAATAAGGGTTTTGACCGAACCACAACCATTATCCGTTTAGGGTTTCGACTGAGGTGGGGTGGTTTGGGTTTGATTTGGGTGGAAGAGAAAGCTAGGGGGTTACGATGGGTGGAGAAGAGTGGCCGGCGGAGGGGAAAGCTAGGGGGTTCGATCTGGACCGAGGTGGGCAGGGTTTGGGGTTCTTGGTGGGCGGTGGTCGAGGTGCAGTTGGCATAGCGTCACCGGTTGTCGAGGGAGCCTGGGTAGCGTCGCCGGTGGTCGGAGGAGCCTGGAAAAGTGTCGCCGAAAAGGGAGATGGTGGCTAGGTAGGTGGGGGTGGCTGGGTTAAATTTTTTCGTTAAAAAAAATTAACCTAACCAAGTTAATTTTTATTTACAATTTAATGAAATAAGGTTATAAGTGAGATAAAATTTTGTTGTTAAAAAAAAAATAATCTAACCATAGTTAATTTTTATTTACAATTTAATGAAATAAGGGTAGTTATAAGTGAGATAGAATTTTTAAATAGGGTCATTTTGTATAATCTATTTTCAAGAGGGTCATCATGTGTACGCAGCAGAAGAAGTTGGGGGTTACCCGTTGAAAATTTCCCATAAAAGATTGATCTCTAAGAGTATTATTTTTATAAGTTAGAATATTCTATCTTTGAAATGTTTTATTTATGGAAAATCTAATTTTGGAAAGGTTATTTTTGGAAATTCTAAATTTTTATAATTTATATGTATGGAAGTTTATTTAAGGAAAATTTATCTGTTTGTGGAAAGGAATATTTCCATTTTGGAGATTTAAAAGAAGGTTACTATTATTGGAATAATATGATTTTCCATGATCAATTGTTATTATACGCGTCACTTGTTGAGTAAGTCAATTGTCACATGTTGACAAAAGACACTCTAACCTATAAAAGACAACCCAACCTAAAATAAATCAAATTTGAAAAAAAAAAAAAAAACCCAACTTAATACAAATCAAACCCCAATAAAACTCGACTTGAAACTCTCAGAGCAAAGCCGTCAATTGTCCAATGCACTAGTGTTCATCAATTTTATTTTATTTTTTTAATTAGTATCTCTTTCTTCCTCCTCATTTATGCCCAATGTCATCACATGTCTACTTATGCTCATATAATCTCATTGGATACCCTTAAATTTTGTGGGCATAGATTTGCACATGAAACAATAATAAAAATTAAAAATTAAAAAATAATAATAATAATAATAATTCTCAAACTACTTACTATGTGTCAAGTCATATGGTCACAAGGTTTCTTTCTCTTAATTGGTGCTTTTAGATTTTAAAACATTTTTCTCTCTTCATGTCCACCCTAAATGGACAACCAATGTGTATCCATGCTCTTAAGTTGAATTGAACTCAAAACTAACCCAACTCAAAGTCGACTTGAACCAAAAAATCTCTACCTTATATGATCAAGCTCAAACCAGGCTGATCCAAATCCAACTATAATCCACACAACAATAAATAACCAGACCCGAGCAATTGATTTGACACCCATAAACAAATACATCAAAAAGCGACATACATAAGATATAACTGCTTTGTTGATCTCTTAGGTTAAACATGAATTACAATACCCCCTTTACTATGAATACGATCAACTTATGCTAAATTCAACCTTACCCTTAACCATATGTTTCTAAGTTGGAGAGCTGACCAACTAATCTACTTCCTCCCACAAAATTATAGCTTGATAGCAGCATTGTCACAACTTAATTCATATGATGACTTGCTGTTGAATTGTATCTCACTCGAGTGAGTAACTAACACAAAACAATTACAGTGAACGATCACTCGAGTGAGTCACACACAAAACAATTACAGTGGACAATAATTCACAAACTACAAATCTATTTGGAAAAGTATACTCAAAATATTAAGCACCAGATTTTATTATTTATATTTCACAAAGCAGCTCAATTAAATACTAAATTTACAAACAAAAATACGGGTCTGAATGTGTGATCTTGTTTCATATCCAGGAAACTTCATATAGACTAGTATCATAATCTCGAAGTCCTAAGAAGTCCTCCACTGCAATTCAATCTGAATGCGGCCATTTTTCGAGTCAATGAGATTGTAACTTTGATTGATTCTTCTATTACTCACCACATCCGCGAGATTAATGTCAACATATCCCAGATTTTCCTGTTTGCAAGTACAACAAAGGTATGAGAATTGCTGTAATTTGGAGGATTTGTTACACAGCATAACGGATTCAACAACATGAGCCAGCATGAAGCTGAAATAAAATTACAATGCGCATACCTTTGGATGAAGTAAACCTATTCTGGATGAGACACTATGCACTTCCACGTGCAGCTTATCATCAATTGGAGGTTCCTCCAACATAAACTCAAAATCCTCTTCCCATCTAGGATCTCTATTTTTCTTTATCGTCTGTCAAAATAACAAAGATAATAATATGTTCATAATGGATGAGGAAAAATAGCAACAAACAGCAAATTCCACACATTTACCACAAAGTAACTTCGCCCATCCAGGTGATCAATTACATCGCATTCTGTGTGGACACTGAATCACTGTTATCATCTCCATTGTGTATCATCTAATATAATTCTAAGGCTGACCTTAAGCAAGTTCAGTTAGATCACCTTTTGTTCAATCTCCACAATTACATTTTGCAGGAAAATACACGTCTATATAATTTTCTGCAGTCTATTTGTATAGCAAAGCAGATGCTCCTATGGGCGTGTGTGAGTAATTTTTGAAGTAAACTTTTAGTGTTTCGACATATTTATAAAACTATACTGATTTCAAACATTAGTGTTTGGCAAAGTGCTGAACACCTAGTCACTCAGATTTTAGGTGTCTGGTAGTGTTTCCAAAAGACTAACAGAACTAACTTTTGGGATATTGTTTTTCGAAAGCTACCAAAGTCTGTTTATGTTAAAACTTGAGCAGCAAATAATGCTGAGAGCAGTGTTTGGCAAAGTGCTGAACACCTAGTCACTTAGATTTTAGGCATAAAGGAAGTGTTTCAAAAGGTTTGCAAAACTAACTTTTGGGATATTATTTTTCGAAAGCTACCAAAGTCTGTTTATGTTACAGCTTGAGCAGCAAATAATGCTGAGAGCACCAACATTACTTTGACAGCAAATAACTAATTTTAGCTTCTAATAGCTGATAGCTACAGCTAAGTAACAACTTATTTTGCTAATTAAGCCCATACTACAATGTACAATTCTTTCTAAGCACTAAACAGATAAAAATCAACAAATTATAAAGCCCCGATATTTCGTTTTTAGAACCTTACGTTGCAACATTATAAGATCTCTATTGATCCAGTTATAAAGACAAATGACTACAGAAGATGAGAGGTGAGCAATGATAGCATTGCAAGAAATTTTTGAATCACAAGTCACAACTAAGCTTGTCACTGATCTTTTTCTTTGGAAATTGCAAAGTTCAGATCAACCTAGGTAACTTATGCTATTTTTTAAATCAAACCAGGGGTTCTCCACTGGAATACATCAGTTACATGGATATCTTGGCAAGTTGGCATCCAATGATGATGTCCCTAATCCAGCCAAGAAAGGCTGTATTCTTAGTCGGGCTCTTGGCTACCTACCATTCCAACATGCAATCGCTTCACTTCTTTAAATTTGTGCATAACAAAATTAAGTAGCTATAAACATGTAAAGGAATTGAACAAGGCTATAGTTCACTTCAACAAAACGTGAAAACTTTAATAGATATTACCTCCATTTTTTTTAGTTGACACGTTTTGACTTTAGCACTATTCACACACTCCCCTTTGACTGTGTTTTGTGCTTTATACATAATGAAAAATATAGTCATGTGGGATCTTGTTAGATTCGTCACGATATATATTTTTAAAATATCAACTTTTCATAATTTTTGCTTATCGGTAATTAAAGATATGAATGGTTGAAGTTGTGCATTGACAAACGTAACTAAAGAAACGTGTCAACTAAAAAGAAACAGAGGAAGTAATATATAACAACCCCCCCCCCCCCTCAGTGTACTTTCCTTATTGAATCCGTTTCTTTTTCCACACCAAATACCGACAGTATGAATGTTCAAGTCTTACATTAGTTACATGTATAGATGCTATATGATGAAGAGATAATTTAAAACAGCAATAGTGTAAATTATCCAGTTTAGCAGTAAGAATATGAAAATACGGAAGCACTTTAAGCTTTTGCAGAGAGTTGTTTGGTGCCGTACCTTAGTCTTTCTTTCTTCGCCTTTCAATATTAGGCGAACATAAGGATTTGTGTGGTGCTTTCCTTCAACATCTTGAGCTTGATGGACAGTCACTACAAGTAAACCACCACCATCAGGTGTCCCTTCTGGAGCCTTCTCAACTGTTCCAGAATCCTCAGGATCATCAGGCATCTCATCCTCCTTAAATGGTTTGTATGTAACTTCTAGAACAAGCTGTCCACGTGACTTCTCATTTCTAACATCTTCAGGATCCATGCTTTTCAGGAGCTCCAAAGTCAAGATTTTTGTTTCTTCTGGTGTAAGATCTTTCACCGGAACAACATTTATTCCCATCTTGTCATGGCTGCCGAACTAATTTACAAGAAGGAAGACCTTATGTTAAGTAAATTATTATTTGTAAACTTTAATTGGCAACATTAGCATTCAGTTATATACCTTTTCCCAGTCATAGACAAAGACCTCTAAAACTTGAGTCTGTGGATCTCTGATGGACATAGAGAATTCTTCATTCCACTCAGGGTTCAGATTCTTGTACTTTACAGTAGTTTTCTTTGAAGGAAGCTTATCCTCTGTAAGTTTCAATTTGACATATGGGTCAGATGCTCCAAGAAGATCTTTCTTTTTTAGATTCATAGCTTTCACAACCTTGACATGTATAACTCCAACAGGTTTCTTCCTAGCCCTGTAAAGTTGGAGAAAGCACATTATATAATAAAGAAAGGTATGCAAACATGCAACCACTTAGTTGTGAGAAAAATAGATATATACAGAGACAGAGAGGAACATAGAAAGAGCAACAGAGAAGAGAAGACTTTTGAAAGAGACAAGTCACTTACTTTCCAGGATCCAATATAGGTATTTCAAGGGTCTTAGGCCATAAGTACATGTTGGCTACCTGTTCTTTAATTAATTCCTGCATACAGTACATAAGTGGTGAGAGATGAAATTTATTTTTGAAAAAAAAAACGTACTACAGCTAAAGGAGGAGAAAAAAAAATGTTACCAAATTTAAAAGATATTTAGGGATCAGGAGAATGACCCTTCATCAATAAAAGAGTAAAAAGATCATGTTTTTCTTAAAATGGACCACCAATGACATTGGTGCCACTGCATATAGGCATACTTAAACAGAATTCAAGAATGAAGTCGCAAAGGAAATAAGTTGATAACCCCTATAACAAATTTCTAGTTTGAAACATCAATCAGAAGCGATCAGTCTATGATCAGATCTGGTTACTATATACCAACACGAGGGGTGTATCATTGTGGCTAGATGTTGGGAAAAAAGATTTAAGATATTTCTCTTACTTTAGTTTTAGGTGCAACTGAACTTTTATTAGTGGATAGACTTGTGCCTTGCCTTAGTCAATCATTGTCCTTTCTAGTTCAATAGGAAGCAATCAATACAGAAGGAACCAGGAAATCACTAATGTATTTTGTTTAGGAAGAAAGGCAATCCAGAAATACATATACTTGTAACGGCAAGAATGGTGAATAAGTTAATTTCCAGTCGAATTGAAGATACTAACAATTTAGGTTGCATACCCCCACGTAAAGAAGGATTTGATTGAAAACTAGTTTACAACTTTGCAAGTTGGAAGTCAATATTGATACCATGGAGTTTATTGGACCAAATTATTGGCCCAAGCTTATTGAAGCAGCATTTTGCCAATACAAATGTACATGCCTTTGAAGTTTAAAAAAAGAAAGGGTTACATCTCTTTCTTTTTGTTATAACGGATGCAAGAAAGATCAAATATTGAAAGTTAAATTAACAAGAAAAAAACACACAAATTTATGTGGTTTACCAACAACGTGTTGGCACAAAGAGGCGAGAGTAATAGTTTTATTGATCTTGAAGAAAACAAATTGATTGTCTCTCAGATTTCTAATGTTACTTATCTCAGAATTCACTGACGAGAAATAAACACCGGGTCCACTCAATCTTAACTTGTGCTTGAAGATCAAAAGGCCTTTATAAAGCATATAATGGGGCTAGGGGGAGAGGTAGGATGATACATATTGGAAAATGTGAGAGACGAGCCACATGGGAGAGTAACAATGTTCCACAATAACAACACAATCAAATGTATGTCAAAACCACCTCACTTAGCATCTAACCTCCCCAAAACACCATAAAAGTCAAATAAAAAATCACCAAATACCAAAATAATTTAATTTCCTCTTTTCTTTTATCTTTCGCCTTTTTTCTCTTTATTTTTTTTTCAACTATAACCCCTTGCCTTCTTCTTCTTCTTCTTCTTCTTTTTCAAACTCTTTTTGTTCATCATTTTTGTTTTCAATTTTAAAATTTTCAATTTCAAAATAACTTTGAATTTCCATTGAGAATCTCCTTCATTGAACCTCAAATAGAACATTTAGCCAAATAAAAGTCACAAATCTAAACATAAACCACTCCCCCAAACTAGGCTAGGGAATTGAGGCTAATGGCTTGTAATATGGCTAATTCAATGAAGGGTAAAGCTCAACATGGGTAACAATTAGGGAGCAAATGCACAAAAGCTTACTTCTGGATGCTCAAATCAAGACTTTTATCATTTCAATCATGCACCCATCACAACCAATTTATTAAGAGACTTAAGATAAAATCAAGACCAATGTTGCACTAGGAACTATCACACACCAAAAATATACTGTTAAAAACATGACAGTTAATTAGTCAAATTTCAAAAACTCACATGGCTTGGGTCTACAAAACTAACTAGCTAGACTAAAAAAGCACAACACATGTTACCAAAAACCAATCGATCGCATGCTACATTCCACGTAGTTATCAACGTATAAAGCACTTCGGCCGAAATAATAACTAAGGTGACTAGAAGCTCAAAGAGTCTTATCTAATCCGTACACAGTTCAAAGTCAACCATGCAAAAGAGGCATATGAATGCATAGAATAAAGCAAATAAAAAAGAAAACAACTAAACTAAGAAAGCAATACATGTTTTTTGTTACACGTAAAATCCCATCCTTGATAGACAATAAAAATTGTGTAACACCTACGAAAAACAATAAAAACTACACTATGAAAGCCTTAAAACATAAATTTCCGTCCCCAATAATAGAATAAAACACAGTATCCTCACTGTGGAAAATAAAACACGTAAGAGAGAGAAGAAAGAAAAGCTCACTAAACAGGAGCCTCATTGACCAAAGAGGTGTCTATTGGAGTCTTAGTAGATGCAGCGATGTAGTCAGAAGCTATTGTCTATTGGCGAAGAAAGACGACCTCCGAATCAATGGTTTGGAATCAACACTCCAAACAAGCAAACAAGCTAAATGATCAATGACCTCCTGAGCAAAGGTACGAATGCTATCCATGAAGTCCTTAAACTCCCCTACAGTGACTGGATTTACACTAGACCCCTCCCAACTGCCATTGTGATGAAAAGGGTTGGTGGGATCTGTCCAAGAAAAAAAAGAGTGTGGGATTTCTTTAGTCGATCAAAGGTAAAGGAGCAGAGAAAGACAGAAAGTGACTTGCTATGTACATCGCCTTGATATCGAGAGTAGGAAATAATAATAGGGCATTTGGTGTACCCATACGAGTCTAGGGAGTGGGAAACATAGCATAAGGAATCGGGTGAGAGTCCTTCTCTACTTTAACCTTCCATACAAACATATCCATCTTCGGTATCATCAACCAACCATATTGTTCCATGCTCACATGATCAAGGAGAGTATATTTGTTCAACTACTTCAAGGTAGACAAATCAATCCCCACATGCTTAGCAAAGATGGTTAAGAAGATCCCTATAGTGATAGGCCCATTTGGCTTTAGTGGTTCTTACATGGTAATCTAGACAAGATGAGAATGGGTAGATTTCAGGTGAGAACTAGCTGTTATTGTGGTCCTCATGGTGCAATTACACAATAAATTGAAACTAAATTGTTGTTGATTACCTTAAATTATAAATCAATTGGAATCACTCAAACCTTAATTCATGTATTTACCACAGCCTCAAACTGATGCTTAAACGTTGTATGGAAGTGAATTTAATTTTGAATAGGGAAAAGTGCCCTTTCATGGTCAATGAAAGAGTGGTACTTAGTCATCTTATTTCTAATTATGGCATTCAAGTTGACAAAGCAAAAATTGAGATGATCTAGGAACCTCCCACTTCAGAGAATGTCAAGGAAATGAGAGGCTTTCTTGGTCACGCATGTTAAATCGCCGTTTTATAAAAGATTTTTCAAAAATTGCGTAACCTTTCATTCTATTTTTGCTCAAGGATGCCATAATTTTATTTATTGACGCGTGTATGGAGTCTTTTAGTAGGATAAAAGAAACATTGATACCAACTCCAATCATACAACCTCTGGATTGGGATTTACCATTCGAGATTTATGTAATGCGAGTGATTATGCTTGGAAGTTGTGCTTGGACAATGAAAGGACAAGACTTCGCATGTCATCTACTATGCTAGTTAACCTTGGATGAAGCTCAAATGAATTATACTACCACTGAGATGGAGCTCCTAGTGATTGTTTATGCCCTTGACAAAGTTTCGACCTTCCCTCATTGGTTCAAAAGTGATTGTTTACACTAACCATGCCGCCCTCCAGAGGCTCATTTGATAGATTCTACTCCTTAAAAGTTAGATTATGAGATTCGAGATACAGAAAGGGTGCATAGAACGTCGTTGCGGATCACCTTCCTCGATTGAGATTTGAGTCATCTTCATATAGCCTTATTGATGACTATTTTCCTTTTGATCATCTTTACTCTGTTTCTACTATGTTCTATGCTAGGTGGTTCACATCCTTACATCCTCCGGATTTGACTTGCTAACAACGTAAGTGGTTCTACCATGATGCTAAGTGGTACTTTTGGGATGGTCCTTATTTGAATTGGAAGTGTGCTAATGAAATGTTTAGAAGGTGTGTATAGGATTATAATACTTATGGTGTTCTTCATCATCGCCACAACCTACCTTCTAGTGGACACCTTGGTTTTATTGAGATTGTCTTCGGAGAATTTAAATGTGGTTTCTATTGACTATCACTATTTAAGGATGCTCGTGCCTTTTGTAATGCATGTAATTAGTGTCAACGAACAGGGAATATATCAAAGAGGCGAGAGATGCTGCAATATGGGATTTTTGACGTCGAGTCTTTTGTTGTATGGGCCATTGATTTCATGGGATCATTCCCTTCATCTCGTGGGAATCGGTATACCTTAGTTATCGTCGAGACTATGTTACAAAGTGGGTTGCAGCTATAGTGTCGTTAACTAATGACTCTAAGGTCGTTATGAAGCTACTCCCTCAGTCCCCAAATATAGTTCCCATTTTCCTTTTTAGGTGCCTAAAACATGATATTCCCATTTCATATTTTTCTATTATTATACACAATGAAAATACCAAATTACCCCCACTTTTTTTGTTTTTATTCACTAAACTACCTACAATACCCTTATATTCTCTATAAATATATGTGCCCCACCCATGTGCATGTCCTTTTTTCTATTTCATGTACTTATTATTTGTCATCCACCCACTTTTTTTTTGTACTTTACTCTCTTTTTTATGTACTTTAGGTACTTTCTCCTCCCATTTCTTAATTTCCGTGTTTTTAGCTAAACGGAAACTTTAAAGGGACAAAGGGAGTATTTAAGAAGATCATCTTTTGCATTTTGAAGTTCCAAGGGTTGTGATTAGTGATTAGGGTTCTCATTTCCATTAACGAACTTTCAAACCCACAAGGTCGACTTGGCCTATCATCCCTAAACAAGCAGCGAAGTTGAGGTATATGGTCGACAGATAAAGAGAATACTTGAAAAGGTAGTCAATAAGTCCCAAAAAGATCCAAAAAGATTGGTCGTCTAAGTTAGATGATAAATTATGGGCTTCGCGAACGACCTACAATTACAAGACTTTGTTGGGAGAACTTTGTATCGGTTGGTGTATGGCAAGCATGTCACTCATCGAAATAGAATATCTTTTACAATGGGCCATTAAAGAGATCAGTGTAATCTTAGAGATCAATGCAATCCAATTGATTCATAATTTGAGGTAATTAACAATAATATAGTCTCAGTTGATTGTTAAATTGCACCATGAGGACCACAAGAACAACTAGTTCCCACTTACACCCATAAGATCCACTCCAACAAAAAGAAACCCTCTACGAAAAGCGAGAGCTCCACCTTAAAAAAAAAAACAAAAAAAAAAAAAACCCAAACCACCACACAAAACTCCTCCATTCACTTCTCCCACCACTTCACCTCTCACTCACCACCCTTTTTCAAGGTTAAGCAAGTCTCATCAAGAACACAACTTTTCACTTCAAGGCCAAGAAATCAAGACAACACTTTCATTTCTCATATGAAGATGGTAAGAAAATTGGAGTTGATGATTGTTTACAAGCAATTGCTCGGAAGTGTGGCTGGTCTAAGGTCCTTAATTGAAGGAAGAGGTTTATCAGGATTTGGTTGTGGAGTTTCTTGCATCTTTGATAGTTTTTTAAGATAATGATATATTGTTCTTTCTTAATGGGGTGGAAAATACAATGAGGCCAAAAAAGGTTAATGAAATTTTTGAGTGGCCTTGTGATGGAACCATTAGTCCCACAAATTTTGGTTCATTTTGTGGTGATAAGGATGACTTTAGATTTCACCAAAAGGTCTTTTGGAGAGACCTTTTGGGTGTAGGGTTGGAAAGTTGGTTCTACTAAGTCTTTTTCAATTGTAAACTTGGTGCCGCGTATATTACATTGCCTACTTTTACAAGCATTCAATCCAAAGACGGAGATGGGGCAAATTGCTACTAGCGATTTCAAGACGCTATAGTGGTTCTTACATGGAAATTGGGACAGGATGGGACAACTTGATTTCGGGAAATTCCTAATTGTTGCATTTCTTGTGGAGAGAATCAATCCAAAAGAGCCTATCACTATAGTTGTTTCCTTAAGGTCTTTGCTAAGAATGTGGAGTTCAATTTGTCTTCCTTTAAACAGTTAAATAAATATACTCTTGATCATGTGAGCATGAAACGGTATGGTTTGTTGATGATACCCAAGATGGATATGTTTGTATGGAAGGTTAAAGGAGAGGAGGACTCTCACCCGGTTCCTTATGGGTACACCAAATGCTCACTTCCTTTATGGGTACACCAAATGCTCTATTGTTTCTACCTACTTACAACATCAAGCCGATCATGCGGACAGCAAATCACTTTTTTGGATCCTTTACCTTTGGTGAAGACACTCTAAAGAAATCCAACTCATTTTCCTCGCCCACCCTTTTAACCATAATGTCAATTTCAAGGGGTCTAGCGTAAATCCACTCACTCTAAAGGAGTTCATGGAATTCATGGATAACATTAGTACCTTTCTTCAAGAGGTCATTGATATTTATCTGGTTTGGAGCTACAATTCCAAACCATTGATTCGGGGGTCATCTCTCTTCACCAACAAAGAGTAGCTTCTGACAACACCATTACATCTATTGAGACTCCAATCGACTCCTCTTCGGTCAATGAGGCTCCTATTGAGTGACCTTTTCTTTCTTCTCCCTCTTGCATGTGTTTAATTTTCTACGGTAAGGACACTATGTTTCAATTCTAGCTTAAGGAGGGGAATTTATCTTTTAATGTTTTCATACAGTAGTTTTTATTGCTTTTCGTAGGTGTTACACGGTTTGTACTATCTATTAGGGATGGAAGTTAACATGTAACAAAAATCATGTATTACTTTTTAAGTTTAGTTGTTTTCCTTTTTTTCCTTTAGTCTACGTATTCATGTGCCTCTATTTGCATTGTTGACTTTGAACCGTGTACGGACTAGATAAAACTCTTTTGAGCTTCTTCTCACCTTTGTTATGATTTTGAAATTCACTTGGTGTGCTTTAGACGTTGATAACTACGTGGCAATGTAGCTTGCGATTGATTGGTTTGTGGTAAGATGTTTTGTTCCTTTTGAGTCTAGCTAGTTGAAATTTGTGGACCAAATGTCCAAATCCATGTGATTTTTTAAAACATGACTGATTAACTGCAATTTTTATAACCATCTATATTTTTGTTTGTATGTGTGATAGTTGCTAATGCGACACTGATCTTGATTTTGTCTTAAGTCTCTTAATAAATGGGTTGCGATGAGTATATGATTGAAATGATAAAGGTCTTCTATTTTTCTTAATATAAGCCTCCAGAAATAAGGTTTTGTGCATTTGCTCCCTAATTGTTACGCATGTTTGAATAGCCATATTATAAGCCATTAACCTCAATTGGTTACTATTCCCTAATAAAGATTAAAAATGACGGAACAAAAAGAGAGTTTTGAAAAAAAAAGAAAAAGAAAAAGAAGACAAGGGGTTATATAAAGAGAAAAAAGGGCCGAAAGAAATAAAGAAAGAAGAGGAAATTAAATTACTTTGGTATTTTATTATTATTTATTTGGCTTTTATAACGTTTTGGGGAGATTAAATGCTAAGAGAGGTTGTTTTGACATGCATTTGGTTGTTTTGTTATTGTAAATCATTATTACTCACCTGGCTCATTTGTCATATTTCCCCAAATGTATCATCCTACCTCTTCCCTAGCCCCATTACAAGCTTTATAAAGACGTTTTTTTTTATCTTCATGCATAAGTTATGGTTCAGTGGACCGAGTCTTTAGTCAAAGTTAAAGATTATTTGTTGCATTATGAGTTAACATGGCATATCATCCATTTTACACATTGTTGTCTATGGTTCGCGCATATTACACATTACCTAAATTGTTCGATCCTCGTCTATTTCTTAACAACTTTAATTCAACCATATAAATAATCAATAATAAATAACTTTAACTTCCTTAAATAAATTATTCTATTTTAAAAAGAAAAATATTATGGACAAAAACCAAAAAATAACACGTGTCATTGCTGGTGTGTCTTTAATATATAGTTATTGATGATTGATTGATGGATGATTGATATAATAGGTGTTTGCGGCTCTACTTATTTCCCATATATAAAATTCCATATATTTCTCAATAATTTGATCCTATTGCCCATTATACTTCTGCTACCTCCAACATTACTTGTTTATTTGTTCATTCTTAAATGGGTGTGCTTCTGCCAATATTAGATTAGGGAAAATTAGTATTGTTATTATTCCATTGTCTTAATCATAACGATAGTTGGGATTTGACAGACGTTGATTCAATTATGGACATAATATTCTCCGGGACAAGGTAAAACAAATTGTTAGGGAAGTTAGGGTGCCGGTTACAAAATTCCACGGGGCTTAATGTTTGTTATTAAAAGAGTGCTCATTCCACATTCTATAGCATTATGAGAAGAATAAAGGCAGATATAAAAGAAGACAAAGACATACCTGAACAAATCTATACAGGCCTGGAATCGCCATAGCATCTGCACCTAACAACTTCAAGCCAAAGTCGACATGTGGCTGCAGATTTCCCAAATCCACAATTCATTTTGTGAGCCAACAAAATGTAAGGACAACATTCACAAATAACAAACAAATGTTGATTTGTAGTTCACAAGACAGCCAAGCTGCCAAGGGCAAGCCTCATCGGTTAAACAGTAGGAAATATTTCTAGAAAGTGACTTCTTTAGAATAAATATTGTGATTTTATGAGGATCCAAAAATAATGTACAATATAAATGACTTTGCAAGAGGACTATTAGCCTCTAGGTAAAAATGCAAAGGGTGGAGGTACCAGGCACTTGAAATCACCTACCTTCTCCATAAGAGAAACATATATATTGGCAAAGCAAGGAAATGCTGGCACCAAAGGCTTCAATGTAATACGAGGATGAGCAAACACTTGCAAATCGACCACCTGAAGCATATGAGCTATATTAACTTTACTGATGGAATCACATGTTACATTAGTCCGCAGGTAGTTAAACAGCACAGTTTGAGGAAGGGAAAGGAGGAGAGGGGGGGGGGGGGGGGTGGTTGCCTTTTGGATTTATTAATACCTGCACAGTGGCTTTCAATCCAAATGCTTTGACTGTCACATGAATGTTAGGGTTCCCTGCCCATTTTAATGCTGGTTCCATAATCAACTCTTTCTCTTCAGTAGTGTATACCTTCATTCCTGATATTATTTCAAGAAACAGTCACTGATACATCTCAGTGAATATAAAAAAAGCTACATTACCATCTCCAGATTGATAAGCTCAACAAACATTGACTCATGGAGCAATTCCAATATGCCTTGTACAAGATTCCGTCCACGGTCCATTATATAGAATGATAATATATGCTATCATACATTCATACCACCTTAAGCACATGTACAAACAACTGATCTACAAATGCTTGCATGATATGTAGCAATAAATTGTACAAAGGTAGTCCACAGAACAGTGAAAACACTCTCTTCAGCAAATCAGCAAGATAACCCTTCATCCGTTAAGGATGTTTGAAATTGTACATGATATATCTGACCATTCTTCCAGCATTCTATCTTAACTGCAAGATTGACATATAATGAAAGCTCATTGTAACCTGTGCAGCACATATCTTCTATTATTTTCATCTCAACTGCATAACTGACATTCACAAAGTTCCATTGAAACATTTTGTTTGACTTATATGTCTGTAAAAGTAAAACCTGATTCAATTCCTGTAATTCCTAATAAGTAGTAACTGAACTAGAATTTTCACTTATTTCCAACAAGCAATCTTAAGTGAAAAGTACTTGAGGGACTATGTCATGTTTCACTGTACACAATGTACATACATTGCAAGAGAGAACAAGTAATCCAACCTTGGAAAGTAGGAGGCAGGGTGCCTAAGCTAAGTGTTTCAAAGTCAACTGACTGAATTTTGTACTTTGGAATGTGCTCGGCAATAATGGGCTTTGATATATCCCTTGCAGTCTTGCAAATCGCCTACAAAAATCGTTAAATTGATGACATAAGATTCGTCAGGTAATTGCACCTGAAAAAGCTTCTAAAACAAATTGCATTGACGGTAAGCACCTTATCTAGATAGGGCCACATATGCTGTATGAACTTGTTAAGCCAATCCACCTTCACAAAAGTAAATAGAAATTAGCTTCACTTATGAGTAATGACCCTAAATTTTAGTCAATTTAGGATAATAAGGATCCGAGAACGAGCACATACACGATCAAAGTCTGGATTTTTCACCCAAAGTGGTATCTCAGGAAGAACTCTCAGCAAGTCCTTGGCATCGAGATCAGCCAGCGAACGAACTTCGGGATCCTAAGAATCAATTAAGATTCAGATGAGTGTGTAAATCCAAAGCCAAATGGATCATAAGTAATAAAGCATACACAAACATCATCATCAACAGTTCTACAAATTTTTGTCACATTGCTTGATGAAATCTTCCTGTAGTGAAATATTAGACTATACAAAAATTACTCAACCCCACCAACATATATTACATGTTAAACAAGATTAAATTAATCTTCGGAAATTGCCTTAATTTTATGCAAAGTTTATATCACTAATAAAAAATTTTAATTTACAGTATTAACATAAACAAATTAGCATTTCTAATCAGCAAAAATTGAAAATTTGCAGAAAATTAAACAGAGAAAATTTAGAGGCAAACCTTGACATCAGTAGACTGGAAGAAGATGAAGAAATAGTACCCAATTACAAGCCCAACACAAGATCCAAATCCAAACCCAAAAACACTCAGAATTGTGTTCAAAAACCCCATGTTTGTAATCACCTTCCAAAATAAACACAAACCCAGAAATTTTCTCTCTTCAATTTGATCAAATCAAGCAAACCCACATAGAAAAAAAAGAGGGGATACTAAAAATTGAACCAAAACCCTCAAATTTTACAGATTTCAATGCTCAAATTTTATAATATGAACAGAATCTCAAGAAAGGCACTTTACATAATCAATTAATGAAGATATTATAATCCTAAATTAAGGCCCATTAACAAGTTTACTACTGTAATGTAGTAATGAATATAGCATCCACTCATATACCTCAAAAATTTGAAAGGGAAATTTGATAAATAATTGCAGGTATTAAATGGTTCCACGTACAGTTGGTGAAATTGGATTTAGCAAAAGATTGGTCGATTCAAAAAAATTGGTGGGACATTGATTGAGATGCTAAGTAATCCAAAAAATAATTAATTAAGGAGCTTACTAATTGTATAGTTGTTGACTAATTAGTGTTATGTGGTGAGAGAGGGAAGTGACAAATTAGCCAATATAAAATGTGATTGTGATACTAGTGGATAGATTGATTTACAAATCAGAAAACTACAAGTTGGCGTAGTATGAGTGGGGTTGACCCCACCTTTTTTTATTTCTTGGGATTTTTGCAACATCTTGTCGGCATTATACTTTTGAATGAATTCAAACATTGTACTCGTACGAGTAACTAACATAACGGATGAATTTTAACTAAAAGCATGTGTCATTAAAAAGGTCAGGATTTTTAACCTTTTTTTTTTTTTTTTTTGGTAAATAAATAATTACGAAGTATTTTATCTGATGAAAATTTGTTTTGGGCCTTGGGCAGTTGGGCATAGCCTAGGTCCTAGGCTCTATTTAGTTCGTCTTATATTTACTTATCTTTAATAGTTAATGCGTACACCCCATTATAGGTAGGGATACCTACAGCTAGCACTGTCAAAACGGTTTGACAGTTCGGTTTCGGTTCGGTAGTTAATCGGGTCGGTTTGGAATCGGTTTAATTGTCTCGCGGGTCGGTTTTGGTTCGGTTTAAATAGTTATCGGTTCGATTCGGTTTCGGTTTATTCTTAAGCGGTTTTAATTCGGTTCGGGTTGTAAACAGCCCGGGTAGTAAACGGTTCGGTGCAGGCGGGTTGCGGTTTGTTAACGGTGCAGTGTAAACGGTTTTTATCCCGGTTCAAACAGTTTCGGGTTGGAAACGGTTTCGGGTTAGAAACAGTTCGATTCTTTTTTGGTTCAGTTTATAACTGGTTCGGATCTTTTTCGGTTCAGTTTTTAACTGGTTCGGTTCTTTTTCGGTTCAATTTATAATTGGTTCGGTTCTTCGATGGTTTAACCACTTTAACGTTATTCATATCGGTTCCATTTCAAGTTTACTAAATTACGGTTCGGGTCGGTTTTCGGTTTCAAAAAATAAATTGTTTATCGAGTTGTTTGGATTCGGGCAGTTAAATGGCTTTGGTTTGAAATTTGATAGTACTTGCTAACCTTTTGCGTTCACAAGTTTTAAATAAAGTCGGCAAGTCGCGAATCATTATAAACAAATTCTCATTGATTTTATAAATACATATTATGTTCTGTTTCAAGTTTAGTCATACTGATTTTACTAGTTTATTACGAAGTAGATTATAAGAGTTAGTGTATTAATGTATTATTGTTATACAATTAGGTTATTATATGCTTCTTATTTAATCATTTATATACTACGCATACAATCATAATCATGACTTGATGAGTTCTTGACTTCTTGTGAAATGGAAATTTGCAATTTGGTAATTCGATACTTGATTAGTCAACAAGACTATAATTATGACTCGTTTATCATTATATATTTTCATGAAATTATGAAGATATTACAAAGTGCTTTGATTTGTATAATGAAAGAAAACACTAATGACTAATTAACAAGGTCATATTGATTAGTTCAATCGATCATATGTACACATTATTAACACGTGGCATCTAACCATCTCAATATCTCATAGATAAATATTCGTATCATCGTTATTCGTATGTATTAGTACAATGTTATAGACTCATTAGTGATCTTTTTAAATTAACCTATTTATACATTTTATTAATATAACGTTTGTATAATTTTTACGTGTATGAAAATAAAGATATACTAGTAGATGTTTTAATACGTGTCTTGGGCACTGATCCCGATCAAATGGGGCAAAAAAATACTAAAGAATTGAGGGAATAATATTTTTGTAGATGAATGTACAACACACAAACACACACGGATCACCACTCTCAACCATAGATTAAAAAATCAATGGTTAGATTCTTTCTCCCACAACACACACGGATCACCATTCTCAACCATAGATTAAAAAAATCAATGGTTAGATTCTTTCTCCCACAACACACACGGATCACCAATCTGAACCATAGATTAAAAAATCAATGGTTAGATTTACATGAAAACCACTCTCACCCTTTTGAAACCCGTTCACTCTCACTTTACCACTCTCACTTTACCACTCATCCTCACGGCGCCTCTCCTTCTCACGGCTAAGCGCCTCTTCGTCTCATCGCCTCTCCGTCTCACGGCGCCTCTCATTCACGGTGTTTGCTGTCCTGATTCTGAAGCTGTCCTGGCGCCTCTCTCTCATTGAGTCATTGGTGTTTGCTGCCCTAAATGCTCCAAATTCAGGTAACCACTCTCTCTCTAGATTTTAATTGATATGTTTTGTTGGTATCATGGTATGAATTGTTTTTTTTTTTTTTTTTTTTTTATTATTATTTATATTTTGTATATGTATTTCTTGTAATGCATGGCAATTGAAAATGTAAATTTGGGGATGAATGGATGAATTGACTGAAAGTGTTGAAGAATGGGGTTTTGTTTATAAGGAATTAAGGATATATTAGTTTTGTACTCTCCTTATTTCCTTGCATGGATAAGAGGCATAATCACTACTTGGCATATATTTTTTGATGTACCCTCAGTCAATTTAGTTTCGTTTACTTAGTGGAAGTCTCAATTTATACTGAGATATCAAATTGGTATCCTGTATTTAGCCTTTTTTTAGTGTTTTAATTGATTATTTTGGGTTTTGTCATTGTTATACATGTTTAGATTTATAGGTAGTTTTCTTTGATATTCTGTTATTCATTCACTTTTCAGAAAGTCATGTTATTATGTTATGTATCTTTTGTATGTGCTTATGTTATTGTGGCATGTTTCCTTGCTTTATGTCCTGTTATTCATCTAAATTGTTGATTATTCTAAGTTTAGACCAGTCTTTAGTGCTTGATTATTCTATTTTTTGCTTGATTTTATTTCAGGATTTATGCAATAGGTATTAGGCATTTTTGTATCTGATGTTCTGTTGGGTCTGCTGTTCTGCTTGTATGCTGTTCTGCTGTGTCTGCTGCTGCCATGTCTACAGTTTTAGGACTTTGTTAGACTTCATATATGCTTGTAGCAAAATAGCACAGCCATTTTTAGTGTAGGCTTTTGTGAGGCTAAGGACCTAGTTGGGCAGGAAGATTTCCCAACTATTTGTATGTAATTGCTTCCAAAACTCGTAACATGATCAACTTTCAGATGTTTCAATATATCCCCTTTTTCTTTTATCATGTCTTGCTACCAAATATTACATATGACTGATATGAGTATATAGATTGTAACTTAATACTCTCTTTCTTTTAATCAAATGTTACATGTAATATATATTACTGTATTTTGTACCAGATTGAGCAGACAAAATTTGGCAATTAGGCACACTGCCCACATGCCATATAAGTTGCATAGACTATTTCCTAAATTATATTTAATATTATCTATCTCAGTCTCTCAGAGATATATACCTACTTGTTTAAATTGTAAGTATGCTTTTCTGATATTGGATGCAATTGACTAAAAAGCATAAGCAGCGGTTTGTAAGTAAAGTTTTGATTACTAACGGTTTGTAAACGGTTCGATTTAGAAGCGGTTTGGTTCATAAACGGTTCGGTTTATAACCAGTTCGGTTTACAATCAGTTCGGTTTTTAAATGGTTCGGTGCAAACGGGTAGCAGTTTGCTAACGGTTCGGTGTAACCGGTTTTTTTGCCAGTTTAAACGGTTTCGGGTTGGAACCGGTTTCGGTTTAGATACGGTTCGGTTCTTTTTCAGTTCGGTTTTCATTCAGTTCGGTTTATATTCGGTTCGGTTTGTTAACGGGTTCGGTTCTTAAACGGTTTACCATTACTCGGGTGATTCCGTTTCGGGTTTACTAAAATACGGTTCGGGTCGGTTTTCGGTTTCAAAAAATTCGATTTTTAGTCGGTTCGGTTCTCATTTGGGTCGGTCGGTTTCGGGTAGTTAAACGGCTTCGGTTTGAAATTTGACAGCACTACCTACAGCCTACACCCCCCTCCTTACCCACCTCCCAATTAAAGTTTTACGTATTATTTGTTAAAAAAAAAATACTCATCATCACCATTGTTATCCTCTAAAAAGCTCCATCCTATCATTTCTCTCTCCAAAAACTTTTATTATTCTCATTTTCTCTCTCCAAAAACTTTCAACCTTCATTTTCTCTCTCCAAAATTCTCCATGTTTTCCCTCATAAGAGTTTCATCATCATCTATTCAAGTCACCCCTTGCCGGAGCTTTATAATCGGCACAAATTGATTGACAAGGTACTATTTTCTCTCTCCTTTTCCATTTCAACAATTTGGTATAATTGTTAATTGTTGATTTTATTTATTTACCCTAATTTTTTCCCCAATTTAATTATCAAATCATAGAGAAGGAAATATTAAAATATTGGTTGAATCATAAACCATGGAAACGTTTAATATACTCTAGTATTTTCCAATAAATCTAAAAAAATAGGTATGAGTTTGTGATTTCACTATTTTTTGGGGAGAGACTTAGGATTTTTTTAGTTTTGTGCTAAATTTATTAGATTATCATTGTTGGACAAAAAAATTTGAGAACAATAATACATGTACGTTTGCTGTAATTTTCTGGATTAATTAATCTATTTCGTATAATTGCTAAGAATTTTCCTTTTTAATAAAATGATAGATGTTTATTCTCGTTTTGATAGATGTTCATTCTTACTTTAATAGATGTTCATTTATATATATGAAATCAAATGTGCATTGTAAGATAATATGATGCTTAATTATTTCAAGATAATATGATGTTCAATTGTATTTTTATTTGACGTTAATACATACTAATATAAAAGATGCATATTTGAGTTCTAATAATTGTTCATTTTCATATTAAAATATGATCATTTAAATAACGTTGTGTGCATATTCATCTAGATATTGATATATACTTGTGTATTACATATTAACAAATATATACTTGGTTATTGATACTCCTTCATTTCAATAACCTAAAATGTTCATTTATTTTTGATACATGTTCATTCTCATATGGGTACATGGTCAATCATCACACATATTGGCAACTATTCATTTCAATTGGAATTTTAATATATGTTCAGTCTCATATGGATATATGGTTAATCACATGTTGATTGTTGCTAATTGTTCATATGGTAACCTTATGAACATGTATAAATGTGCATGTACAAATATATTAATGTGATCCTTTTTCCATTTAAGTGTGAATCATTGTAATTAAGGATAATGAACATTTATATTTTATAAAATGATCAATCACAATTTGACAGAAGATTGCCCTAGTTTTGTATTAAATTAATATATGCTTATGAGCGTCATTTGGCAAGTTCGTTATTACGGGTAGTTCCTACAAAGGATCGGATACAATTTGGATTGAATATAGCTATTTGTGCAATTATTTTACGATTAAGAAGCAACTACCTTCTTTAGTGAGATTATATGAGCAAATGCCTAAACCAAAATATGTTATTGCTATGGGGGCGTGTACAATTACAGGGGGGATGTTCAGTACCGATTCTTATAGTACTGTTCGAGGAATCGATAAACTAATTGTTGTGGATGTCTATTTGCCGGGCTGCCCACCTTTTGAATATTATACTACATAAATTTTAACTCTAATATTGATAGATGTTTATTCGAATTTGATACATAGATGTTCATTTGAATATGTGTATATTCACACATATATTAATGTATGTTCATTCACATATTAAATAATGTTCAACAATAAATCACATATTGTTCATTCATCATAAACCTTTGATGATTCTATTTTAAAATATAATATAATCTTATGGTATTTCATCCACATATAATATCAATATATATTAAGTTGTATTTTGACGTATTGAATTATTATTAATGGTCATCTACATACTAATAGATATTCATTTGGATTTTGATATATGTTCTTTTTCATATTAATAAATGTTTCCTTAGAATTTAATATATATTCATTTTGATTTTATACGTTTTCATTCTCATATTGAAAGATTTTTATATCTTTATAGTGTGTTCGTTTCTGAATTCGTAATTGTTATTCATGCGTAAATGTTCAATTTTAAATCCTTAGATTTCACGTAGTTTTGTTTTGAATGCGTTGTTGTTATTATGTTTTATGGAAAACACACAAATATATAATTAGATGTACAACAAGGCGGATATATATATATATATATATATATATATATATATATATATATATATATATATATATATATATATATATATATATATATATATATATATATATATATACACTTTATTATACCAAATGTAACAAAAAATGTTTATTTAACAAGGCACATATGTACATTTGGTTCACTTTCATGTATATGAAACAATTACATGTAATAGTATATCTGTATAGAAATGTGTTATTATTGTAATTAAATTAAATTTATTTTATATTGGGAATTATTTTTTAACAGCGTTTTATTCAAATAAATAGAATTCTAAGACGTATGTGTTTGCATACATCTTACTATAAAACTTACACATAGCTTTTGAAATGAACATTTGATGATACAAAGATAAACATCTGTTGAAACACGAATAAACTAAAATGAACATTGGATGATTCAATACTTTTTATAATAAAAACAGTATGAACGCAGTAATCCTTATAAATAAATTTGCTCTATCATTTTTATTTATAGAAAATTCTTAAAATTCAATTCAAAAAATATATTAATTTGAACAAAAACTCCTTATGATAAAAATGAACATTTAATGATACATAAATGAACATTTACCAATACAAAAATGAACATGTTATAAAAATTTACAAGAAATTCACAAATGAAAAGGGGCGGGAGCGGGCACACGCAGAGGGTAAGGGGGGTGCAGGCAGTGTTTCCTGCCATGGGGTGTAGGTAAAAATTTATAGCTTATTTGAACTTATCTGATTTGGTCTGCTTTGATCTGATCTGGTCTAGTCTGGTCTGATTTGATCTGGTCTGGTCTGATCTGATCTGAATGTCAAATTTGACCAAAATTTGACCTTAAATATACAATAATGTATATGAAAAAATATATCAAGTGGGGTCTTGTTAGATTCGTAATAATGTGTATTTTATTAATATGCGATTTTCAAGAAATTAAAGATATTTAGCGATGAAAAACTGCACATAAAACGATGATATGATTCGAACTTATTTTTTCTGATTTGAACTTATTTTTTCTGATCTGATCTGAACTTATTTTTTCTGAAATAAGTAAAAATAAGGTGAACTAAACAAGGCCTTAGCCCAATTAGAGAAATGACAAAAAAATTCTTTTTTGGTGGATCCAAAACCACTAATTTCACTATGTATCTAGTTTTTGGGCGCGAGCGATGTTCCAGGTTATTACATGTATTACAATAAGAGTGAATGGTATTCAGGATTCAAATCTTGTATTATAATGATTGTGCATGACATTCATGATTCAATCCTACTTTTAATGATTTTTTTGTATATTATGTTGTCATATACTCCCTCTATCCTAGAATAACTGACACAGTTTCCATTTTCGTTTGTCACAAAATAACTAACACATTACTAAATATAGCATGGGACCATTAGTTAAAAACTACTCCATCCGTTTTTAAATACTTGCTCCATTTCTTCATGCGCGGAGTTTTAGGAGAAATTGGAGAAAGTAATAAAATATGGAGGTAGTGGGGTGGGTGGAATAATAAAATACGGAGTATTATATTAAACATAAATAGTGGAGAGAATTGAAGGAGAGAGAGTATGAAATTAATAAAATATAAATATGTTGGGTTCACTAGGTGAGAGAAAGTAATTTAATATTGTAAATAAAAGCTTTTCAAATAAAGAAATGGAGCAAGTATTTAAAAACGGCCGAAAATGAAAAGTGGAGCAAGTATTTAAAAACAGAGGGAGTACTCCGTATTTTTCTCTATTCTTCCATGGCCCACTGATTCTTGAGAAACAATTTCAGCCAGATAAAAAAAATCAAAAGGAATCTTTTTACATTAAACAAATGTATTAAATGGTCTCAATCAAAGTTTTCTTAAACTATGTGCCCATCCTAATGTCCCTGATATTCTGGGACGGAGGGAGTAATTATTATTATTATTATTTTATTTTTTTAATTTTTTTTTTGCTATTAAAGACACATGTTAAAACATAATTCAATGAGTAAGTTTCCATTAATTAAATCTTGTAAAAATCATGTTCTTAATTAAATTTTTAAATGTGTAATGACATGGAATAATAACCCATAAAGAAAGTCAAGAGAGTGCCACGTGGAATGTAGACTTGATTCAAAACGCCTTTTAATATATACTCCCTCCGTCCCCAAAAGTTCGACCCTTTTAGTGTAATTTTAGTCTCAAAATGATTGACCCATTTGCATTAAAATATCCACTAATTTACAACAATATTTGTGCACAATGTTTTTTCATGTATTTTTAATACTTTCTCTCTCTACTTTTTTACAAACCCCATGTAAATTTATCTTTCCAATATACTTTTACTTCTTTTTATTCTAATTTCTTAATACCAGCGAAATCAACCCAAAAGGGTCGTTCTTTCGGAGATGGAGGGAGTAATGAATATATATATATAGACTAGTTTCGTGCCACGAGCAATGCCTGAATTGTAACAATCTTATGAACTTTTTATTTTTAATTAATTTAAATATACCATAAATGGATCTCATTTTACATTATATTTTAAAATGAATTTCATTTTATAAAATTACGTTATAACAGACTTATACTATATTTATTGAAATTTAAAATTTTGTACATAAGAAATGTTAGAATTTTTTCATTAAAAAAAAGTCTAAAATAATGTTTCTATTATTTGGAAATATACATATATACAAATTTTGTTAACTTGACATCATACATGTCTTACTAATGCATAGGTATTATTAGATATAATCTCATTGATCACTTAATAATTATATACTTGTCTACCATTCATGACTTAATGATCACTTAATAATTATATATGTAAAATAAAAAATATATCACCATTAGTAATTTTATGATCGACAACTAATGATTTACAGTATGAAAATCATACTACGTAGTAGATTGTGAAATATTTTTTTTAATCGATTAAATATATTATAAATAGATGTTGTATTGAACTACTTCTTTCGTTCAAAAAAAAAAAAAAATAAATAAATTGCTGACACTTTTGCTAGTAATGTGAGAGTTTAGTTTTTTTTTTTTTTTTTTTTTTTTTTTGGGCAAAGTTTTACAAAATATATGAAAATAATATTATACTTTAGTACCAAATAATAATTTGCTGATGTAAAAATAACAAATTTATAAGGTATTTATTGAAAGTTATATCTTCGTACAAAATGAAGTATTGGAAATTTATCAAAAATAGAACTCTAAAATGATTTATTATCTTAAAAAAAATCTATCCAAATTTCTTTGACTTAGCACTATACATGTCAATGCGTCGCATTAATGCTTATTTGTCATCTATATGTGGCGCTATACGTGGCGAAAATTTAAAAAATTTATAAGATTTTTATTAAAAGTTATAATTTAATATATATGTATAAAATAGTGGAATTATCTAAAATAGAACCCTAAACTTCTCTAAACTAATAATTTTATCCTAAAAATCTATCCAAATTTTATTGAATATCAAACTCTAAGCTATTTTTTTATCTAAAAAAAAAATATATCTTTCTTTTTTATCTCAAAAAACCTACCCTAATAAATCATAAAATAATCCTTATATGTCACCAACGTGGCGCGACACTTTGTAAAAAGTTGGAACATCAAGTGTCGCTGTCGCATAGCTTGACTAGAAGATTAGGTTTATGTATTAGTTTTATGATACGGAGTACCCTGTATCATCGTTATAGATTTTCCCTGATCAATTTAAGAGGTACAATTCTACAATCTTGCTATAAATATCAAACCTACACCAATAAACACAAGCCTTCTTCGCTTCTCTAGACTCTTTTGTACTTGCTCTCAATGTATTAATTTATGATGAAATAGGTGGTGGTGTACTATGGTTTGCATAGAACAATAATCCAACAATAAAACATATAATGAGAAAACAATAAAGAATATAAACAAGATATATATACAAGAATTGCGTGGTCAATTCAATAATGTTCATTGGTGAGAGATTCAAAACTTTTCAATTTTTAAGGAAGAAATAACAAGTGAAATACAAAAAAAATAAATTCATGTTGGTTAATAATGATCACTCATCATTTCATTTTTATAACACAAACTAAGGAACCCTAAATGGTCCTATAGGATCTAGTAGCTGTCACAAAAAAAAAAAAAAAAAAAAAAAAAACTCATAAATAGGAAACAAATTAGGACGAAAAAAATGAAAACTAAAGCAAAGAGAATTTCGAGAATACTTGTAGCTGCATAAGTTGTATAGTTCTTCGTAAAATGAAATTACCTATCTTGTTCTTATCATATACAGCATATAGGTTTATGACCAATCATTGGAATCTGTTGAAACAAGCTTATACCTCTAAGACTTTAACATAAATCAAACTTTAGAATTGTTTACCATTAAAAAGATATGTGCATTTTGAAGTCACATGAAACTATTTTCTTATTGATTTTAAGGCACAATTAGCATGTATAGAATACGAAGTATATATTTATCCCACCACAAGTTTCTCCCTCTTCCCTCTCCTAAACACTAACATTGCTCTCATTCTTGCGGCCACCACCTAGGATTTTTTTTTTCTTTTTCAAATCCATCACTGTGGTATATTTAATTTTGGAGTAAATTAGGCACTATTTAAGTTATGTAGGCCCACATTTCTTGCTAGTGTGTCTTGTACCTAAGCAGGTTGTGCCTGAAATGGGCTTAGAAAAAGTTATGTTGTGTCGAGTTTATACCGATAATAATTAAAATACAAAGCTCTTGCACGACTTGGCCCATGTATTGTTCCACCGATCCCACTTAGTAATTTTTATATACTAAGGGTTCCGATGTAATACCCCGAATTTCGGAAAATACTTTCTTAATTATTCATTTGATTATTTGAACTAGATGTATATAAGCTTGTGCGTTGCACGAATTATTATCTAATATTTTTTTATATTTTTGTTAACCTTTTTGTTTAAAAAAAAATTATTTTGCTTTTCTCTATCTTACAAATCTTTATACCTAAAAGAGCAGTTAGTTTTTTATGAATCCATTTGAGAATGATAACATTTATTAGCACTTTATGAATCCATTTGAAAAAAATAATATTAAATCATGTAATGGAGTAAACTTTTCATTCAATCAATTTTGAAAGTGCTGAACGTAATCACCCTTTAACTAAAAATAAAAAATTAAGTTAATTTAATACTTTATTAAGCTACCTAAATCACAAAAAAAATTTGTTTTTATCATAAAATTAATTCTTAAAAACTAAAAAGGTTTATAAAAAAAAATTGATGAATTTAAACGTTTTGTAAAGATATAATAGCTCCTCATCCAATAGGACCATAAACAAACTTATTAAGCTAAGTACGTCAAACAGACAAGAAACTCGTATTTTGATTTTCCAATCATTTTCGCTCGAATTTAATTCTTTAATTAAATTATAGCTGCATGTAAAAACAAAATTTAGTATACAAAACATAAACATATAATCATTAAGTATCTCAAAACACACACACACACACACAATGTAAGCAATAATTGAAATATACATTTAAGCATGGATTTTAAAAATTAAGCTAAGGATAACCTAGCCATTGATGACACAAAATTACTAACACAAAATTCACTTGATTTGGTTTTATATTGATATAAAATTTTGTTGGTGTTGTATGATGTGTTAATTTATAATGGTAGGTATCATAAAATTTAATTTAATTTAATTATAATTAAGGAATCATTTTTATTTCTTAGCATAAACACTATCAAAATTTATCTTATAATGGTAGGTATCAAACTTTATCGTAGTTGTTTATCCTTTAAGTATAATATTATTTCTAATATGGTTTTAATTAATTTATTAATTAATAAATATCTTTTTTTGAAATTTATCTTTTCATATATTTTGTTTTTATTTAAGAATTATGTTTTTTTAATTATGATTTTTTTAAAATTTTTTACGTACTTTAGTTATTAGTGATAAAAATTATCATATATTATATATAAGGATTATATTTTTTTCAATTGTGATATTGTTTTAAATCATAATAATAATTATTATCTTTATTTATTTCAATTTAATTTGTGTTCATGGTATTTTTTTAATCTTTTTTGGTAAGATAACATGTTTTTCATGCTATTTTATAAAATTATGCGTCTTTTCCAGATAATCATACTTTTTTATATACATAAACTATCATATATGCTCTTTTTTTTTTATAAATTATCATTTTTTAATTTTGATAATTACACGATAAAAATCTTTCCCGTATAATATATATATATATATATATTGTAAATTATTATATACGTTTTTTTTTTGTTAATTTTGATATTTAAATTTTAATATGCAAAGATAATCTTTAGTTCTTAAAAAATTGATAAATTTAAGTTTTTTAAATAATTAAATCCACTATTCGTTGTTTTTACTACGTGGCAATATTCTTAAATCTCATTCGCCACTTTTGCTTAGGTGGCGAGTGAATTTTTTAATTATAAAATAAAATACAAATCTTATTTTTAATTGGTCGAAATAATACCTTTGCTTATGTGGCGTTCCGAATGCTCCCAAAAAATGCCTACTTTATTTATATACTAGTTTTGTGCCCAAGTCCACGCCCAGATTGTTGATAAAAATTTATGATAAACTTTTTGGCTTGATTGTAAAATATGATCATATAGGGCCTGTTCGACATTAACTTTTAAGGTAGCTGTTAGCTTTTAGACCTAGGGCGTGTTCGGCAAAATATAGCTGTGAAGGTAGCTGTACCTGTGGAGGTAACTGTTAGCTGTGTAGGTAGCTGTTTGCTGTCAACAAGCTGTAAGCTGTGAAGATAAATAATTTAGATATGAGTGTTCGGTAAAGTAGTGGTGACTAGCTGTTACATATAAAAATCAATATTTTATTTTTAAAACTATAGATTAAATTTTCAACAGCTACCTGAAAAGCTACCTCTAATTTCAAAAGCTAATCTTTCAACTTTTCATAAAAGCTACCTCCACCACTAAAATCTACCCTAACCACTACTTTGCCAAACACTCACATTTTTTGTTAAGTAGTGATTTGACTTGGTCAAACCACTAAAAGGTACCTAAAAGCTACTTAAAAGCTAGCACCGAACACGCCCCTAGTCAAAACACTACCTTAAAATAATATTAGTGTTTGGTGAAGTAGTGTTTTAGGTAGCTGTTAGAGGTAGAGGTAGCTTTTAAGTAGCTGTTGTTGAAAGTTAAAAAAGATAGCTTTTGAAATTGTAAAGTAGCATTCAACCTTTTTTTTTTGTTTTGTTTTATTTTTTTTATTTTCTAATGAACTTTTTTTTTTCTTTTCTTTTTGACTCAGTATTATTTGTTTCGGTCAACCATAATATCAAAAATTTCTATTCTGTATCCCATTTTTTTTTCTTTCAATATAAGGAGTATTTTTTTTTCTATCTTATTTTTTAAATTGATTATTTATTAGCAATATATGTTATACTATATAATATTTGAAATCATCAAACATATCATACATAACACGTCACACTAATAATAATAATAATAATAATTTTAAATTGATTATTCATGCGTGGTATTTGGATGACGGCACTATTATTGGTGACACTTTGGTGGTAGGGAAAGTTCTGGAGTTGATTATGGAGGTAGGGCCTCGTTTTGGGTTACATCTCAATGTGGAAAAAACTGAAGTTTTTTGGCCTTCAGAAGACCCTTGAAGCAGGCTTGTGGGTGTCTTTTCGCCTAATATTGCTCGACCTTCTCATTGTGTTAAGTTGCTTGGTGGTCCCGCTAGTTCCGATCCCGGTTTTGGAGGCGACCTTGTGATGCAGAGGGTGACTAAGACCATTGCTTTAATGGATAGGGTTGCTAAGCTTGATGATCCCCAGTGTGAGTTGTTGTTGCTTAGGGCATGCACTGGAGTTTCTAAACTGTACTTTGCTTTGCGTACTTGTCCTCCTAGTACTTTTGAGGTGGCTTAGTGCAGTTTTGACGAGGCTCTTCGATCTTCCTTGGAGCGTATCATTACTGCTTTGGGGCCTGGGTTTGGCGATTGGCAGTGGCGGCTTGCCACCTTACCATTTGCGTTTGGCGGACTTGGTGTTTATTCCGCAGGTGATGTTCGTCATTATGCCTTTCTTGCCTCTCGGTTACAGTCTGCTGGATTGAAGACAAAGCTTCTATGGCATGCTGGCGTTGTTGGCCTTGGTCGAGCTTTCGCGGATGCGTTGCTTCTGTATAATGGAATGGTTGAGTTTGACATTTTGAGTACTCCTAATGAGGTCGCTGCCCCTAAACTCATGAAGAAATTGGCAGATATATATTTCACAAAGGTTACCGCATCTGCAGAATCCACCTTCTCCTTATCTCCTCGTCAATCAGCATTGTGGAAATCGCAGCAAGGAGTTCACACCTCTGCTTGGCTTCGGGCTGTCCCTATTTCTAGGTTGGGTCAGACGATGAAGGCAAAGATATACCGATGTGTGTTGTACTATCGGTTGGGTGTTCCATTATTCTCTGTCTCGATGCCGTGCTCTGCTTGTTCTCGGGTTTTTACTGGGGTTATTTTCGGCGACCACGCGGTGTAGTGTGCTGGTATTGTGGGTATTAAATATCGGCATAATGTTGTTCGGGATACCCTTGCTGATATTTGCTACAGATCTGGGATTTCATCAAGAAAGGAGGTTGACATAGGATTGTCTGGAAGGCATGCTGGGGCCCTCAGACCTGCCGATGTGTTACTCTATTCATGGGATTGTGGTCGTGATGTATGTGTCAACTTCATAGGGCTTCTCCTTTGACGCAGACAGGGTTAGCTGATTTTGTTCCTGGACGGGTTGTGGATGATGCGGCTCATCGGAAGCGGGTTAAGTATGAACCTCGTTGTCGGGCGAATGGATATGGTTTCATTCCCTTCTCCTTTTCTTCACTTGCAGAATTAGAAAAGGAGGCTGTAGCGTTGCTGAAGCTGGTTCAAAGGTTCTCGATGACGCAAGACATTGGGGCTCGTGCGGCAACTCATATTTTCATTAGGGTAGGCTTTGCTATAGTTAGAGGAGTGGGGGGCCTAGATTGTATCTCGGCTTCCCACTAACTTATTGTAGGTTGTATGACTATTATTTTTGAGATATAATAATAATAATAATGATAATAATAATAATAATAATAATAATAATAATAATAATAATAATAATAATAATAATAATAATAATAATAATAATAATAATAATAATAATAATAATTGCATTTATAGTTTCAATCGCTACTTTTACCGAACACTCATACTATGAACAATTACCTTGATAGCTAACCTCTAACAGCTACTACTTGACAGCTCACAGCTACCTCTACAGCTCACAACTACTAAAAAGCTAATAATAATAGCTATAGCTAGTTTTGCCGAACAGACCAATAATCTCTTTTGATAATTTATATAGTAGTGTACTTATTGTAGTTTTGTTTAAATATAAAAATCTATATTATTATTGACTTGAAATTATTTTTATTGAATGTAAACTATTTTTACTGAAATGAAAGTATTTTTAGCAAACTAAAATTATTTTTGTTGATTAGAACTTATTTTTACGTATTCTCTATTTTTTTTAATATATTATATATATCTATTTTATTATTTACTTGAAATTATTTTTATTGAAAATATTTATTTTTTTTTACCAATATTCACTATCATTTTTAAAATCAATTAATATATTATAAATAGATCTTATTTTAAAGAACTTTTCAAAATGAATTTTATGATGGAAATAGAACCAAATTATAGGATTTTTATTAAAAATTATAATTAATTTTGTATATATGAAATATTAGAAGTATGTCAACAATAAAACTTTATATAGAAATTTTATCTTGAAAAATCTATCCAAATTTCGCTTACGCAACATCATATGTGTCACAATAAAATCTAGTTTTTGCCTACGTGGCGTAACACATGGCAAATAACTGGAATGCCAAGTGTCACTGTCTCGTGGCCGGCTGCGAGACCGATTATTTTTACGTATACTCTATTTTTTTAATAAATTAAAGGAAAAATACAATTTAATAATCCCAAATATTGGCGATTTATTTTTTTATAATCCCAACTGAGGTTTATTATCTAATAATCCTAAATATGCTATGTGTTTGCCTCCAATAGTCCCAATAACCGGTAACCCGTTGAACTTGTATTTTTTTTATTTTTTATTAAATGCTACGTGTCAGTACATGGTTGGTTTAAAAATAACCAGCCACGATTTTCCCCACCAGGCCACCACCTTGCCCAGCCAAGCAACTTATAACACCCCCAAATCTCCCTCTACGGAAATACCAGTATAATACGTATAATTATACCATAGAGATAGACTTAGGCATATTACCGCCGCGTGATTACGCAAGGCTACTCAAACTTACTAATTAAAAACCAATACTTTGTAGCGAAAAATTCAATACTCTTTCTTTATTAATAAAACCATAAATAGAAACCATTTTCAGATCATTAGTACTCATAATTAAAATAAAGACCAACATCCCTAACTCTAGGTGAAGAACATTCCCGGGACTCCATGCTCATATATTGACTCCACCTGAAATTAGTCAACACTGCTTACCATTAAGGTAATAGGGCAAACCAAAACAAATAAGAAAGTATGGGTTAGCAAAATATGCTAAGTACGATAAGTGCAAGATAAGTAAACTCTATTTATTAACAAACATGCTTTTAAAACCAATTCCAATAATAAATCCATTGAATTCCAAAACTCATGATTAAAACCATTTCTCAATATGCTCAAACAATTCCAATAACTCAATAATAATGATTAATAAAATCAATTATTTTCAAAAACTCAATCTCCTCTCTAAGTGTGCACACCCCCAAGCTAGTCTCCTGCTATTTCAAGGCTATTCTTGGAGAAAGACTTGGTCATACAAAGTCCATAATTTTCAATGAATCCGCATAGTGGCATTAGTATAATAATCATGCTTGTAAAGCTTTTAAATAATTCAATAACCTTTTTAACTCAAGAATTCCAATAAATAACTCAACTCATTTTTAATTAAATTCAACATGCTTTCAAAGTCAAAACCCTTTTAAATATGATAAACAATTTAAATCATTCAAAATATGATATAAAAATCAATACTCCAATTTACTTATTAAAACTAATTATTTAAACATGCTTTATTTCATAAATCATAAATCCTAATTCAGTTCAATTTAATTCAATCATCATAAAAATCATATAAAACATGCTCTTTCAGTTCAATCAATTTCCAAGGTATTTAGCCACTTAAGCGTACCTTTGATCCTTGCTAGCAACACAAAAACAAACTTCAAGAACCTTGATTGAACACTCCCTACAAATAAATATAACCTTAATAAAGATAAGGTTAACAAATAATCACAACAATTAAATTAAAAACCCCTAACTATATGTACATGAACCCTATAAATTTATTTTTCATAAACATGAATAAAACTCTAATTTTATTTAATTAAAACTACTCATAATAATTTTTATAAATCCCTAATAATAATAATAATAATTAATTAAATAAGAGAAGAGAAGAAGAAAAGGTAGAAAACCAAATGAAAAAGGAGAAGAAGGTGGTGGCATTTGGTGGCTGCCAGCGACTGGTGGCTAGCGTAGGCGGTAGGTGGCGCCGGAGGTGGAAGGTGGTGTTTGGTGGTGGTTGGCGTAAGAAAAGAAGAAGAAAAGGAGAAGAGAATTAAGAGAATTGGTGTGAGTGGTTATCCATGAATTAATGAGTATTTATAGGCTAGCTCATACATGAATTATAGTAGGAAAATATAGGGAGGATTATGGTAAAAAGAGTTAATAAAATTACTTGGAGAAGAGTGTTAAAGAAACGTGGAAAGTTTTGATATTAAGGTGATTAAGAATAATAAAATTAAGGAAAGTATATTGTCATGAAAAATAATATGGCAAAAGAGGTTTACTTAGCGAATAATCAAGGAAGATATAAGGTAGAAAAATAAGATGATCAAATATTTAGGAGGTGGGAGATAAAATTAAGGAAAATAATAATTTTGAGGAAGATAAGTAAAATTACAAATTACCAAAATAATTGACCCAAAATCCAACCAAGGTGGCCGATTATTTTGAGCATCCATGCTCCAAATTTTTGAAACTCCTTTGCATTATTTAGGGAAATATATTGCTAGATTTAAGGCTTAAAAATAATTGTGTAAATAATATTTATTGTATAAAATATATAATTAATTAAGAAAATATCAATTATTCACTAAATAAATTAACTAAGAAAATCAGATTTTCTACACATAGAAAATGCGAAAATCATAGTAATTAAATTAGGAATTTCCGGCCCTTTTAAATAAATAATAAAATATAATTTTATTTAATTGAAATATCCAAAAAATATATAACTAATTCGGTTTTTAAAATAGAATAAATGGATAATAAATCTGATCCAAAATCTAAAAATAATAATTAGGTTTCAAAATACTTTTTGCGCCAAAATTCAAATATAATTTTGGCTCCAAAATTTAATAGTAAAATAAATTACTGAAACACCTGTTTTAGGAAATAATAATAAATTAATTAATTTAGAAAATACTTATCAAAATACGGGGTATTACAATCTACCTGTAACACCCCGACCCCAAAAAAATTAGGGAGGGGCCTATTATCACGAAATACGCATTGAGGGCGCTAACAACTGTCCTCACAGACCAAAACGAATCCTTCCGGCGCATTTTGTCCTCTCTCAAGCGCACCCCGAGAAAACTTCCTAGGAGGTCACCCATCCCAAAACTACTCCCAGCCGAGCGCGCTTAACTGTGGAGTATCTTAGCATATGAGCTTCTTAAAAGGAAGATGCATCTTATTGATAAGAGTAGTATATCAAACTCCTTTAAAGCAATCATGAGGGGTATTACACTACCCCCCTTAAAAGAAGTTTCAACCCGAAACTTAGTCAAAAGAGAAACGAAAATCATTTTAAATTTTTGATTCATGCACATCCTAACTTGACTCAAGACTCCAGCCAAACTCAAGAAAGACTCAAAATCACTCAAATGTGACTGGAAAAGCAAATGCGCGAAACTCTATCGCCCTCTACCCCCCTTAAAAGGAGTTACGCCCCGTAACTCGATCACTAACTTTAGTCAAACACCTCTGGGTAACGTTTCCTCATATCAACCTCACCTTCCCATGTAGCCTCCTCAGTTTTCTGATTTGAACACAACACTTTCACAATACTCACATCCTTGTTCCTTGTGCTCCTCACTTTAGAATCTAGAATCTTCACTGGTCTTTCTTCATAAGTCAAGTTCTCATCCATCTCAATGGTTTCTAGTTGCAACACATGTGTGACATCAGG
The DNA here is from genome assembly GCF_948465745.1 of Chenopodium album. Lineage (NCBI taxonomy): Eukaryota > Viridiplantae > Streptophyta > Magnoliopsida > Caryophyllales > Amaranthaceae > Chenopodium > Chenopodium album. The sequence goes on from NC_137851.1 coordinate 45,230,920, forward strand.
AATATACTTTCGAATTTGACTCACGTGGAACACATTGTGAACCCTTTCCAACTTATTGGGCAAATCCAACTTATAAGCCACTTTTCTCACTTTCTGGATGATCTCATATGGCCCTATGTACTTTGGGCTCAGCTTTTCCTTCTTTCCAAACCTCATCACACATTTCATAGGTAAAATTTTCAAAAAAACTTTCTCTTCCACTTCATATTTCTCCTCCCTCCTTTTCAAATCAGCATAACTTTTCTGTCGATCTTGGGCTGCTTTTATCTTTTCTTGAATCAAATTCACTTGTTTCACCATATCCTTAATCATCTCTGGCCCAAGTACCATAGTCTCACTTATATCATTCCAACAAACTGGGCTTCTACACTTCCGACCATACAAAGCTTCAAACGGTGCCATTCCAATGCTTGCATGATAGCTATTGTGGTAAGAGAACTCTATCAAATCCAAAGGTCTTCCCAAGACCCTTGATACTCCAACACACAAGCTCTCAACATATCCTTCAATGTCTGAATTGTTCTTTCCGTCTGACCATCAGTCACAGGATGAAATGTTGTGCTCATCAACAACTTTGTTCCCATCGCCTTTTGCAAACTCTGCCAAAAGTTAGATAGAAATCTTGAATCTCTATCCGAAATGATATCCGTAGTGTTGTTGGGATTGGGGAAGGTGGTTCTGGGGGAGGGGAGGGGCTGGGTGGTCGGGAGGGTACCCCCGGCACCGGGCAGGTCCTCTGGCCGCCGACGAGGGTAGAAGGTGGTGGTGGAGTTGCTGCCGGCAAGGGGAGGGATTTTTTTTTAAATAGTTTTTTATTTTATTATTATTTTTAATTTTTTTTTTAATTTTGGACCAATCGTTGTTGATACGTATTATGGTAACCTGTTATAACAAGTCGTTGACTTGGTGTTGACTAGTTGTTACTATTGGAGGCAAACACATAACATAATTGGGATTATTAGATAATAAACCTTAGTTTAGATTATTAGAAGTAAATCGCCCATATTTTGGCAATATTAAAGTATATTTTTCCTAAATTAAATGTATCTATGTTATTATTAACTTGAAATTATTTTTATTGAAAGTATTTTTTTTTTTACCAATAATCACTATTATTTTTTTTAAAATAAATTGATACATTATAAATGGATCTTATTTTAAAAAACTTGTTAATAAAACAAATTTTATGATGGAAGTAGAACTGAATCATAGGATTGTAGACACCCAAGTGTGTCTCCCCAAAACCAAACCCAGTGATGAATACCTTTCATGTCATTTGATTATCGAACGAGGTGAAAGTGTGAAAAGTCTAGTGATGTGGATGTTTTATTAAAGTATCTTTCTTTCTGTTTTTGAAAACATTTATTTTCTTATACTCTATTTATGAAAATAGCCAGTCCAATTTGGTTTGGTCCATGATAAAGATCCAATAATAGTGTAGTTGGATTTGGCTCGAAAAGAGCTTTCCAACGATATATTATAAGCCCAATTCCGATGAATAATGAGGAATTTATGGATTATATTAAATTGGGTTGAGTTTTATATGCGGCCCGATGATTTAGAGGAGGGCCTATTAATTATTATTCCTAAAGTTATTAGGATTGATTTTAATCTTCTAGAATATTTAGAAGGTTCTTTTAAATTCTAATGGTATTAGGATTGATAATTATATTTTAAAGAGTTTTATTTGGAATAAAATAAGTGTTTTATGATAAACCTGACTTTAATTTGATAAACACGGAATTTGCTGCTTAATCATATTAAGAAGAGGATTCCGTACAAAAGCGCGTTTTATCTTTTAATTAGCGCCAAACGACAAAGTCTGTCGCTTGGCGCTAACATCTGCCGCCTGGCGCTGGTCTTGTCGCCTGGCGTTGATGTCTGTCGCTTGGCGACAGATTCCAGTTTTATTCCGTATAGAACTTGAAGTATTTTCTATCGTTTTCGGACTGTTTTCTTATAAATAGGGGTTGTCTCTCCTCCGTTTTCATGATTAACAATAATCAACAATCAATAATTCACAACCATCATCTCTCTTTATTCTCTAAAAGCTAGAAGCTTTCTTTCTCTCTATTCTTTTTCTAAACCTTCCCTCTTACAAAATTCCACATTCACAAGTTCTAGACACACCTAGCCAAGTTCGAAGTTGCCTTTGCCCTAGACGTGAAAGGTTTAATATTTCTGAGGGTTTGGTCCCAAATCTCTATTTCAATTATTTAATTTAATTATTTGATTTATTATTTTCCTTGAAGTTACTAACGCATGTATTTTGTTATTAGAAAGAGATACGAGGCATCGAAGTAAGTAATTTCTTTAATTGTTATTATTTTTATATAGAAATCATGCTTAGATTATTATGTTAATTCCTAGTATCATGTTAGGATGTCTTTATGCTTCCTAGTATCATGTTTAGGATGATAACTGATTTCTAATATCATGCATGTTTCTATGATGCTTCCTATTTCTTTTCTAATATCATGTTAGGAATAAAGCTTTGATATTTATTGTTTAGTGACATGCTAGGGTTTGTTATTAATCTTGTTAGTATCATGCCTAGGATCTTACTATTATTATTAAGCTTTATTGAGAATATTATGATTATGATTGTGATTATTATGTTGCTTGATATATATTATCATTTGTTATTGCTTGATCACACCCTCTCTTGCAGGATTAAGGGAATTTGTACTTGTAATCACGCTTAATAAGATAATTAATAATCTTGTTTAGGCTAATATGATTATAATTCAAGTGATCACCAATAATAGATTTGCTTGTGCATTAAATTCAACCAACATAGATTAAACAGGTTTAGGGTTAATCTATTGATTGTATGTTAGTCAGAAAGCGCACATGAATACGAGAAGAATAAAGTAGAGGCCTATTTAGGGCAGGTTCAGTCTCTTTCAGGTTGGATTTGTACCTTCATCCCCGAATTTCCAGTCATGGTTTCGGACCTATTGGAGTTTATCTTAATTAATAATATTCAACAAATTTAATAATATTCAACAAATTTAATTATTTCTTATGATTTACAATTTAGTTTTGATATTATCTAAAATATTTTATACATTTGTATTTTTATCAAAATCATTCATTTTATCAATTAAAATCTGACTTTTGTTTTTTATTTTTTTATTTTATTAAAATAAAACCTTGTTGGTCGTATCTATTGGGAATAATATCATATTTCGTAACTTTTATGTAGTTAATTTCTTGATTACTTTGATTTCTATCCTTAATTCTCCAACCAAATCAATACTAAACCTATTTTTACTTCTCATCTTTTTCATTGATTTCTCACATAAATTAACCTAGCCAAATTGCATTCAAATTCATTTAACTAACCTAAATTTATCTTGTCTTCATACTAATCCTACACTTTCTTGAACTCTATCTTCATACCCTTAAACACCTATATATAGACCCTTAATTCCTCCGATTTACTCACACCAAAAATCAGAAAAGTCCCCTCTACACCCTAAGACTTACGACCCTTTCTTCTTCCTCAACTTTTCTTTCTTTCTTACTTAAACAAACACCGCAATCGCACCACCTCGCCATTGCCACCGCCGCTTCCGCCAACCAACACCTCACTGTTGTACTACTATTGAATCTGCCACCTGTTGATGCCGTGACTTGCTGCCAGCAATAAGGTGCGTGCAATAGGACCTTCATATCATTCCTTCCTCCTATGCCGCATAATTGCAAAGAAAAATGATACTTTGCTTCATCTTATTTCTATTATTACCAATATTACTAAATTATTATACTAATGCTATTTTGATATTAACGTTTTTACAATTTTGATACTAATATCACTATTTTTGATACTAACATAAACTATTGAAATTTTGATAGTTTCGACAGTTCATGTTTAAGTAGCTTAGAGTAATGTTTGTAGTTTTGGGATTATTTGTTAACCTTATATTAATTAAGGTTATTTTAAATTATTGGAGGATTCTTTTGATCATGACCAAGTGTAGCTGTACCTTTATTTCCTGTGATCAAGGTACGCATAGGTGGCTAGGTGTAAGGAGGGTGTGCCCATCGTAGGGGCTCCTTCTCCTTATATGCCTATAGCCCTTTAAAAGCCTAGGACTTTAAACTTTTTAGGGTGTTTTAGGATTTGAATTCCTGACTGTTTGGGAGACATTTGAATTAGAGTTGATCCTATCATTATGCTTTTTTGTAAGAAACTAGTAAGGAGTCGCCAATGAGTTTTAGGAAAACTCATAAACCTCGTTCATGCCTTTCTCCAAAGTAGGGTTCAAGGGATATTTAGCATGAATCATAATTTTACCCCATGCCCAAATTGATCTACGTGTACTAGAAATGAGTTTGGGAGCGAGAGTACTAAAATGACGTTCCCTTTAGAGGGGAATCACTATTCTAGCCCTAGTGCGGCCTCTACTAGGTCTTCCTTTTTTACAATTTTATCACCAAACAATATATGCAACGTGGCTCCTAAAAACTAAGTTAGTTGATTTTATTTACAAACATTAATCACATAAAGATTACATCACAACGAATGTCGTTATTCTTAGTTAATTCAAATTCGTGAAAAGAACAAGAAATAAACAATATTCACCTTGACTTAGGTGATAAAACAATCAATTAATTATTTAAATTCTAGTTTTGAGTTAACGCAAGAATCTATGTGAATTAAATTAATTAATTTTTTTTAAAGTGGTCAAATAACACTAATTAATCAACTAAAATTATTTAAGCAATAAAAGAGAAGTGGTTTATCTAAGTGCTCAGGAAATCTCCGTTTAATGCGTTTACGGACTTTTTTTTTCTTCTTTGTACCTTCAAGGACTTTAATGGAATGTATTAGGGTTGAAGAGTATTTAGGAAGAAAGGAGAAAAGTATTATGATAGTAAGAGAAATTAAGAGATTAGGGTTTTAAGAATCCTACGGTTCTTGAATTCTGATTTTTTCTGTCCCCTTAAGGGTTGAACGAAGGCCCCTATTTATAGGCGTAGGAATCTACATTTAGGGTTTTATAGCCGTGCCTTCAGGTGGCGAGCGCAACTCTCTGAGTCGCGCTGGGTGCCGCGCGCATCTCAATGACTTGAGCGCGCCATGCGCGCAACTCTCTGAGTTGCGCTCGGTGCGGTTTGCCTTATACGAAAACGCGCTTTTAAAACTTTCATACTTTTGATTGCAAAGTCGGATTAAGGCGTGTAAGATATCATTGGAAAGCTCTGAATGTCTACTTTCTAATTCGGTTAGAATTAGGTTAAAAAACTATTATGGATCAAAAGATATAGTCGTTGGAGTGAAAGGGTGTCGGTTTTAGGGCCCGGTTTAGTGTTATGATCATAACTTCTTCGTTTTTACTCGAAATTGGGCTTATAATATATCGTTGGAAAGCTCTTTGAAAGAGATATCCACTTGTATATTCCTTGAATAGAAATTTGGTGGTTGATTTATCTGATTGGCTCGGTTTTTAACAATGTAAGATCCATTGGATCTAATCATTGCATTTGACGCATTTAGGTCCGTTATTAATCAAGTTTAAACATGTATGATCACGTTTTAGGTCTAATTAGTAATTGGAAAAGGCTCTAAGATAAATTGGTTTCAAATATAGGTTTTAACTTACTTCATAATGCATTTGATAGTCCATAAACACTTCAACTTTGATGTAGCATGAAGAATGGGTTTTTGTAACATCATCGCACTTCCTGTCGAGACAGGAGGCCAAAAGTAGGTGTCTACACTAGGTCCTTAATATAAGTTTTTGAATGCGTGTTTTGGTGAATGTTTATTTTTATTAATTGTTTAAATATCGCGTATGAAAGATTTGAGTTAATGATTTTTGTGATGAGTTAAATTTTACGACTTTAAAGGTTTAATTTTTAAAGCATTGATTAATTTTATAATTTTTTTTTAAAATTTATAAATCACTGGTTAAAAGTTATTGAATTGAATTAAATTTGCAGCTCATTACGGGCTTGCATATTTAATATTTATTGATGTCCCTTTACCCGAGAGTTGTTAAGTAAGACCTTGAACATTGTATGATTTGGTCTTTCCTCGAGTATAATTTAAATAGCTTGGGGGAGTGTGCACACTTAGGTGGGTTTTGAAAATAAGTCTAATTTTTGAAAAGTAATGAATTTTGTGGAAGTCACATTTTGTCATGTTTAATTTAAAATAATTATTTCGAAAGCATGTTTGCCTAATAAAAGTATTTACATGCCTTGCACTTATATGTAATTAGAATTTTTGCTAATCTGTTTTCCTTTTTGTTTTGTTTCGCCCTGTTTACCATTATTGGTAAGCAGTTTTGATTTCAGGTGTGGAGTTGATCGTGTACATACTTGAGTCGGGATTGGGATCACCTAGTTAGAAATTTACTCATTCATGAATCAGACATTTTTTTATTTGGAGTATTTTCAAACTATATATTAGGGTTATTATAATATTAATAGAGTCGGTTATTTTCCGCTACCATTTTTAGTAGTTAAGTAAGTCTTATGTTTTCACGTGGCGCTAATACACCCTAGTCTATCTCTGCGGTATTTTATATGTATAAATATATAGTATTTACGTAGATGGAGATTTGGGGTGTTACATCTGACATATGGCTAGTCCTTTGGAAAGTGTAATTGCAATTGGTCCTAATGTCCTAAGCTTATTTGCAAGTTATTTTATTATAATTAACTCTTTGCAAATAGGCGATAAATGCGTAGATTGTTGTGTAATCGTGCAATATTCGGGACTTTAGTAAAGTTAACTTAGATTTAGTGAAACATTGGCAAAAAATATCAAGTTATAGAAATGTAAATCTTCGATATATTTAAAGTACTTATTAAGAAAAATCAACCAAACAAGATATCGCACAAAATTGGAGAGAGCCTTAATTTAATGTAATTAGAAAAAAGAAACGAGTTTCTCAAACTTTCAAATAGGGGCAAATATGTAAACAAACATTTGAAGGGTATAAATTCCTGAACACTATTCACAAGGGGGAAGTCTTAGTACATACCTGATATGTATGAACATCGTACATAATAGGGTACATTATGTGAAACTTTAAATTTCAACATAATACTATTGAAGTCTTAATGATACTATTAGATACTATAGTAGTACCATTGAAATTTACATTTTTCTAACCATGATAAATTTCAATGATATCGATGTGGTATCTGATAGTACCAATAAGACACGAATGGTACTATATGTGTTTTTAATGGTACACAAAATATACCATTGAAATTTAAAGTTTCATCGAAAATGACCATAATATATATCTCGTGTACCCAGAATAATCTCCCTATTCGTAAGAGATTTCTCAAACTTTTTAAAAGGTGGGAATTTGGTAAATTGACTAAATTTAAATAGGCCTATGTGCAGGTCGGGGTAAGTGTACGTGCTTATCATGCCATCAACTTTTGAAATGAAGCTCTTGCATGGCCCATGGCCCACCACTAGCGTGTCATGTTATACTTATAGTGGGCCATTTTCGTGTTAGGTCTTATAGACCCTTGTGTGTCTATGTTGGCTCAGCCCATGCCCATCTCTAATTGGAGATTGTGGCACCACCATGTTGGCAATGTCTAAATTAGACACATTGGTCATGGTAGAGGAATCTAACAAATAACACTCCTCCGTGGTGAAGCTGCAATATCAAAAAAGGTCGTAATGGTAAATTTTTTAGCAAAAAGAAAAATTGCAAGAAAGTGTGTGGTAGTAAGAGGCATGGTGGTTTTGGAGATGGGAGAGAAAGGAGGATGAGGTAATTATGGGTTAGTGAAGGTAAACTAAATTGGAATAAATCTTATTACCCTGCCCTTAAATTTATTTTTCTTTAACTTATCTTATTTTATGTAGATAATCCTTATATAAACTTATTAATCATTATTATTTAGGGTAAAAATACCCCAACACGTGTTTCAATCTCATGGTGACACGTGGCCCAATAAACATGTGACGCGTGTCCCAATAGAAGATGACACTTGCCAACCTAGGATCATATGAGATATGGGAAAGGCAACAACCACATAAGAGGCCCAATTCTCGATAAAAGCACCATAATGACGCCCCTATAGGACACGTGTCCAACGCTCATTGCGCAGCCAATCAGTGCCCACCATTCTAGGGTACTAAACCTTAAGAGGGCACACATTCCCACCCCTATAAATACCCCAATCATTGATGATGGGAGGGGTGGATTGAGACATTGCATTCAAGGCATTATTTATTGATGTTTGCTCGATCTAACTTCTCTCTACTTTCTCTCTCCTAAACCCTACGTTTACCGGTTGCTAACTTAATCGTCAGAGGCGAATATTGTGGTTACGGATTATTCATTGTGTTTTAGGTGTCTCGACCGAGTGAGTTGGCAATGATGATCTGTATCCCGAGGGATTCCAAAATACCCCGAAACATTTGGCGCCATCTATGGGGATACACATCTGAAATGGCTCAAGACGGTCGGCAGACATTAGGTCCGAATCAGGACGGATTTGTGGAAGATATCGAAGTAACTATCAACAACAATGACCCTCTAATCGCGTCCTTTAATTTCATGCAGCAGAGGCAGCTCCTCTCATAATTGGCATGCTGCAGGCCACCTTGTCCAATGGAACTTGAGGGAAAGATTACTTCTTTTTCTAGGCATCCACCTAGAAGAGAAGGAAAGGGCAATAAAAAGAAGCCCCACGATAGATAAAACAACTAATACGGAAGATGCTGGTGCTACCCCATTTAGGAAGCAGTTGAGATAACCAAGGGTGGTTCGAACAAACTGATCTAAAATCTTTGAGAAATCGAAGTCAGCTGGGGGGAAAATTAGTAACATGTTGGGCAAGAGAATGAGACGTTGTTACGCTTTAAAGATGCTAGGGATTATCAGAGTCAAAAGCGACAAGATCGGATGGCCAATCCTACTACTGGGACATGACATCCACTTCAATTATGCTGGATGAATTCTCATATCTACCTTTTCCTAGCATCAAAGATCGACAATTATGCAAAAAAAAGTTTCTTGTGTGAAAACCATGAGAGAGATAGTTGGTGAGAGAGAGTCCACACCCCACCTTGAAAAGCCACCAGATCCACCACCAAAACATCCACCACCACCAAGTGAAAAAACCACCTCACCTTCTCACCACAATTTTCCTTTTCAGCCCACCAAATCCCACTCCTTTAAGGAAACATTAACAACCCCCTCATCGGAGTTTTTCACCAACCAGCTAGCCTTAAATCCAGCCCCCCTTTTTGACGAAGATAATGAAGTCTTCGTTGCTATCTCGGAAGATGAATACCCAGCGTATGCTCCCCTTGGGAAAATGCTATCATCTCGAAGTTAAATGGAAAGTCTTTCTCCACAGAATACTTCATTCAAGGCATTCAAAAGATTTGGAAGCCAACGGGAAAGATAAACTCCTTCCCAATTGGAAAGGGGTTCTTCATTACAAAATTTGACGCAGCCACGGATGCGGATAGAATACTAAATGAAGGACCGTGGTTCTTGAATAGGACCTTTATAGCTGTACAAAAATGGAAGGCGGGTTTTAAACCTTCGGAAGCGAAAAGCTCTATTTTCCCTATCTGGGTAGAGCTCCCTGTTGAATTCATGAATGAGGCCATTCTGAGAATAATTGGGAATTCAATTGGCACTTATGTCCATTCAATTACTAAGAAAATGAAACAGGGGAAACTCAGATTCGCAAAATTAATGATCCTCATTGATGATGCCAAACCAAGGAAGCACTCGATCTGGCTAGAAGGTGTAAAGCAGATTATTATCCACGGAGATATTCCCGGAACTAAGCATAGGGAAAATCTCCCCACAACACGGGCGGGAATAGCCGAAATGACGGTAACTAGTGCGGTGGCTGCAAGCACAAAACAAAGAGATCAAGAATGGAGGTGTAACACCCTAGAAATTCCTTCCCTTTAAAATACCTGTTTTTCTTTTTTAAAATACGAATTAGGAAAATCTAAAACATTACCGCCACCGTGAAAACGGCTAAGGCAAATATCAAAGACACACAGCGGAAGACTATATTTAAAAACCATTCAAAATAAGTCAACTTCAAAGTCAAAACCCAACGAAAGTAAAGTAAAACCAAAGTAAAACGAAATCAAACAAAGTCAACCTACAACTTGGAACCATTGTAGGCCCTTATTAAAACCGAGTGATACCAAAACCTTTGAGTTAGTTGCAATCATAATAATAGTTAATAATAATAAAGCAATAAAACACATCATATTCTTATGAGAACTAAACATGATTCGCTCTTCACTCATGCCCATCATGAATATGATTCATCACCTGAAAAGCTTCTCTCTACTTGTCCCCACTACTCGCCATTAGAAATGGGTCATCGTAGGGCCAAGGTAAAGACAAGGCCAAACAAACATATAAACACACAATCAGCAAAGCTGAGTACATAAGCGTAATGAAACACACTAACATGCTTTCATCCTATCAATCACACAACTTATATTGTTGCACTTTTAACAAACATTCAAGACACTCAATATTTAACTAGACAAATAATAATGTACATTTAATTTGATTACGCATCGAATGGGTTTCCAACCAAATCCCTGCCCCAAATAGATTGAGGTAAACTACACCAGGAGCTAACCGGGTCGGCAAATGTCACATGAAGTGACGAACGTAATGCGCATAATAATAATAAAAAGGAAAATATAGCGTCCTGTACTCCCAGTAGAAGTTATGGTTAAATATAAAACCCTATAACTTCCCCCATATGTTCATACTCGAGGTATATACGTTCCAAGAGTTTTGGTGCGTAATCTCTTTCACTTTACGTTGTTTTACATATTATTCAACTTGGTGATGATTCTCAAACCATAACATAATCAAATATTATAATTATACAAGCAATCAATCATATCAAATTAATTCTTGAATAATTAGTGACCACATAACTTTTAATATTGAATCCTTTTTAATCTACCTCAGTGTCAAAGACACCTTAAACGTATAACGCGCCGCAAATTCTATCACTCGGTGTTAGAAACACCTTAAGTGCACATAGGCACCACAATATTATTTATTCCTGTGTACTAAGACACTTGATAGCTCAATTCCCATGCTTAAAGCATCAATAAAAATTATATGAACCATAATAAAATTTCCTTTCAATATTCCAAACCAAATTAAACATTTATTTCAATTAAACATGCTTCCAATCATGCCAATAATAAAAGTGTGGTTCATACTCAACATGCTAACATAATTATTTCCAATCAATAATCCATCACAAATAATTCATGCTTCATAATTCAATTACCAACATCTACCAAATAACAAATTCCAATCAATACCTATCATGATACTACTTATAATTAATTATTCAAAGTCTAGCATGTTCCTACATCAACAATTAAATACCAAGTACGCGAACATACCTTGAATATGATCTCAAAATCCCCATGACTACACAAAATCACTCACTTGGAAATCTCCTACAATCCAAAATTACAAGGAGGCATTACTACCTATTCCATGCAAATTTCCAGCAATATATACACTCCTTAAATCACTCATAAATCATTTAAAATAAGCTGAAATTTAATTTAAGACCCTTAAATCCCCAATTAATGGGTAGTCAAAAATCCTTTCAAGAAACTTAATTACGGCTTATAAACAAAAAATTTAACTTTATTAAATCATCAAAACCTGCTGTAAATATGTTTTAAAACACCTATTTCAATAATTTAAACCACCCATAATCAATTTCCATCATTATGCAATAATTTAGAAACCTAGGGTTTTCAATTTGGGGCTTTTTAATTCAAAACCAAATCTAAAAAATTATATACATCATACTTACAATCAAACATCATAAAATCATCATAAAACCCAAAATTAATAATTAGATTAATAATTAAAACAAAAAGAATAATATTTTTTTCTCGGAAAACATCACCGGCGCACCAACCACCATGGCAGGCTGCTGCCACGCCGCCTGGTGTCGGTGGTGGTAGCCGCCGACCGGCGGGCTTCCGTGGTGGTGGCCGGAGGTGGTGGTGGTGTGTGGTGGTGAATTAAAATCAAAATTAAAAATAAAGGGGAAGGGGAAAAATAAGAGAGAGAATGAGAAAATAAGAGGAGAGAGAGAGAGAATTACCTTTGGGTATTTTCCATCTTGGGCAAAGTTTGACTTTGCTCATATGACGGGTATTTATACCCTCTCTCAGCAACCCTCCTACTTAAAATTCTTTTCTTACCCTTAATGATCCCTTTCATATTCCAACTACTATTTGATTTTCCTTTAAATACTATTGACTTTTAAAAATTAACTTTATTATAAATTATAGGCCCCATTTTTTTAAAATTATAAAATAAATCATTTCAAAATTATTAAATAAATAAATTGGATCTTTAATAAAACTCTTTAAATTAATAAAACCTCATCAATAATTCATTTCACTTATTTAAATACCTCAAGAAATACTTATTTAAATTAAAAATACGAATAAAAATACGGGGTATTACAGGAGGGTGGTGAAAAATAAAAAGCTATTAACCATTGGATCTTTAACTTGCAAAACGAGGTTACTCAAAAGTGGGGCCTAGCCCAAAAAATACAAAATACAAACCTTTTCCAACTCCTCTGTGAAGACACCAATATTAAGAATATGACGTGTCTTACCCCAATTGTCCCTCCTTCTTCTCTCTCCTTACCCTCCATACCCAAAGTGTCACGTCACTACTACTGCAACATTACGCCTTCTTCTTTCATCCCTGACTCACGCCGCCTATCTCCCTCTTGTCTTTTCAATAGCTATTTCTCCTTCCCCATACACAATCATACCATGACTATTTCCAACAACTCAACTCCACAAATCATCCATTTAACCATTCCTTCTCCAACACACCACTCACTTCAAACCCTCATAAAACATTTTCTAAAAAACTCAAACCCTTGCAACCATTACAAACCTTCCCTCAACGAATGCCTCAACAAACTCATCAATTACGACCAAGACGAACTATAGGACCAAGGGGGGTTCCTATGACCTCTGGTTTTTCCACCAACGACAATCCATTTGAAGCTCTGTCCGGACAGGAACATCATAACCATGACCAAGCCACTGGTGACCTACCCGGAGTCAATGATAAAACTGACCTCTTACTTTGCTTAGGGATTGCAGGGATAATGGCATGCCATCACTCCAAGAACGATGCGGGGAATCCTTCTCAACCCAGAGGAAGTATCACCCCTGTTCGCGAATCTCCGAATGTCCTCCTCGGAAAACCTATTCCGCCTGACTCCGACTCACATTCCGACAATCTCATATGTGAGCCTCATCAGCAAGCCCCAAGGAGTCCTCCTGAAATGGTGGATCAACCGCATGAACGTTGAATACTTGCTACTGACAGTTCCATGGGAGCTACAATTCATACTAGACCCGGTGTAAGGAGGGTGTGCCCATTGTAGGGGATCCTTCTCCTCAATGCCCATGGCCCTTTAAAAGCCTAGGACTTTACACTTTTTAGGGTGTTTTAAGATTTGAATTCCCGATTGTTTGGGAGACCTTTGAATTAGAGTTGATCCTATCATTATGCTTTTTTGTAAGAAACTAGTAAGGAGTCGCCAATTAGTTTTAGGAAAACTCATAAACCTCGTTCATGACTTTCTCCCAAGTAGGGTTCAAGGGATATTTAGCATGAATCATAAGTTTACTCCATGCCCAAATTGGTCTACGTGTACCAGAAATGAGTTCGGGAGTGAGGGTACTAAGATAACGTTCCCTTTAAGGGGGAATCGCTATCCTAGCCCTAGTGAGGCCTCTACTAGCTCTTCCTTTTTCACAATTTCATCACCAAACAATATATGCAACGTGATACCTAAAATCTAAGTTAGTTGATTTTATTTACATGCGTCAATCATGTAGGAATTACATTGCAAAAGTCGTTATTCTTATTTAATTCAAATTCGTGAAAAGAACGAGAAATAAACAATGTTCGCCTTGACTTAGTTGATAAAACAATCAATTAATTATTCAAATTCTAGTCTTGATTAACACAAGAATGCTATGTGAATTAAATTAATTAAAAGTTTGTTCAAAGTGATCAAACAACACTATTTATTCAATTAAAGTTATTAAAACAATAAAAGAAAAGTGATTTATCTAAGTGCTCGGGAATTTACCACTTTTCCTTGCTAGATCTTCGTTTAGAACAGTTATGGACTCCTTCTTATTCAGAATTCTCAACCGTAGTAACAAATAATAAAGGGGGTGAGTGTTTAGGACAAGAGGGTTGAGAGTACACAAGTTCACAAAGTTTCTGCTAGCGTTTCGGGTTATTTTCTATCTGTTTAAGCCTCATTTTAAGCCTTTATTTATAGGGAATGGGTGTGTTTAGGGTTTCGAGTGTTCTGCCGTAGCATGTGTCGTCCGCATCTGAATAAGTTACGCGCGATTGCCCAGCGCAAGGCATAATAACGCGCGCAAGACATTCAGTATTATGGCATCGTTGATCTAAAGTCCCTCGATATGTCATTAAAACTTTAGTCTATGATTTTAACAAGTTAAAAGATGATAAAAAGGAAGGTGTTTCGGCATTTGCAGCCTAACACATGAATAGAGGTTTTGACACTCGCTTGCCAAAATGCAGTATTCAGGGTCCATAAGATAGAAATACATGTCTCAGGACTGGAGGCATATATCCAAATCCAGTGAGAGAGAAGAAAATCGGCAACTCTCTCATTAGTTTTGTCCACAAGATGAAAACACGTGTCTCAGGACTGGGGGCATGTGTCTAAATAGGTGCGACTTCGGTGTGTCGCTCTTTATACAGGGGGTGGACAGACACCCTAACTGTCCGGTAAGCCAGTAAGCTCACTAACTACTGTATTTGCTTCCAATCGAGAAATGTCTGTTCTAGATGGTTCGGCGCGCCAATCGACTCATTAAGCTAACGCCTAAAGTTTGTAAAGAAGTTCTACCGTTTTCATTACAGGAGGTAGATCACGTTGTTGGGAAGAGGTGAAATTTCACGCAACACCTACGCCATACAATTTTACGTTGTACGATACACTATTCTTTTTGCTGTAGACGCTAAAAAGAAACAAAAGAACGTGAAATTTCTAAAGTCAGTACAGTAAAATGACAAACCTGTCTATGAGAGCTTTTACGTAAAGCACCACTATGGAACGTTATAAGACACGCTCATGAAAAACGTCCAAAACGTATGCTTGGGGCAGGCATAAAACACGGTGTGCATGCAAGATGATGCAAAAAGCTAACAAAGAAGAAAATAAACTATAAGATGCAAAGCAATTTAAAGGATTTTGATGATCTGTGCTTTATTACGTCTAACAATGCACAAAACAGTTGGGAAAAATTTCAAAACGGATCAAAATATGAGAACCGATCTTTTAAGTGACCAGTATCCGCGCGTACTCAGTAGGTCGTGCTGGCCAGGCGCGCGCAGGAAACTGGGTTGCGCTGGGATACCACACGTAACTTGATGAGTTGCGCGTAACATTTGAATTAGTAAAAGAGTTAGAGAAGCGCGATCTGTAGCTCACTCTCTTCTTCTCCTCTTTTGCCATTTTCGATCTCTTTGCATTTTTGTTGTCGTTTAAAGCTAAGGAAAGTAAATTTTACTCCTTTTATTGTACCAAACTTTGAACTTGGTCAATGAAATGGAAAAATCTGAATGAAAAACTCTATCTTTTAATAGTTGGAGACTTTGATTCGACTGATTCTCATGAATTTGTTTGTTCTATGTTTGTTGTGACATGTTTAGGAATATATTGCAACAAATTTCATGTGAAACGGTAAAGTATTGACCTATATGAGCATATACCAGAATACACGTGTTTAATTTTCGAATTTGTGCTTGAACTTTTTTCTTTTTTCCTCACATGGACTATACTTGTAATTTTTAATGTAAATCGAAGTGTTATTAGAATGACAATTATGCACCAAAATTATGATCGAAATTTTGAACTTTGATAATGGCATGAAATTGTTCTTACGACTCACATTTATTTTTGTCATGCCTAAGTTGCAAAATTGGTCTTAACAATGATAACAATAACCGAAAGTTATTATTATTCACTTATAAAACTATGATTTCAATATTTGCATAAACTAGTAAATTTAGGAAATTCTTGAAGACATCATTGAACTAGTGTAATTTGGCTATATCTCGAGCTTTGAAGCCCCCATTTTATTTTTTCGAATGTCGTAGCCCCTGATATTGGGTAGCTTCGATGACTTGTTTGTTGTTAAGAATTAGACCCTTTCATATTGCTCGAAATGGGTCTAGAAATCCCGTGTTTTGTCTTATTGTTACAACAACTAGGATCTTTGAAACGTTTAAACGAGTGTGTTAAAATCGTTTTCGAACATTCATAGTTTTAACAAATGAAATTTGCTAAGTCTAGTAATATTGGCCGTTCGTTGGAACAAGTAAGAAGAAAAAAGAGATGTTGCTCAACTTTTTCCTCTATTCTCGGTACTCTCGAATTCCTTCTCTTGAGTTCAAATTTTGTTACTAATTGAAGCTCGAGAAAGTAGATATTATTTTTCTTTGTGAAATTCCAATGTGCAACAATGGAGAATCTAAAAAATGAAGACCCCTTAATTTTTAACTTAGGGGACCTTTATTTATGTTTTAACTCATGAAATTGTTTGTCTTAATGAAGTGTCTTGATACAATAATTTTCATGATGAACGATTAAGTATTAAAATTTTATATGAGCAAGTATGTTGTATGCGTTTGAATACTATTTTGAACTCATGATTTTGTTTCTTTTGCTTTATACTAGTCGTACTCTCTAATCTTTAGAGTAAATTGAAGTATTGAGACAACAATTATGCACTAAGATTAGTTTTTTAAGTTGAACTTGAAAATGGCTCGAATATGTTATATGTTTATAGTTTGTTTTTATGACCAAGTTAAGTTGCGAACTTAGTTTTCAAAGGAACAAAATGATTATTAAATCATCATGATGCTTTTGAAAATTGTAAGGCTCGAGATCTACGCTGACCATTTGTAGTTTAGGCGATTCTTGAAAGTAGCTCAAATGGCATGAATATCTTATTTTGTTTATTGCGGATATTGGAGCCCCCATGTGTCAGGTTATGCGCATTCTTGCTATTTCACAAGTCTTGGAGCCCCCAATTTGGGGTAGTTCTAATGACTTGCTATTGTTTAGGCCATTCATATAATCATGATATGGGAATGAGCCTATGTATCCCATGTTTTGTATTTTGAGAATATTTTAGGATAATGACAAGGCTTACGCATTTTAGTTAAAGTCATGTTCAAGGAAGCAAGTTAGTTCTTTGCATGTTTATAAACCCAAAATAATTATAGTTAAGGTTTAGTAATCTTTACCTAATGTCAAAACGTTCATAGAGATATTGCGGTAATATTATTCTTTGAATTTGATTTAAAACATCAGATGATTTCATTGTTTTTATCAATCTTTGATTTTGGTCTTGTAGGTGGTTCGTTTACCATCCTTAAGTCCATGTTCGCATGATAACTAGGCGAGAACAAGTTCGAGTCAAGAAGAAGTCGAATCTTAGTTCATTCCTTTTGGAAATATTTATGTATATACATGTATTATCCAAACGGTAATTGAGAATCTGAAAATTTATTTATTTAAGAAAATGAAACAAAAATTCAGAAAGGAAATTTTAAAGACTTTTTTTTTTTATTTTTTTTTTATTTGGAAAGTAAGAAACATGTTATTTCGAACTAGAATTCAAAATTTGGAGAGGGTCCAATAATTTTAACGAAAGTTTGTTTTGAAAATAAAATAAAGCAACTTTTTCTAGTATGCAAAATACATAATCATGTTATTTTCAAAACTGGACCCAAAATGGAAAGAAAAAGTCTAGCTTGTAATTGAGTGTGACTTTTTTGTCCAAGATTGATGAAGGTAAGTTGTAATTTGCAACTTATTTCAACAAAGTTATGAAAATGTGAGCAAACTTTTGTATATCTATTTTTTTTAATGTTTTTCTTTTTAGTGTTTGTCATCATTGTTATATTTTGCTAATTGAAAGTGAAGTTCTTCCAATTAAATAAGCACCGTAGTTTGAGAATGAATTTTTATCAAACTTAGGTTTGATGGAGTGTTAGAATAGTTTATAAAATCATTCGAACCACTCTTCAAAATATGGTCTCATTTCAAAACGAAAGTTAAGGTGAGACCTATAGTTTTGTAGCCCCCAAGTATAGACTTAGGTGGCTTTTGGAATGTATGCATATACTAGGGGATGTTTCTCATGTTTATTTGGAGTCCCAAGATTTGTATTTTTAATTTGTGTAATTTGCATATGAATATCATGAAATGTTTGATCAAGTTGGAAGTAATATTATTCCCTTTGTCATTTAAATTTATTATGATGGTTCGTAATAAGCTTTCTATGACATAATTAGCGTGTTCAATTCTGTAAATTGAGAGAAGTAAGGATGTCCTGGCTTTTTAAGCTCCCAATTAAAGAGCAAAAATTTGTCACTATTTTTGGAGTTTTAGTTTGCTAATGGGAGGGATCATCCCGACTTACCCCCCTTAAAAAAGAAATGAACAAAAAAGACGGATTTGCAAATAAAGGAAGGGGAATCCAACTTTTCCATAGAAGAATAAAGAAAAAGTTTAGACATGCTTTCGAAAAGCAAGGATTATCGAATTGAAAATTGAATCATCATGATGACTTGGCAGTGAGTGTACATGTGATGGCGATAACGATCATTTTTGTCATGTAGCTATCAAGTTCAATCAATATTCCTCGCTTAGAGAGGATGAAGATATCCCACACATGCGGACATATTAGTTGCTCATGATAAGTGAGAAGACCAATGCTCAAGAGTTGTAAAAGACATCTAAAGTTGACGTCGAGGCTGTCGATATATCAAATCAAATTACTGTATTAACTCGTTTTCTTTATAGGCAATGTATATAGAACTCGAATCACCTTGGTAATAAATTGCCCTATTATTAAAAGAAAATAAGATTATTGTTTTTTTAAAGTGATAGACATCTTATTTTTCTTAGAAAAAGATATGGAAAGCATCGAATTTAGTTTGATTCGATTGCTTTACTTAAATGATGTAATCAAGCCAATGGCTATCAAATCATCCAAATTATTTGAATTTTTTTTATATGATTTTGTAATCATTACTCAACACTTCATGCATTTTAGTATGGGCATAACCACTCAATTGTAGATCCATATGTGCAAAGGCCTAAGGTGGGCCATATTTTCGTAGAATGATGATTTTTGTGGTACATGATTATGCTCTACCTCAAGGAGGGCCTTTCCAGGGTTATAACGTGGCTACGCTCAAGGTTATGAAAAATGGACAGGCTCAAGTATACTCCCTTAATCCCTTACTTTTGGTGCTTCTCAAATTAAAACCTTTCTACTTTGTGTTACAACTCCTACATTAGGTGCCTTTTCCTTGTCTTCCCTCTCTCTCTTTCTTTTTTTCTCTCCTTTTTGACAAGTTTGGTTTTGGGTTTAGAACGATTTTGCATTCGATCTTTCCTTTTTTGGGTTTAGACTAACTTTGTGTCCCCCTCTTATGTTTCGTTCCCCCAATTTTTTCATTTGTGTCTCTTTGCACCATTCCCATCCCAAGGTTTGGAATAATGTAGGTTGAATAAGTAAGGCTCAATTGACGAAGCTCAAAAGGGCTAACAAAAGATGGATTGTTCTAAGGTTATTAACATGGGATTATCTACGTGGAGTTTCAAGTTTCCTCCTATGTTGGTGTAATCATCATATCTCTTTTTAGTAGGCCAAAAAATGGGCCTCTTTTTCATTCAATACATCTTGTAAGCCAAAGCTCATCAAGATTCTTAAAGTGTTGAGTAAGTATGCCTTTTTTGATATTCCTTGTATGTATGAATGTGTTTTATTTAATTCGAGCTAATAACAACAAAGAGATTGAAAAGAGAACAAGATAGACATACTTGAAAATATAATTTTTTATTCATTAATTAATGAGAGTACATAATAAGTAGATTCGAAAACATGAATCTCTTAGTCCATCATAAAGAAAACAAAAGAAATAAAACAAGACCTAGGGTACTACATCTTGAATTGTTGACAACTTCTTGAGATTGCGTCTTCGAGCTTTGTCCGTTTCCAACGTAGGTGAAATCCTCCCTAAAAATCTAGTCCATTGATATGATTCATGGTTTCATTTATCAAGTCCCTTTCAATTAATGTTCCCACAGTATAGACTTTTTGAAATGTGTCTAAACCAAGGTATTGTAAATGACACTTGTATGGTGGAGACATATTGTCTATGAACTTTGGGACAAGTTCATGATCCAGAGGTCTTTGTAAAAGAAGAGCAACTTTTGATCGCCACCTGGAGAAGATGTCAATAAAGCCTTCTTCTTCCCCTTGCTTAAGCAATCCCTACAACATTTACCTTCTTGTGCCATGGGTATATCCGTGGCTAGCCTTCAAATTTCCCATGGCACAAGTAATTAGCCACGGGTACTTTGGTCGTGGTCTGCTGTGGCATAAAACCCTAAGGCTAGCTTTCTAGCCACGAGTATATTAACTCCCATGGCATATCCATGAACTACTGCAATGGTTTTTCCCGTCGCTAATTTACCACTTAGCCATGAGTTCTCCTGTGGCTAAAGTAACAATTAGCCACGAGTTATCTTGTGGCTAATAACTTACTGAGCACAAGTAAAATTATGGCTAATATATTACATTAGCCATAAGCAATCCTATGGCAAACAACAAAATAAATAATAAAAGACTACATTAGCTACAGGTAAATTTATGTCTATCAAGTGGCATTGCCACAACCTTTGATACCTCAAACCATTTACATAGTCATAACACGTCTTGTAGCTAAATAAAATACCTTGACACAACCTTAGCCATGGAAATTAGTAGCCAAACAATCTGTAATGTTCAACTTTTAATAGACACATTATGTATGAGATTTGTGGTAGAGATATAATACATATATTATATTTATAAGATATAAAATTAAACATGTAAAAATAACATTAACTTATACTTGTAAATATTAGTACCAAATATTTAAAATCCCAAAAAATTATATCATACCATCACTAGTTTATAAAGTCATGCTTTACAAAAGATATCATTCGTCAATAATATCTCAAAAAATATTGATAATTCAATGGCCTTTTATATCCCTTGCATCTTCTAATCTGGTGAAGTAGTAAGTTCCTAAGTTCTTGACATAGTCATCCCTACCAAAAAAAAAAAAAAAAATAAAAAAAATAAAATAAAATGTTAAAAATGTAAAATATTTCAATTATTGGTGTTCAATATAAACCTTAAAAGTAACAGATATGTAATTAAATACTGGTAAAAAAAACTTACTAGTGATCAAATTAAGTTGTCTTAATGATCATGGTTTGCTGATGGTGCTCCAAGCTTCTCACACAGCTTCTTGAACCTTTCCTCCCACATTTGATCACGTTCAGCTAATTTTTCCTCCATTTTTTCTTCCACAGCCTTTTTAACTTCTTCAACTCTTTCGTCAGCTTTTTTCTCAATTTCTATAACCTGATTAGCAAGATTGATACGACTTGGTTTCTCTTTAAAATGATCTGTAATGCTTTTATTTCTTCCATAAGAACGCAGATATCCATGTTTTCTTCACCAAGTATTTCCTTAAAAATTTGTTCATCAGTCATATTATTATGACCATCTTCTCTCTCTTGTATGGAGTAGTTCAACTTTGAGTACATTTAAGTGGACAATCAAGTGGATTAAAAAATCATTAACATTATCTTAAAATCCATTTAAAAAAAATAAGAGTTCACAATTTGTAACCCATACCACAATTTCCTGGTTTTCAGCAAACTTCACGGGATCAACAGGTTTACTTGATGTTCTTTGTCGCGATGCAATCAAAATTTCAGCGCGAGTAGGTTCTCGATTAAGTTCCTTTCTCTACAATAAAGATAATTTGTTATTTTGTAACTTCTAAAGTATGATCAGACAAAAATCAAACATGTAGTTGTATAATACTTACTAATTCATCAGCAATTCGAGCAAAGCTTTTTGTTCCTGAGTAGTGAGGAATCTTCAATCCAGATCTATTCTTTCTATTCCTTTGACTTAGCTTCTATAACAAGAAATGTACTTTGTATTTAATTGTCATATAATCATACAAGATATGAACTGAAATGTATAGTAATGACACTAATGAGTTACCTTGAAATCTGGTGAGTGCCAAAGTTTACACAAGTATAACCAATCTCTTTTTGCAACATTTTTTGGCTTATTTTTTTCCCTCTGTGCTTGGTTAATCAATTCAGGATCGTCGTAGTATATAGCTTTTAACTTCCTCCTGTAGTCACGATATAATGCATTCATATGCCTGAGAATGAACTCTTTCCGCATTTCTAGTTGATCCATTGTGAACTTCTCCTAGGTAGTGGGTGATGAAAAAATAAGTTAGAATCATCTTTAATAAATACATACATATATGCCTTTAAATAATAAGGTTGAAAATAATTTATACCAGCACAACATTCCATGCAAAATCAATATAATGGTCTTCAATGTTCTTCCACTCTGGAACTCCCAAAGGACAACAAGTGTGATTTCGAACGGTTTGACCCAAAAAGTATGTAAATATAGAAGAATTCTCACCAATCGGGCGACAATCCTTATCAAATGTCACATGTAGTTTATCTTCTGGCATTAGATTTATGAGTTTTCTACAGCAAACATTCCCTCTTTTTTTCTTTGTTGGACGACCATGTTGAGCTTTAAAAGGTAAGTAAAATTAGTATATATCAATTGGAAAGAATGGTATCGGATATAAAAATCAACACCAAACACTTTTATAAAGTGACTACATACATGCTTTAACAACCGCCTTAGAAGTTTGTGTAGCCACCATCTGGACACTCCTCAGGTCATTATCATTGGCTTCTTCATCATCCTCACTAAATGGTTCATTAATATCTTCAACAGGTTGTTGAAGTTCAATAAAACCCTCAACACTAGCTGTATTTTCATTTCTTCTTGACGTAGAATCCAATTTAGTGGCTTTCAAGAAAAAACATATGCATGCATAAATATTCATACTTAGTATAGCTTAAATAATAGTAATTTACAAAAATAAAGTTACTTACACGTATTAGCAGCCATCACCACTTGATCCTCTTCATTATCTCCAAGATGGGTATTATCTTGAGAATTCTTAGTTGAAGAAGTAGGAAAATATTTTGTTCTGCCCATAACTAGATAAAATGAAAACAATCATTATAGTTATACCCCATGTGTTACAGCTGTAACTTAATATTGTCATTGTAATTATATAAAGTAACAAAAAAATATTAAACAACAAGGAAGCAAATGTGCAAGCACTACAAAAATATAAATTTCAGAAACAATCGCTTACAACAAGAGAAACATAACAATTAGCACATTTAAATACCATGGCATTAGTCATCAAGAATCACTATCATCACTATCACTACCAATACTATCACAATCAACGTCACTTTCACTATTCTTAGCATCGATCTCATCCTCTAACTCATCATTCTCATCTTCAGAATCATCATTGAACAATTCACATTCATCTTTAGGCTCATTATCCTTTATAGCTTCAATAACCAGTTCTTCAATGTCATCACGCGTGTCATCAGCAATTTGAACTATGTCTCCATCCTCTTCTCTAGATGGCATAGTTGGAGTCCTTATTTCATCTTGTTGACAAGCATCTAAATCATCTTCATAGTTATCTTAATTCAAAGTGCATTTAGATGATACATCATAGCTATGTCGCGCTTGTGTTCTAATAGCAGCAAGCCAATTTGGATCAAAACCATCTCGAACATAAAATACTTGTTGTGCTTGACATGCAAGAACAAAGGGCTCATCAGTTTGCAACTTTCTCTTTGTATTTACACTCACAATGTTATGCTTATCAACTTTAATGCCTTTTCCAAAATTACTAACATCCCACCAGTGAGAATTAAATAAGACCACCTGTTTACCATCTAAATATTGCAAAGAAATGATTTCTATTAAAACACCATAATAGTCTAACTTTCCTGCATCTGAAGCTCCTTCGACTAATATTCCACTATTTTGATTTGTCCGCCTTTCTTCAAGTGCCTATATATGAAATCGAAAACCATTAGCGAGATATCCATTTTAACGCTCCATACCCATCAAAGGACCAAAAGATAATGATCGCAAGTCTTTTGCCACTTGACTATGTTTGTCTGGCAAACTGTTCACCTATAAATAGGATATCAACAAAAAAAGCTTACAATGAAAAATCCATATCTAATCTATTGGATATATTATATAAGAGGAATAGACGTTGAATAAAAAACATACACGCTCACGAAACCATTCTGGAAACTTGTTCTCATTCTGCCCTTGTTCTTATTCTCTATATAAAATGTATAATTTTTGTCGTTAGCTATTGCATTAAAACAATAGTCACTAATTTCATACAATTAGTAACGTAAAAGAAAAAAAAATATTATCTTAGGAAAGGTTGGACCTCATCACAATTTTTCAAAACATAATCTCGAGCCTTTTCCCACTCTTCCTGTGTAAGACACTTTGATTTTTTTCTTGTCAAATTGGAACGCCAAACGGTGCAAATATTGAAAGACCCTCATAATCATCACTAACACTATAAGAATTTCGTTCTTGTTGATTAGATTTAGTCTCAACATTATGCAAATACTTTGAGCAAAAAAATAAACATTCTTCG
This sequence comes from Chenopodium album, assembly GCF_948465745.1. Classification (NCBI taxonomy): domain Eukaryota; kingdom Viridiplantae; phylum Streptophyta; class Magnoliopsida; order Caryophyllales; family Amaranthaceae; genus Chenopodium; species Chenopodium album. Next base: position 45,255,651 of record NC_137851.1, read on the forward strand.
AGAATATATCCTTCTGCAATACTACCCTCTGGCTGAATTTTATTACGAACATAATCTTTCAACTTCCCTAGAAATCTGCATAAAATTATAAGCATATAAAATAAAGTGAGGCAAAGAGTCATATAAAATGTGCTAATTATCAGAATAAAAACAAATGAAATGTTTCATACCTTTCATAGGATACATCCATCTACTCTGAACAGGCCCTCCAATTTTTGCTTCACCAACAAGATGTACACACAAGTGAACCATAACATCAAAGAATGATGGAAGAAAAACCTTTTCCAATTTGCACAAAGTCACAATTATGTGATTCTCAAGACAATCAAGATCCTCTAAGTTAAGTGATTTCGAACACAACTCCTCGAAAAAAATACCAAGTTCAACTACTAAATCATACACTTGCTGGAAAAATATCCCTCTAATGGCAAGTGGCAATAATTGTTGTAGAAAACCATGACAATCATGAGTCTTAAGACCTGACACCTTACACTTCTTAATACATTTGGAAAAATTTGAGGAATAACCATCTGGAACTTTAACTTCCTCCAAAAATTTACACACTTTATCTTTTTCACCGGGAGATAATGTGTACATAACAGGGGATATATGCCATTTCCCGTTAATCAACTTTCGATGCAACTTTTTTCTTATTCGGAGTTTATTTAAATCATGTCTAGCCTTGATGTGGTCTTTACTCTTGCCTCGAATGTCAAACAATTTGCCAAGAATGTTATCAAAAACATTTTTTTTTTCAATGTGCATTACATCAAGATTATGACGCAATAAAAGACGACTCCAATATGGGAGTTCAAAGAAAATAATAATCTTTCGCCAATTATCAGCTTTCTTTGGATGTTTTACATCTTTTCCAAATTTCAAATCTTCAAGTCCACTCATTTGGACTAACATCTCATCTCCGGACAAAGGCTTAGGAGCTGGTCGTCTCTCTACTTTTCCATCAAATGTCTTGCTATCCCTCCATTTATGATTAAGAGGCAAAAAACATCGATAATCCATGTAGCATATTTTCTTACAATTAGGCAATCTAAAGGAAGAAGTACCCTTACCACAAGTAGGATAAGCCATATAACCTTTAGTAGACCAACCAGACAAATTCTACTTAACAATAATGATTAACCATGTTCCCAATTCAATCTAAAATGAAATACCTAGAAATTCAAAAGTAAGGTTTTTTTTAACATAGAAACTAAAGTTAGGGGGAAGATGAACAACTCACCAGAAGAAAGGAAGAAATGAATTTCTGAGCCAACGTCACCCGGTGGTCGGTGTACCAAATTAACCCAAAGCGTCAATTTTTAAATAATTTCCCAAAATTAAAGTAACAAACCACTAATTATGTGAAATTTGTTTCTTAATTCAAGAAAAGGGAGAGGATTTTACAAGCTAGGAGGAAATTGGAGTTATATCCATGGCAGTAAGTGAGGAAGAGAGCGGGAAATTTCTAAAGTATCCTAGAAAATATAATAAGAAAGTTAGGTTTTATATGTGAGTGAATATATGTCCTTAAAAAACATCACTTTATCAACAATGAGCTATTAAGTGATGCGTTTTATCAACATTGAAATTTTTCCTCTAAAATTATGACTTGCTTATAGGAGGGAAAATTCCCGCTACATTTTTGGTGGGCTTGTTTAGCTAAAATGTAGCCATGGGATAAATTGACTGTGGCTAACACTTTATAAAATTGTATTGTAAACTTTCCCACTAATATTCTTATGGCTATAAAAAATACTTGTGCCACAAATATTTAGTTTCCCGTGGCTAATTCCGTGGCACAAGAGTGCTTTTGTTGTAGTGAATTCAAGATCGCGCAAGGTAGTTGTGAGCTCGATGTTGTCTCCATATTGGGCTAAAAAAAAGGATTTTACAACGTCACTCCAAGTGGAAGTTTATTTTGCATCGAGGTTATAAAACCCTGATCTAGCAATTGGGTCCAATGAAAGAGGAAAAGTACATGCATATAAGTTATGCTCAACCCCTTTCAATGCCATAATACCAATAAAGCTCATTAAGTGAGTCATAGGATTGTCTGTAACCTTAAAGGTTGGTAAATCCGTAGTTAAGAACTTTTCTGGGAGAGTCTTGCCACTAGGTTGTGGTGCAAGCTCATAATTGAACTACTTATTCCCTGAGCTAGCTCGAAGGATAAGTTTCTCCTAGGCTTCTACTCTTTCGGCTCTTGCTTTTTCTTGCAGAATGTTTTCTTTTTCTTTCTCTGCTTTTATTTTAGCCTTTTCTGCTTTTTTATGAGCCTTCATTTGGGCTTCTTCTTCTCGAAGGGCCTTTAGGTTTTGGAGTTCCTCTCTAAGTTTCTCTAATGCCACTTTGTCACCCATGATTGGACTAGTATGCGAATGTGGAAGATAATCTAGTAATGTGTATCACGAGAAATTGAGTGTGTTCACTTAAACCTTTTCTGCCAAGCATTCAAACAACGATCAAAAGTCAAAATGATTGTTTTTTTCTAGTCCTTGTAATACGAATTCACTATAAGCAAGTTTATTGATAAAAATGTCAAAAAAAATTCACAAACAATCATTAATGGAATGTCATGATTTGTGTTGACTTCAACAAGGTAATCATCTAAGGATTTTAATTGAAGTGAATTGTTTTCGAAAAAGGGAGAAGAGAAAGAAAGGGAAAGTTGGATTGACATGCTCATCAAATTTTTAGAAATATTAGTCAACCTTAGTACACTCCTTAAAATGATCAATATACTAGAAATATGGTATTTGTTGATCATTTAGATTACAATAGAGATCTTTATCGTTTTTTTTTAATTATGATTCTCATATTGCTCATCTTTAAAGGATAGTATATCACTATTTGCGTAAATAGAATGGCCTCCGAATATAAAATCCAAGAAATAATTAAATCATTTTCTCGGTTTTATCATTCATTATCTTCTCTCTCTATTTTTTTGTTTAGGATAATAATCTTTTTGTATCATACTCTTCTTATTTTTTTTAAGAACGATTTCTTGATTTTTTCTTCGTTCCATTTGTTTTGCTTCTTTTTTTTTTTTTTAAGAGGCAATCATCCCAAGTAAGCTTCTCGGGATTTTCTTAAACCATAGAAGAGGTAAATAAATTATGCTCTTAAGTCAAGGTTGACTAATTACAACTAAAAGATGACGACCATGAAAATAGGCACGTTTAAGTATGGGAATATTCACGACGCCCTATCAAGAGATGCGAACTTCTAATGACGAATCTTATGAGAAGTAATGTCATTAGTTTGATTATAAAGTACGTAAATGAATCATCATAATCGAAAACAGTATCGCGCGCAATTTTCCATCTTACGCTAAGGTGGAAAGTGCAATTTCGAGTGTAGCGCCCGCCACACCGCGGATTTTTTTTTTTAAAAAAAAACGCATAAAGAACGATAAAAGACTCTTTTTTTTTTGGGAAATGAAAAGGACGATTAAAAGACATGTTTTTTTGATTTTTTTTTCTAAACAAAGAATGATTAAAGATTTTTTTTTTAAGCGAAAAGAAGAACAATAAAAAAAAAAACAACTGACCCGCTGAGCATGTTATTTAGTTCTCCTAGTGGGGAGAAATTAGATGAACCAAAAGCAAGGGAGGCGGCTTTGATGGTGGTAACGGACCCACTGAGCATGAAGAAAGTTCTAAGACCTTCCTCTGTCCATGTAGCCATGAGCTCCCCCCACGGTAGTCATGTGAATGTTGCTGCCAGTGCTTCCACAAAGCTCCAGGTGGAAGAAATATCAACTACCCCTCAACAAAGCCTATAAAAGATGCCAAGTTCCTGGAAAAGAACCGATCGCTCTTCTGTAAGTTATGATGGTGATGTTTCTATGGTTGATAATGGTATAATTGTCTCTGGTGGGAAAAGGAAGGGGGGGGGGATTTGGGATCATTTAATGATGGATGTATGGGGAGTGGGGTAGTAAACAAAAAAATAAAAATGTCAGAGTCAAATGTTGTCTATAATTTGTCTCAAGTAGAGGGTCTTGGCGATGACCAAGCCCTCGAACAACAATGAAAATTTTTAGCTGGACTGCCACGAGCTTGGCAAACCGCGTGCAGTTAGATCCCTCCAAGATATGTGTTGGAGGGAGAGGCCGAATATTGTCTTTGTTATGGAGACGATGATTGATGAAAAAATTCTGAATAAAATTAAAAATCGTTGTGGTTACACGAATGGTTTTTGTTTAAGTAGTGTTGGTAGATCGGGTGGTATGGGTTTTTGGTGGAAGGATATCAATGTGGAGATTTTCTCGTATTCTGTTCACCATTTTTCTGTTAATGTACTTGATGACAATAATATTCCTATATGGAGAGCTATTGGCATTTATGGGTGGCCAGAACAAGCAAATAAACACCAAACTTGGTCTCTTATGTCCCAGCTTAAGAGTTTGAACCAACTCCCATGCATTATGTTCGGTGACTTTAATGAAATTTTGAGTTCATCTGAAAAGGAAGGGGGGTCCCGAGAAGTGAGAGGTTGATGGATGCTTTCCGTGAGGCAATTGATGGATGTGCTCTTTGCGACCTTGGCTATAAGGGATGTGTTTTTACTTGGGAGAGGGGAAATTCCATGGATACATATGTTCGAGAACGGCTGGATCGCTTTCTTGCGTATGAGGGGTAGTGTAATATATTTCCAGATTTTGAAGTACGTCATCTTCCAATCTTGAAGCTTGACCATGCGCCCATAATTATGAATACTGAGAGTCGACAGGTTGAGGATGGGGAAAGCAAGTCCTTTAAATTTGAACATTTTTGGCTCTCGAATGAAGGGTAGTGAGGTGGTACAAGATGGTTGGAATGCAGCCGTGGGTTGTGGAATGCGTGAAAAAAATAGCAGTTCGTGGGGAAAAAGTGGCCAGTTGGGCAACTTTTACTTTTGGCTCCATAAAGAAAAAAATCAAGAAAGCTGAAAAATCTCTAAAGCTGCTAAAGGAAGGTAGTATGGATGGTGTGAAATTGGAATTATGCAACAAGCTTTCGACGGAGCACACTTTTCTTTATTTACTTGAGGAGTCTTATTGGTTTACTCGTGTCTGTGCTAATGAATTATGTGATGGGGACAAGAATACAAAATATTTTCATCACAAGGCAAGTCAAAGGAAGGCTCGTAACAGAATTGCTGGGTTGTATGATGAGAATGGAGATTGGAAGACGAGCAAAGTCGATCTTGAAAAGCTTATTTCTGCCTATTTTTCAAAGCTTTTTTCCACTAGCTCGCCGACTGGGTTTCAGGGCGCTATGGAGGGGCTCGAGACATTGGTTACTCCGGAGATGAATGATGTTCTTGATAGAGAGCCAACGGGAGAGGTGATTAAACAAGCATTTTTTCAGATGCACCCGCATAAGGCCCGGAGCCCTGATGGTATGCACGCATTATTTTTTCAGAAATTCTGGCATGTTGTTGGGCCTGATATTATTGCTTATGTTCAGAATTGGTGGAAAGGGGAGATTGATCTTGCGGAGATTAATAATACTTTTATTGTGCTTATTCCGAAATGTGAGAAACCAACTCAGATTTCGGAATTTAGACCAATAAGTTGTTGCAATGTGGTCTATAAAATCATCTCAAAAGTACTGGCAAATAAATTAAAATTTTTTTGGGGGGAAATTATATCCCCAAATCAGAGTGCTTTTGTCCCGCAGAGACTCATCATAGATAATGCCATTGTTGCTTTCGAAATTTTTCATTCTATGAAGAGAGGTGGTGAGGGTAAGGATGGCAACATTTCCCTAAAACTGGATATGAGTAAGGCATATGATCGTGTAGAATGGGTGTTCGTGGGAACAAATGATGATAAGGTTGGGCTTCTCTACTAACTGGATTCATCTGATTATGAGTTATTTACAGAGTGTGTCCTTTGCTTTTAAAATAAATGGACATATTTTTGGAGCTGTGGTGCCGTCTAGGGGGTTACGCCAGGGTGACCCCATTTCTCCGTACCTTTTTCTGTTGTGTGCGGATGCTTTTTCGACTCTGATTACAAGAGCGGCATATGGTAATCTGATTCAGGGTGCTAGAATATGCAGGAATTCTCCCATGGTGTCTCACCTATTTTTTACAGACGACAGTATACTTTTTGCTAGAGCAAATGTGCAAGATTGCTCGGTTATAGCTGATATTATCAGCAAGTATGAGAGAGCTTCAGGTCAAAATGTCAATCTAAGCAAAAACTAAAGTTGTTTTTAGCAAAAATGTATGTCCGAACCGGAGGCAAGAGATAATCGAGATCTTGGGTGTTAGGGAGGTGGAACGACATGAGAAGTACTTGGGGTTGCCGACTATAATTGGTAGATCAAAAAAGGCTATTTTTGCAGGATTAAAGGAGAGAATATGGAAAAAGTTGCAGGGTTGGAAAGAGAAACTCCTATCTAGGCCAGAAAGGAAGTTCTTATCAATGTTGTGGCTCAAGCTATTCCGACATATATGATGAGTATCTTCAAGCTCCCCGATGGGCTTATTGATGAGATACATTCGCTGCTTGCACGGTTTTGGTGGGGTTCGTCAGACACTACTAATAAATTGCACTAGCAAAGATGGGAACCACTCTGTCTTCCTAAAGCTCTTGGGGGCTTGGGTTTTCGTGATCTAAAATACTTCAACCAAGCACTTCTAGCAAATCAAATGTGGAGATTACACCGTAATCCCGGTACCCTAATACACACAGTTTTAAAAGCAAAATACTTTAAGAAATGTGATGTGCTTAAAGCTAGTCGGGGCTATGACCCGAGCTACGCTTGGAGGAGCATGTCGGATGCAAGGGTGCTTTTGCTTGAGGGTCTTAAGTGGCGTGTGGGGAATGGTTGTTCAATCAATGTTTGGAGCGATACTTGGCTTCCAGGTAACTCCTCTGCCTTTTTCCCATCCTCCACTGCCACTAGTAACATGGAGATGAGGGTTTGTGAACTAATAGATCATTCTTGCTGTAAACGGGATATGTCTGTGCTTTATAACAACTTTATCAATGAAGATATAGTGAGTATTTGTTCTATTCCCCTGTCTTTTAATTGTTCCCCTGATAGGATATATTGGTGGCCATCCAAGGATGGTAATTATAGTGTCAAATCGGGCTATTGGTTATGCAAAAAGGATCTGAATGTTGCTCAAGGGATTGATATGGCGTTTGATTTGGTCTCTTGACTGTCCCCCCCAAGCTAAAACACTTCCTATGGAGAGCTTGCAAAGGCTTTTTAGCTGTGAAAGAGCGCCTTTTTTACTATCACATTACACCAAAAATGGCATGCTCTATATGTAACGCTCAAGAGGAGACGATTCTTCATTCTACCTTTGAGTGTTCTACAGCAAAGGACATATGGGAAGCTAGTCCTTTTCGGAATCAGCTGGTTCTTGCCCTTGACAGCAGCTTCAGTGAGCGATTGTTGTGGTTATCGAAGAACAACTCGAAAGCTGATTTTATTACCATGGCTGCTCTTGCGTGGCAGCCTGGCATTGCAGGATCTCCCGTATTTTTGAGCAAACATCTGTCAATGCTGTAGAGGTTGCAAGGGGGTGGGTGAAATTTAAGAAGGAGAGTAATGAATATGCTTCTAAGGTCCTGAATCGTGCAGTACATCAGGCTGGTGGGTCTGCTAGCTCGTGGCAGTGTCCAGACGTTGGTGTGGTGAAGATTAATTGTGACTCTCATATAGGTGTTGCTAAGGGACTTGGTGTGGTAATTAGAAATGAGCAGGGGACACTCCTTACTGCTGCTATTCATAATGAGGAAGAGGGATGGTATGCTGAAACTACAGTGGCAGCAGCTTTTAGGTACGGGCTTCTCCTAGCTTAGAGGTTGGGTTACACAAAGGTGCACCTTGAATGTGACGCTGAAAATGTTGTGCGAGCAATTAAAGCAAAGGCAGTGGGTTTCTCTCCTATTTTCCTGTTTTATGATGATATTCATATGTTGGCTTCATGTTTTAGTTTGTTTTCTATTTCTCATGTCAAGCGTGCGGGTAACACCCTAGCACATCATGTTGCTCAGTGGGATGCTAGAGGTAGTAATGAATTTGTATCGTTAGGTCCTTTTCCCCAAAGCTTGTTAACTTTGGCGGGGATTGATCTCATTTAATGAAATTTCGCAGCTTGGTTTCAAAAAAAAAAAAAAAAAAAAAAAAAAAAAACTAAGTTAGAAACATTGCTAGCCCAAGAGATATTATTAATACCTACTTAACGATTAACCTTGAAACGATAATATCGTTTTTTTCGTATAACATTGCTTGTAACGAGTCAAAGTCAACGTTGAACAGTGGGTGCGCGCAAAATATAGAGTTGCGCGGAAGGGCCGCGCGCAACTCCTGGACTTGCGCTTGGAGGGCGCGAGCAACTTTGACAGTTGCACGTAGGTTCGACTTTTTTTTTTTTTTTTTTTTTGTCGAACCACATTTTTTTGCGATTTTTTTTTAATATCTCTAGGTAACAAGTTGGAATTAATTAGATTAGACACGAAGCACATAATAAGCACATATTCACGTAGTCACATAAGCACATAAAAGGAACCGTCAAAGCATACAATACTATTCTAAGGTCAAGGCTTGGGTGTCCAAAGGTACCCTTCCTTAAGGGACAATGCACGAATCAATCACTCAACGTGTTGACCCATGATATAACCCTCCCAACATTTTGTTGTCGATATGGGTGGGATGATTGTTATTGATTTCGGGATAGAAGCCTAGTGTTGGCAACCCCTAGTCAATGAGCCAATCCCCAATGGTTAAAGTGTGCTATGATTATGCATGATGCAATGTTGCTTGTTTGGCTTTTACTTTCGTAAAATGGAAGATATTATGCGTTCAAGTCTCGCTCTCTAACTAGAGATTATCCAAGTTAGTTCTCGTTACAACCCATAGGTAACCTAATGTTGGAAACCTTGAACCATAAGTAAGAACTAATCTTGTAACCTCTAAGTCCCTAGTGGAGTCGCCACTGTAAGGAGGGTGTGCCCATCGTAGGGGATCCTTCTCCTCTATGCCCATGGCACTTTAAAAGCCTAGGACTTTACTCTTTTTAGGGTGTTTTAGGATTTGAATTCCCGACTATTTGGGAGACCTTTGAATTAGAGTTGATCCTACCATTATGCTTTTTCATAAGAAACTAATAAGGAGTCGCCAATGAGTTTTAGGAAAACTCATAAACCTCGTTCATGCCTTTCTCCCAAGTAGGGTTCAAGGGATATTTAGCATGAATCATAAGTTTACCCATGCACAAAATGGTCTACGTGTACCAGAAATAAATTCAGGAGCGAGGGTACTAAGATAACGTTCCCTTTAGGGGGGAATCACTATCCTAGCCCTAATGTGGCCTCTACTTGCTCTTCCTTTTTCACAATTTCATCACCAAACAATATAATACAACGTGATACCTAAAAACTAAGATAGTTGATTTTATTTACACGCGTCAATCATGTAGGAATTACATTGCAAAAGTCGTTATTCTTATTTAATTCAAATTTGTGAAAAGAGCGAGAAATAAACAATGTTCGCCTTGACTTACACTAGTAGAAAAATGTAGAATGACACTGGTTCAAAACCCCCCTATGGCACCGGTTTTGAACCGTTTAGCATTTGAGGGATGCCAAAAAGTGGGATTTTTGGCACCGGTTCTTGTTCAAAACCGGTGCCAAAAAAGGCCCTAAAAATTTTTTTTTTTTTTTTTTTTTTTTTTTTTTTTGCATTTTTTTCACTTAAATTGATATATAAACACTAACATATATATAAACTTACATATTTCATTAAAAAAAGGCTGTAATATTACAATTTTGGTCTATAAACAAGTCACTGTTAAATACAAGTCACTGTTAAATACAAGTCAAACCAATGTAACACAACACGGCGAGGAAGCAGATGCTGCAGCAGCAGCCTTGGTGAGGCAGCAACAGCCTTGCGAGGCAGCAGCAGCCTTTCGAGGCAGTAGGTAGCAACAGCCTTGCGTATGTTAGAAAAAGCTCAGCGACTTCATGCAGTTCCAATGCTTCGCACCTGAAATTTTTTAAGAATTTGGGATCAGCTTGGAAGATTCTCATAATTTCCTTCACACTTCAGTTTGAGTGTGATAATCTCATTGTTAGTTAAAAAAAAAAATTAAAAAAAAAAAAAAAAAAAAAAAAAAACACAAACACTATTTCCATTCCAGCAAAATTTCTGTAGTTCTTTTAACTTTGGTTATTATCTAGATGTTTTAGGTTAAGAAGATTGATGTTAATAAGGGTAATAGTTGCACAAAAGCACTAAATAATCACATGCTATCACTCAAGGAACAACAAAATGAATAATCTAGGAGTCATTCAATCATAATAAAATGGAAAGTTCAACGTATAACACATGCTATATGTTTATACAGATGTACATCTACTTCAATGCTCATTGTTGGCCATGCAAATCAGTAGAACAAGATATCAAGGAAAAGGCACAGCACCAGAATATTTCAAGTATAAAAATGGCTACAGGATGGAAATATTAATAGTATGAAGGTCACATCTCACATTAATGTTATAAGATACACACCAGCTCCATTGTTAGCTACTAATTAAATGAATTTGGTATATTCCAACAAGAAAGTCTCAAGCTCTGACTTAAGCAAAATAGCATTCAGGATATATCATAATCATATAATTAGAAAGAACAAAACTTAAAAGTCTACAACATGTTCAAATTGTTGCTAACTCTTGTTTTCATTCTATAAAAAAATTTCAGACAAAAGTTCAGATTTCTCAATATCATTCTAATATGCCACATGCCAATAGTAAAGGCATAACACAATTCTTTTTAACCTATGACCTTAACCACTTTGCAAATTAACACTATTTAACCTCTATTACTTAATCCACCCCCTGTAATTAAAAGGTATGAGTTGCGCACTTTTATGAGCAAAAAGTAATATAGGGTCATCAGTAATATATTGCACAACATATAGGGTTTCATAATTTTATCCTTGGATTAAATCATATGGCTTGCTTGAAAAATTGATACAGTTGAGCCTTCTGCAGAAGTATTATATATAACCATCATTCCCATCGTCTATTCTTATCTACAAGCCTATAATAAAACTATTAACACACATAAAAATCATTGCAACAGATAACAAATTCACAAATTTGCTAATACTCAATACCAACTCCAATCATGAATACACACAGTAGCAAACAATAAAGATAACTATAGTGACATGTTAATAATAAAAAAAAACCAAGTTGACTCACTCTCAATTGATGCAAATTAGTATACAAAGCATCTCCTCCTTCAACTCTCCATCAGCATAACCACTAGCAATCGACACAGAAGATTTTGGTAAGTCGACACCAATCCAAATAAAAATCACAATTAATTACACTGAAATATTTGACAAAAAACAGCTTACTTCCTTGTAGCCACTGAACTACAACCATCCTAGTCTCTGTCCTACCAAAATTACTCGCCTACGACCATATCTAGCCAAATAATGCTGGTACACATCATTAGAGAGGCTCAATATTTCATTAACTACTAACTATTGTCAAACAATCACTTTGTTCTGGTGAGTTGTGAGACTTGTGACTGACTCATGGGAAACACAACAGAAGCATTGAAAGCAATAGCTTCAAGTTGAGCTAGGATCTTAATTCATGAATATTTAAATTAATTTTAAATCAAGGTAAGTTTTCTAATCACAAAGAAACATATCATTTGTCAAACATAAGAGCAAAAAATTATTCTGAATCCTCATATTTGAATTGATTATTCCAAATACTACGAGATATGAAATTAACACAAAATCTTCACTTATATAAAACAGAAAAGAAATCCATAATTTTGTTGCAACACAAATCATCAGAGTTACAGTCAAAGATCATTTGAGAGGTAAAGTCCATATTTAAATATTGGCAACCAGATTGACAAAGCTTCTAGATTTAGCCGCAAATATTACTCTCTAATAATTGTCCAAATATTATCTTCTTCGAATTTTCACATATTCCAATTGACTAATCAATCATGCAATTGCGAAAGGATTAGGTAGAAGAATGGCGAACCTCACAAACAAAGAGGAGATTGCCAATGACAACGGCGCCAACAATGCCACTGGTGATCACCGCAGTGCTGGTCAACAGACTCCACTTTCTGTATATCATCTTGTATCCGACGATTTACTTTTCTCGTTCTCCTTTTATCTTCATCAAAGAAAAAAGGAAGAAAAATCATTAGTTATGTGATCACCAGATTCTGGAAATACTTACCAAAATTTCCAGAAAAGATTTAAATAAATACTTATTCAACTCTGCCCATCCAACTTAAATCTAAATTTGAGAGATTTTAACTCAATGTTGTCTAATTAAACTGGAGAACATGGAGAATAAACAAAGAGAAACATGATGCCTGTGGAGGTTCTATAATATAACCAGTATGTGCCCTTAATTAAGTTGAAACAAACAATTAGTCAGGTTCTATAATCTGATCTAAACTCAATTTCCTCCACAATTTCATAGCATACATTTTTACATACATTTAAACAGGAACAAGACTGAAAATTATTATTAAATGAATGTTGTTAGATGCACTAGAACCTGAAAAATCTCGTTGATCAATCGAATTGATCGTCTTTCTTTTATTTCTCTTATGCAAACGTACTACAATATCAAGATCAATCGAAAAATCACCAACAAAAAGGCCAAAACAACATTCACTAATCGAAAAATCGCGCATCTAAAAATGAAAAACTAGGTTTAAACAAAATCAGATCTAACAAAAACAGACAAAACTAATGATATTGCAAAAAAAAAAAAAAAATCTAAAACGAAATCAAAGGTAGAAGAAATGAAGCGGTACCATTTTGCAATATTGTTTCAGAAAACCCTAGCCATCGATGGTGTTGCTTGCGGCGCAGTGATGGAGAAGGAGAGAGAAAAGGAAAGGGGAAGCGGCGATGGCTGAGGGATCTGGACGGCGGTGGCTTCGATATCTGGCCGGCGGTGGCTTCGACTGCGTGTGACTTCGAGTTTGAGGAGAGAGAAGGCAAGAGAGAGCGGTAGTGGCGAACCTCGGGCTCTTATTCTCCTATGTCGTTGCTCACGGTTGTGGTGGAGGGAATTAAGGGGCAGGTGGCGGCAGTGGTTCTGGTGAAGGTGGCGGGCAAAGAGGAGGGAACGAGAAAGAGAAAGAATGAAGCCAAGTGAAGTGGGAAAACAAAGAATGAGAAAAGAGAAAGAGAAGGAAGGGCGGATTTTTTTTTTTTTTTTTGGTTTATTTCGCACCGGTTTGAACCGGTGGGATTAATACAATTTCCCACCTGTTTGGTTTGAACCGGTGCGAATTCTCTTTAGTCATATCCTACCTATTATTTTTCCCATCGGTTTTTGAAAATCGGTGGCCATTTTTCGATGCGAATTTATGTTTTTCTACTAGTGTTACGTGATAAAACAATCAATTAATTATTCAAATTCTAGTCTTGATTAACACAAGAATGCTATGTGAATTAAAAGTTTGTTTAAAGTGATCAAACAACACTATTTATTCAATCAAATTTATTTAAACAATAAAAGAAAAGTGATTAATCTAAGTGCTCGGGAATTTACCACTTTTCCTTGCTAGATCTTCGTTTAGAACACTTATGGATTCTTTCTTGTTCGGGAACCTCCACCGTAGTAACAAATAATAAAGGGGGTGAGTGTGTTAGGACAAGAGGGTTGAGAGTACACAAGTTCACAAAGTTTTTGCCAGCGTTTCGGGTTATTTTATGTCTGTTTAAGCCTCATATTAAGCCTCTATTTATAGGGAATGGATGCGTTTAGGGTTTCGAGTGTTCTGCCGCAGCAGGTGTCGCGCGCATCTGAATGGGTTGCGTGCGACTGCCCAGCGCAAGTGATTTGGATGCGCTGCTAAGGGCAGCGCAACTGAATGTCTTACGCGCAGTATTATGGTAAGATTCGATTTTATATTTTTATGAAATTCTGAATCTTTCGCGAGCGCATCACTGAGATTGCGCTGGGTGTCACGGCAACCTTATGAGTTGCGCACGCCAGACCAGCGCGACTCATTGAGATGAGCGCGGATTTTTCTGCGGCAGCTTTAATTTTTAACCTAGACGCCTCTAAATCCGTCAAAATTAGGTTTTAATCTCGAGCTTAAGCCTAATTATGATAGGGCTTAGTTAATTTGGACTTTATTTCATTTATTTTTGGGTTAGGCTAGTCATTTTGTATTCTTGTGACTTAACCAGATGTCCATAAGTATTCTTCACGTTGGTCCAACACAAAGATGGTTTTATTTATCGTCATAGCACTTCCTGTCGGGACAAGAGGCCAAAAATAGATGTCTACACCCGGTGCCCATTCATCTGGCCGAAAGAAAAGCGTTGTCGATTACCGACGAATGGCTGGTGCTCTAATCAATATCCGGAACAAACAACGTCAAGCTGATGCATCTGGTTCAAGAGGCACATACAACAGCTCCACCTATCCGTGGATGGGGAAAGAAGAAAGGGGGAGACAACGAGATGTCTGGAATCAGGATCAAGAAAAACACTATGACAATGTATTGAAACTACTTGGGAATGTATGTCGAACTAGACAATAATGGGGTGTACGCAACGAGGAAAGAAATGGAAAACCTTTCGATGATGAGTCCGGGAATGAATGTGCTTCTTTGGAATGCTATAGGAATTGCGAGGGACGGATTCAAGAGGAACATCCGCCAGCTACTTAAAGATCATGAACCAGCCATCATCATCCTTATTGAGACAAACGTCTCAAAAATCAATTGTGAAGAGCTTCTCACCATTCTGCCCTACAATTCCTTCGAGGTGGTGGACCCAATTGGCTATTCGGGAGGGATCCTTATTTCGTGGAACTCTGGCTACCATAAAATCAACATTGTCAATAAGGAACCCAACGCTATACATACTGTAGTGCAGGTAAATTTGTCACAAAATTTTTTTCTTTCTGCAATTTACGCTTCTACTTCTTTTAATGGTAAACTTGAAATGTGGAATTCTTTGAAAAAGCATAGTGAAGATATAGATATGCCTTGGATTGTATGTGGTGACTTTAATGACATATGCTATGACCATGAAAAATGGGGAAGGAATGCCCACCCTCTTCACCAAATGCGAGCCTTTAATGTAACCATTGATGCTTGTAAGTTGGTTGATCTAGGTTATGTTGGTCACAAGTTCACTTGGTTTAATATACAGAAAAAAAAAATCTTATTTTGGAGAGACTTGACAGGTTCCTGACTAACAATGAATGGATATAGCTTTTCTCACACAATATTGTTAGAAACTTGCCTAGAATGTCTTCTGACCATAATCCCCTATTACTTTTGCTTGAGAAAAAGAAAAATTTTCCAGGGGTCACCCCCTTCAGGTTTGAACCTATGTGACTTTCTAATATAGATTTCCTCCCTTTTGTCAAACATAAATGGCCTACTTACCATTCAAATCTGTATAAAAAAACTCATCCTCTTAGCTATAGATCTGAAAACATGGGCTGAAAACCACTTCACAAACCAAAAAGCAAAAAAGAACATACTCCTAGCTAGAATAAATGGAGTTCAATTAGCTTTTCAGAGAAATCCAAATAACACCCATTTTTTTGATTTGGAAAAGGAACTCCAATCCCAATTAAACACCATTTTAGACCAAGAGGAGATCTTCTTGGCTACTAGATCCAGATCAGATTGGTTGTTGCAGGGGGATAGGAACATAAAAATTTTCTATACTACTGCTATAATAAGGGGAAAAAGAAATAAAATCTTGGCTCTGAAAACAGTGTGGGGGAATGGCTCGATGATCCTCAGATGATTCACTCTCATATCCTAGACTATTTAAAAAAGGTTTTCACTTCTGAAAGTTACACTGTCCTCAACACAAGTCAATCTTCTAAGGAAATTGATTGCTCTGCTATCCCAAACTTGCCAGAACTAAAGGAAGCCCTCTTCTCCGTTGGCCCTCAAAAAGCTCCTGGTTTAGATGGCTTTCATGCTTCTTTCTTCCAATCCTCTTGGGAGTGCATTCATCAAGATTGTCTCACTTTTGTGCAACAGACTTTTTCTGATAAGCAAATCCCTTCTAATATAAACAAGACTATCATCTATCTGGTACCTAAGGTCTTCTCTTCCTCTCTCATCACCAGTTTCAGACCCATTAGCCTGGTGAACACCTCCTACAAACTGATTTCCAATATTCTAGTGAATAGAGTGAGACCCCACCTTTACTCTATAATATCCCTAAACCAAAACAACTTTCTTAAGGGAAGGGGAACTGAGGTAAACTATATCATAGCTTCTGAGATCCTACATTCAATGAAAAAGAAAAGGGGATCAAGAGGTCTATTTGCTTTAAAACTTGATCTAGAAAAATCCTATGACATGCTTAAATGGCATGTTATTAGTCATTGCCTTCACTTCTTCAACTTCTCTCAGGACACAATATCTCTTATAATGTCTTGCATCACTTCTATTTCCTCCCAAATTCTCATAAATGGCAAGTTATCTGATGAGTTCTACCCTTCTAGGGGAATACGACAAGGGGACTAATGAGTGTCATTTATGGCACTCATTTAGCCTCTTTTAGGATGAATTTTGATTGCTTTTACATCTCTTTTATCTCTTTTTCTTTAGTTTTACTTGCAATTTCTCTAGTTTGTGTATTCCTTAGTTGTTTTCTTATTTTCTTGCATTTCTTAGTTTATTTTGCCTTTTCTCCTTGTTTGCTTCTCTTTGATTTCAGGAGATTAGTGATGCTCAAGGAACTCAATGGCGTTTTCTTGGGGTATACAAAGCTTAAGATGCAACCCGGACTCTCCTCTTGAAGCTCAAAAGTGAAGGAGTGCAAAAGCCAAGTCTTCAAGGCCGCGCTCTCATGCTGCGTGGGCATCAAAATCGGTGTTGAACCCACCGTGAGGACCTCTAGTGACTGCCTCCCCCAACATGTATCAAGTGGAGCCACGAGAGCATCAACGATTGCACGAAGGAGATCTCCCCTGCTCCCAGGTGCGGGCGCACGCGAGGCAGGACCGGCCGCGCAGGTGTAGGGAATATTTCAAGCATCCCACACTTGAACCCCATTGTGATCATACACTTAAGCATGGTGGCGTCCAAAGGGAAGGAAGCTAGAGTAAAAGAGTCGCCAACAAGTTTTAGGAACTTGTAAACCGTTCACAGGGTGAAGGTTACACCCCTTAACGATCCAGGAGATCGCTAACTCCAATAGGTCTGGAACCATGACTGGAAGTTCGGGGATGAAGGTACAAATTCAACCTAAAAGAGATTGAACCTACCCTAATAATAGGCCTCTACTTTATTCTTCTCATATTCATGTACGCTTTCTGACTAACATACAACCAATAAATTAACCCTAAACCTGTTTAATCTATGTTAGTTAAATTTAACGCACAAGCAAAACTATTATTGGCGATCACTTTGAATTATAATCATATTAACCTAAACAAGATTATTAATTATCTTATTAAGCGTGATTACAAGTACAAATTCCCTTTAATCCTGCATAAAAGGCGTGACCAAGCAAGCAACATAATAAAAATAATCATCATCATCATATTACTAATAATAATCTCAATCTCAAAGCAATAATAATATTAGCAAGATCCTAGGCATGATACTAACAAGATTAATAACAAATCCTAGCATGTCACTAAACAATAAAGATCAAATCTTCATCCCTAACATGATACTAACATGACATAAAGAAAGAATAGGAAGCATCATAGAAACATGCATGATATTAGAAATCTTAGTTATTACCCTAAACATGATATTAGGAATCATAAAGACATCCTAACATGATACTAGGAATCAAAATAATCAAAGCATGCTTTCTATATCAAAAGAATAACAATTTAATTACTTACTTGGATGCCTCGTATCTCTTTCTAATAACAAAATACACACGTTAGTAACTTCAAGGAAAATAATAAATCAAACAATTAAATTAAATAATTGAAATAAAGATTTGGAACCAAACCCTCAGAAATATTAAACCTTTCACGTCTAGGGCGAAGACAACTTTGAACTTGGCTAGATGTATCTAGAACTAATGTATGTGGAATTTTGTAAAAGGGAAGGTTTAGAAAAAGAAAGAGAGAAGAAGCTTCTAGCTTTAGAGAGAGAGAGAAAGAAAGAGATGATTGTTGATTCTTGATTGTTGATGATAGAAAACGGAGGTCTAGGACCCTATTTATAAGAAAAAAAAGTCCGAAAACCGATAGAAAGAGTAAGAATTCAAATCGGAATAAAACTGGCTTCTGTCGCCAGACGACAGACATCAGCGCCAGGCAACAGGATTAGCGCCAGGTGACAGACATTAGCGTCAGGCGACAGACTCTGTCATCTGGCGACAAACTCTGGCGTTTGGCGCTAATTAAAAGATAAAACGCGCTTTGTACGGAATCCTTTTCCTAATATGATTAAGCAGCAAATTTCGTGTTTATCAAATTAAAATCAGGTTTATCATAAAACACTTATTTTATTCCAATAAAACTCTTTAAAATATAATCATCAATCCTAATTGTAGACACCCATTTGTGTCCCCCAAAACCAAACCCAGTGATGAATGCCTTTCGCGTCGAACCATAATCGAATGAGGTGAAAGTGGTTGAAAGTCAAGTGTTGCGGTTTAGTTTTATTAAAATTCTTTTCTCTCTGTTTTTGAAAATAACTCTATTTGTTTGAAAATAGCCAAACCAGTTTAGTTTGGTTCATAATTAGGGTCCAATAATAGTGTAGTTGGATGGGGCTTGAAAAGACCTTTCCAACGATATATTATAAGCCCAATTCCGATGAATAATGAGGAAGTTATGGCCAAAATACTAAAGTGGGCCCAAACCGGATTTTACCTACGACCCAATGATCATGTGGAGGGTCCAAAGGTTTAATCCTATTCCTAAACTAATTAGGATTGATTAGAATCTTCTATAAGTTTCTAAAATAACTTAATTATCCTTTTTTGAAAAGATAAGATCATGGAATTTGATTTGAATATAAACTTTCCTTTTTTAAAACTTTCCTAATTCTATTCGGATTTAAAGATGTTCAAAGATAGTCAGATATTATTTTCGTGCCTCATATATTTTATCCAAATTTTATATGGTTGGATATATCTTGAAATTATCTTTCCAATGATATATTATAATAATAAATCCGAGCTATAACGAAAAAGATATTAAAGATATACAAAACTCTATCTAAAACTGACACCTTTTCACTATTTCGGCCATATATTTTTATTTAAAAAATATTTTAATCTGATTCCAATTGAATTAGAAATTAGACTTCAAGAGCTTTCCAACGGCATATTATATGACTTATTTGGACTTCTATATCAAAAGATATGATAAAAACAAAATCCGCAAAAACTGTCTCTGTCGCCAAACGACAGGCTTGTCGCCTCGCGACAGGATAAATTTCTGGCGACAAGGTCGGTTTGTTAGCGACAGCATGGAGTTTTATTCCTCTTCAAATTCTGACTATTTTCTTATAAATAGGGTCCTCGGATCCCCGTTTTCATTCATCAACTTTCATCAACTCTCATCATCAACTCTCATCATCAATTCTCTCTATCAACTCTCATTAAGAATTACTTAATTCTTTCTTTTTCACTCTCTCTTTCTAAACTAGCTTTTACAAACACAATTCCACATTCACAAGATCTTGAAACACCTAGCAAAGTTCGAAGTTGCCTTCGCACTAGACGTGAAAGGTTGATAATTTCTGAGGGTTTGGTCCAAATCTAGTCAAAACTTTATTTAATTTGATTTTGATTTAATTATTTAATTAATTTTTATTATTTTCATTGAAGTTTACTAACCTGTGTATTTTGTTATTAGAAAGAGGTACGAGGCTTCAAAGTATGTAATCTTATTACTCTCTTTCAATGTAGAAAGCATGTTTATTAATGTTTAATTCCTAGTATCATGTTAGGATGTTTTTAATGCTTTCTAGTATCATGTTTAGGTTGCCTCTTATTATTTCTAATATTATGTTATCATGTTAGTACCATGTTAGGTTTGAAGCTCCAATCTTTATTGTTTAGTGACATGCTAGGATTTGTTATTAATCTTGTTAGTATCATGCCTAGGATCTTGCTATTATTTTCAAGCTTTATTATGCCTTATCATGTTATTGTCATTATTATTGTTTTATTGATTTATTATGTTGCTTGATATATTTTATTGTTATTGCTTGATCACACCTTTTATGCTTGTTAAAGGGAATTTGTACTTGAAATCACGCTTAATAAGATAATTATTAATTTGGTTTAGGCTAATGTGATTTTAACTCAAGTGATCGCCAATAATAGATTTAATTGTGCATTAATATTCAACCAACATAGATAAACAGGTTAGGTTCAATATAATGTTTGTATGTTATTCGAAAAGCGCGCATGAATACGAGCAGAACAAAGTAGAGGCCTATTTTATAAGGCGGGTCCTTTCTTTTGTAGATTGGATTCGTACCCTCATCCCCGGACCCTGTTTGGTTCAAGACCTTATGGAGTTGATGGTCCTTTTGGATTGTCTTTTGGGTTTACAAGTTCCTAAAACTTGTTGGCGACTCTTTTGCTCTCTTTTCTTTCCCTTTGGAGCGCCACCATACTTTAGTGTATGATCACAGTGGGGTTCAAGTTTGGGATCGTAATGCTTGAAATATTCCCTACAGTTTTTGGCGAGTCCACTGGGGAGGATTTCTATTTATATTCCTGAAATTTATTTTGGCAATTATTTAGAATGAACGGATGAGACTCGAAAAATTCTAAGTATTTCATGTGCGTGATTTGATTAACATTATTGTCATATGCATTAAAATGTTCTCATGGGAGAGCTCCATGAGTCAATACCTAGGAATTTTACACGTAGGAAATTTGAGAAATATCTTTCATGACTAGAATCGAAAAGATGATGCGAAATCTGGAAAATTCTAAGAACACAGAAACTTGCCAAGGCATGTAGGAACTAGCGTCTAGAAAACAGGGCTTGTCGCCCGTAAAAAGTTTCTGTCGCCTGGCGACAGTTCTGTCGCTTGGCGACGGAGACTTTTTTGCGGCGACAGTCCCTGTAGTCTGGCGCCAAGTTCTTCCAATACCGAGCCAGGGGTCTGCCTTCTTGCTTTGACCATTTCTAGCATTGTTGGCTTGATTTTACTTATTGATTGAGTCCTTTTCTCACTTTTCTGAACCCATATGTGTTCTACATATGGATATAACCCTCTAGGGGTTCCTGCTTCACCTGCCCAATGGAATAATCCACTATCATGTGCAAAGTTCAAATTTGGGTACGTGCAAAGTTTGTGAATCCACCAAACCATGGAGTTGAGTTCGATTTCATCACGAACTCGCGGGGTCCCGTCCATTCGCTCCAACCCTCACGGTAGGCTTGTGTGCAATGCATATGGATTCATAACCATGGACCTTTTTTGACTTAACCCATATCCTTGAACTTTAGAGAACTAGAGCCATGGTTAGGTTGCAAACTCATTGCATCATATTGTGACTATGTGAACGACTTGTGCATTATTTGCTTGTGCATAGCTTATATGTGACTAAACTAACCGTTTGTTTGACTTGTGGTTAAGACTAAATAAACTAACCAATGACTAAAGGACTTTGTTTAATTAATTAATTAATTAATTTGAACTAATAAATAAGCCTAAAATCGAGTCATAGTTCCTTTAAGTCAACCCGGATTTTTATTCCCGTATACTGCACATGCGTCAACTTGTTTTGGTCATATCTGGAGTTCTAGAAAGAAACACGAGTCGTACAACCTATGGATCTGTAGCCCCGAGTTTTATCTTTAATTTGGCGTTGGTTTCGTCCCAATCAGAGTCACAGATCAAAAGTTATGACTAAAATACTATAGCCTGTCCAGTTTAATGCATATACGCGAAGTCTTAACTTTAGTCACTGCTTGAGTCTAGTCACATAGTCTAGCCACATGGTCATGACACAAGTCTTAACATGTCACCTACACTCATAAGTCTTAGCACACACTTTGTACATGTCACTGTGACCATGTCTTAGGTCCATGCATGAGTCGTTCTTCCGTCATTTGAGTTGGGGGTCCATTCTATTCTTAATTCTTCCATATTTCTCCATCTCCATCATCTTCCCACTTACCACATACTTTCTCCACACATATCATTCCCTTCATTCTTCCATGATCTTTCTCCACCTATGCATGTTGAATTGAGTTTGAGTCATGTGATTGACAATAATAAAAAAAAAGTAATGATGAGACAAAAGACAAGGCAAGCTTCTCACTAAGATTTCATGCTTTCTTCTTCTTTTTTCAAACCTTTCCCCAATAAGTCTAGCATAGGCACCCTTTGTCTACCTTAGATTTATTACATAGGTTTTTTTTTTTTATCTTGTTCCCCTTTAATAAAATGAGCATTTCTTCCCTCACATATGATCAATGCATTGCATAGCAAAAAAAAAAAAAAAAAAAAAAAAAAAAAAAAAAAAAAAAATCAAGGTCGAATTAAGCACAAGGTATACCAATGATTTGAGGCACCCCTTGTAGCCATGTCATATCATCTTCACCCTTTAAATATATAATCCTTTTTTTTGATAAACCACTTTGAGCCTCGTCTAACGATAGACCTTTCATTTTTCAACCCACATCTACCTAACCTTGGGATGGATGGTGTGTAACTTATGCAATTCACAAATATGAAAAGCTTGAATGATCTCAAAATAAAATAAAAAAAATACAAAAAAAATGAATAAAAGTGTACAAAAGGGCAAGTGTTCCAATGTCTTTGATATAAAAATATCTTTGATAAGAACATGTCTCAGATTGCGTTTCTTATCGAGTGCTCGGTACCGTGCCTGAGAAACATGAATGCCAAGTGAGTGATAGACCGCATGATCGAGATTGCCCACACATATAAAAAAAAGGCGAATATGAAAAATGCAAAAGCAAAATAAATAGAAGAGCAAACAAAAAATAAAAGAGAGCTCAAAAGAGAGAAAACCTCAAGCATAAAAATACAAAGATTCAAAAGCAAGGTTGCACACCTTGGGGGCTTATCTAGGGTCTTGAGCCTTTATCCCCTTCTTCTCTAACCTTTAGCCTAACCACGTTACAACCCTTAAAAAGACCTTTTTGAGGTATACACACACTTGTGCGAGGTTCGGCTAGAGCTACGTTTGGCCTGATTCCTAACGGATACGTAGGCAACCTCATATTGAGGTGCGACCATAATAAAAATGCATTCATTTTCACATTCACACACTTACACCATGATCATGTCAAGGGATCTCCAATGCTCATCCCTATTCACTTAGAGCTAGACTTGGGGGCTTGATCCTTACATCATTATCCTACCTAGCCTAAGAGTCATCATTATTTGACTCTTATCAAATAATACTTTTCCACATCGTTAGCCTTTGCAGCCTAACCTTAGTGTCACTTTCACACACTGCACGGATACATGACCAAATAGACTTCCAATTAGGAACCCTTTGTCATGAATTCTTAACATAACGTTGAAGCATGCTTTGTCATATCAACATCACTTATCACTCATAATCATCATTGCATCAAAGTATGAAGTACTTAGCCTCCGTGCCTAAGTTACCTAAATACTTTCATAAATCGAGTCAACTAAGATAGTTTAGGTTGGGTTACTCCTTGTACCTTGAGAGATAGTATCGAATGCATATACTTGATTAAGCTCATTCAACATGCACCATTAAACACTTCAATTCTTTTTCGCGTCTTTCTTTTTCGGGAGAAAGTCGGTACCCTCCACAAAAATGACGGAAAATTTTTGCTTTTTTTTCACATCACACACGAGTCATGTACATTGAGTCATGTCGTGTCATATCACATCGAGTGGAGTCTAACACATGTGTCAAAAGCTTTGAGTCGAGTCATGTCAAATCAATGAGTCAAGCAGCACTAAGCCTTAGGTCAACCCTAAGATAATAAAAGATGAGCAAAGTCCTATAGTCTAAAATATAGATGCAGGTACATTCCAGCGAGCAAGAATATTTCCGGATTTTTTCGAAAAAACCGCGAATATAGATGTATGAAACTTTTCCAAGATGAGAGAAGTTTGAGCAAGATTATATGGAGATGAAGAGCCTTAATTTGCAAAAGAATTGAGTAGATTTGGTTGTAAGGAAACGACCAAATTGAAAGTTCGGAGCGAAACCGAGCAATGAACAGCAGCAGCAGCGGTAGAAATGAAAAAGAAATCTGTCGCCAAACGACAAGGTTTGTCGCCTGGCGATAGAACGATATCGCGGCGACAGAAGGTTCTGGCATACGCCAGTGCAGCGACATAATGTGTGGCCCCATATTGGATTATGCGGACCTTTTACAGAAATTTCGGGTTCCTTGGTACGCCAGTTAGCCCCTCTAAGCAATTTGACATGATTTAGTAATCGGCTCGATTACAACAACAATAAGTGATCAACCTGACAAAAGATCGTCTCACTTAGCTTAAAGCGCCTAAGTATTGGCTCATCGCAAGCACCAAAGTAATGGTTCACAACGATTTCCTAGGATGGAAGAAGATTTGAAGATTCGAGATGACGAATCCTTCAACAGGGGGCTTTAAGATTAAAAAGAGTCTATTACTTGGATTTAAGAAGGACGGTTTGAGATGAAGCGACCTTCAATAGCTTTCACTATGATTGGGGAGGTTATTATTTGAGAAGAACGATTCAAGATGAAGCGGTCTTTGATAGCTTTCGCTAAGATTGTGAAGGTTATCACTTGATTTGAGAAGATAGCACGAGATGAGCAATCTTCGACAACGCCCGCTAAGATTGTGGAAGTTGTCACCAAGATTTGAGAAGATAGCATAAGATGGGCGATCTTCGACAATGTCCGCTAAGATTGTGGAAGTTGTCACCTAGATTTGAGAAGAGCGGTTCGTGATGAGGCGGTCTTCGACGACATTCACTAAGATTGTGGAAGTTGTCACCTATATTTGAGAAGAGCGGTTCGTGATGAGGCGGTCTTCGACGACATTCGCTATGATTGGGAAGGTTGTCACCATGATTCAAGGAAAAGCTCGAGATGTAGCAGCAATGATAGACAACGTTCCATAGGATGTGGAGTGTTGTCTCAAATTTTGAAGATGGCGAAGCAAGGTCACCTTCGACGGTCCCTCAAGGTAAAGAAGAGATTGTCTATAGCGGCGACGTACTGCCGTGGCGACATACTGCCACAACCTGGAAGATGACGACATACAGTTATTTTCGACGATATTCCCGAAATACTGTGGAGGATTGTCACCAAGAATATTGAAGATGACGACGTACGGTTATTTTCAATGATGGCGTTCACGAAATACTGTGGAGGTTGTCACAAACAACAAAAGCAACAACAGAATGGTTCCTTTCAGAGACGCGTGCTCGACGGTGCAAGACACGCGTTTCTTAATTCTTTTATCTGTTTAACTAATGATTGTTTTACAGGTATCGGCGTTATAAGAATGATTTGGAATCGTAGAACGTTCTGAATAATTCTCCGTCCCTATCGCTACTTTGACTTTTGTTTTCGAAACATTCGTTTCTCCAAACTCAGTCAAAGTGGGGGCTTCTGTAGACACCCATTTGTGTCTCCCCAAAACCAAACCCAGTGATGAATGCGTTTCGCGTCAAACCATAATCGAATGAGGTGAAAGTGGTTGAAAGTCAAGTGTTGCGGTTTAGTTTTATTAAAATTCTTTTCTCTCTGTTTTTGAAAATAACTCTATTTGTTTGAAAATAGCCAAACCAGTTTAGTTTGGTTCATAATTAGGGTCCAATAATAGTGTAGTTGGATGGGGCTTGAAAAGACCTTTCCAACGATATATTATAAGCCCAATTCCGATGAATAATGAGGAAGTTATGGCCAAAATACTAAAGTGGGCCCAAACCGGATTTTACCTACGACCCAATGATCATGTGGAGGGTCCAAAGGTTTAATCCTATTCCTAAACTAATTAGGATTGATTAGAATCTTCTATAAGTTTCTAAAATATCTTAATTATCCTTTTTTGAAAATATAAGATCATGGAATTTGATTTGAATATAAACTTTCCTTTTTTAAAACTTTCCTAATTCTATTCGGATTTAAAGATGTTCAAAGATAGTCAGATATTATTTTCGTGCCTCATATATTTTATCCAAATTTTATATGGTTGGATAGATCTTGAAATTATCTTTCCAATAATATATTATAATAATAAATCCGAGCTATAACGAAAAAGATATTAAAGATATACGAAACTCTATCCAAAACTGACACCCTTTCACTATTTCGGTCATATCTTTTTATCTAAATATTTTAATCTAATTCTAATTGTATTAGAAAGTAGACTTCTAGAGCTTTCCAAAGACATATTATATGACTTATTTGGACTTCTAGATCAAAAGATATGATAAAAACAAAATCCGCAAAACTGTCTCTGTCGCCAAACGACAGGCTTGTCGCCTCGCGACAGGATAAATTTCTGGCGACAAGGTCGGTTTGTTAGCGACAGCATGGAGTTTTATTCCTCTTCAAATTCTGACTATTTTCTTATAAATAGGGTCCTCGGATCCCCGTTTTCATTCATCAACTTTCATCAACTCTCATCATCAATTCTCTCTCTCTTTCTAAACTAGCTTTTACAAACACAATTCCGCATTCACAAGATCTTGAAACACCTAGCCAAGTTCGAAGTTGCCTTCGCCCTAGACGTGAAAGGTTGATAATTTCTGAGGGTTTGGTCCAAATCTAGTCAAAACTTTATTTAATTTGATTTTGATTTAATTATTTAATTAATTTTTATTATTTTCATTGAAGTTTACTAACCTGTGTATTTTGTTATTAGAAAGAGGTACGAGGCTTCAAAGTATGTAATCTTATTACTCTCTTTCAATGTAGAAAGCATGTTTATTAATGTTTAATTCCTAGTATCATGTTAGGATGTTTTTAATGCTTTCTAGTATCATGTTTAGGTTGCCTCTTATTATTTCTAATATTATGTTATCATGTTAGTACCATGTTAGGTTTGAAGCTTCAATCTTTATTGTTTAGTGACATGCTAGGATTTGTTATTAATCTTGTTAGTATCATGCCTAGGATCTTGCTATTATTTTCAAGCTTTATTATGCCTTATCATGTTATTGTCATTATTATTGTTTTATTGATTTATTATGTTGCTTGATATATTTTATTGTTATTGCTTGATCACACCTTTTATACTTGTTAAAGGGAATTTGTACTTGAAATCACGCTTAATAAGATAATTATTAATTTGGTTTAGGCTAATGTGATTTTAACTAAAGTGATCGCCAATAATAGATTTAATTGTGCATTAATATTCAACCAACATAGATAAACAGGTTAGGTTCAATATAATGTTTGTATGTTATTCGAAAAGCGCGCATGAATACGAGCAGAACAAAGTAGAGGCCTATTTTATAGAGCGGGTCCTTTCTTTTGTAGATTGGATTCGTACCCTCATCCCTGGACCCTGTTTGGTTCAAGACCTTATGGAGTTGATGGTCCTTTTGGATTGTCTTTTGGGTTTACAAGTTCCTAAAACTTGTTGGCGACTCTTTTGCTCTCTTTTCTTTCCCTTTGGAGCGCCACCATACTTTAGTGTATGATCACAGTGGGGTTCAAGTTTGGGATCGTAATGCTTGAAATATTCCCTACACTAATACTATTAGAATTTAAAAGAACCTTCTAAATATTCTAGAAGATTAAAATCAATCCTAATAACTTTAGGAATAATAATTAATAGGCCCTCCTCTAGATCATTGGGCCGCATATAAAATTCATTTCGGGCCCAATTTAATTTAATCCATAACTTCCTCATTATTCATCGGAATTGGGCTTATAATATATCGTTGGAAAACTCTTTTCGAGCCTAATTCAACTACACTATTATTGGACCTTTATCATGGACCAAACTAAATTGGACTGGCTATTTTCATAAATAGAGTATAAGAAGAAATATTTTCAAAAACAGAAAGAGAAATATTTTAATAAAAATATCCACATCACTAGACTTTTCACACGTTCACCTCGTTCGACAATCAAATGACGTGAAAGATATTCATCACTGGGTTTGGTTTTGGGGAGACACATTTGGGTGTCTACAGCAGGGCTGTGGTGTGGCCGCGCAAGGCAGATGAGCGGCCGCGCACCTCCTCCCCCCTGTTCCGTACCCATTTTTGAGCGGCCGCGCATTGAGAGAAGAGGCCGTGCCATTTGGGGTTCTTTTTGGACGTTTAACTAACTTCTCCTTAGTTAGTTTTACTATATATAGAATTTTTCATTTCTAGAGAAAAAAGGAAGAGAGAATAGCTTAGAATTAGATTTTAGAGAGAGAAGCTCAAGATTTTGGAAACTTTGTTCTTAGATTTTAGAGAGAGAATCTTGGTATTTGATGATTGATACATTTTGATCTTCATTCACTTTGATATTGATCAAATTTTTGTAAGAATTCTTTCCTTTTCAATGCAATTTTATGTTTAATTCTTGATATATTGTTGAATTTCTATACTTTGTTTGATTGATTGTTGATATTTGGATTGAAATGTTGATGATGAAATTGATGATTAGTTTTGTTATGCTTTTCAATTTTACAATGTGTAGTGAGTAGTTCCTTTGCTAGGGATGTGGTGAAGCATGTATGAGTAATAAGCTATAGCTAATTTGGGGTTTTTGATTGATTTGATGATGTGATTAAATTGGTTGATGAAATTTGTGCATGTGTTTGATTTGAAGAGGAGTAGCTAACCTTGATTATCAAGCTAGATTGCATAGTAGTTTTCAATGAAATGAAAAATTGATTTGGAAGCAATTATTATCGATTGATCTTATTTTGCGATTTTCCTTTGAAGTCATTTGTAGAGACATTTAGCTTGACCCTAGGAAATAGCTCTTTGAGTGATTTTGATTGCAAATATCATTTTCTCTCGCATTACTTGATTGATCAAATTCCTGATGAATTAGCAAGTTTATCGTGAGTGCATGCGGATCGTAAATTCCCTAGTGCTTTGATATTTGAATTCCATTTGTTAGCTTTGATTGAGTTGATTCGATAGCATAGCTTAGACCAACCCTATTGTTTAAGACTCCGGAATAGCTTAACTAGAGACCTTAGCAAATACCGCTTTCCCTTGGGTTTGACCCGCACTTACCCCTATACTTAGGGTTGGGTTTGGTTTTATAAATTTGGTTTTGATCGGGGAATCTTAGTAATCAACCACCTAGGTTTCACCCGCGTCAGGGACCCCCTATCACCCTACATTTTTATCATTTGCTTAGAGTTCCTTTTTATAAAAATCCATGCAGAATGCCATGAAAAAAGGTGGAAGCCTTTCAGATTTAGAGGTGGCAAGACTGATATTTCCCATTTGCTCTTTGCTGATGATGTCCTAATATTTGGTACTGCTGACAAAAAAACTCTTAACTCAGTTGCCAACACTTTAACAAATTTCTACTCTATTTCGGGGCAGAAAATAAATAAGGGAAAGAGTCAAAATTTATTTCTCAAATAATACTAGTATTCACATGATTGACGACTTTGAGCAACCTTTAAATGTCAGTAAATTAAGTGATTTGGGAACTTATTTGGGGTACCCCATAACTGAGAAGAGGCCAAATAGGAGACATCTGTCTTCTATCATTGACAAGCTTGGTAAAAAGCTCTCCTCATGGAAAGCAAATACTCTATCTAGGGGAGGGAAACTAGCTAGTTCTACTGCAATCCACTATGTTTTCCATCCCTAGATACATTATGTCATGCATCAAGCTTCCCGAGTTTATCTTAGGGAAGCTTGACTCCACTTGCTCTAATTTTCTATGGGGAGGGAGCTCTGAGTCAAGAAAGATCTCTTGGATATCTTGGAATAACATCTGTCAAGACAAGCAAAAAGGAGGGTTGGGTTTCTTGAACAATGCTGAGATAAATCTTCTGGGTTTAGAAAGACTATGTTGGATGGTGGATACTAAATCCAAGGGAAACTTCTTTTTGAGAAATATATTATCAAGAAACAAAGACCAACCCCTTTTAACAAAAGATCTCACATATGGAATGCTGTGGGAAGAGGTTGGGATCTCTTTAAACACAGTCTTCTTTGGGAACCTAGGAATGGAGATACCATAAGTTTTTGAGAAGATAAGTGGCTTCAAGCTGACTGTGTAATTAAGGAACCTTCTGCAAGTGCCTCTCACAAACACTTCTTAAGCTAGAAGCCTTAGCTCACTTCGTATTCACTCAAAAAGTGAACTGGAAGAGGCTATCAATTTTCAAATCTTTGAGGAGATCTTCTCCAGGATTGATAGTACTAACTTGGCTGCTAGAAATGATTATAACTTCACAAGTTGGACAAGAAAAGGAAAATTTGATAGCATCAAGGCCAAAGAATGGATCCTTTACAATAGATGCAACCATAAAAATCTGACTGGAAGTGACTCCTGGGATTGGAACTCTATATGGAGCAGTTTCACCTATCCTAAGATTAAGATCTTCCTTTGGCAATTATTCTAGGATAGACTTCTAACTTCTAAAAACTTCTACTTTAGGAAAGTAACTTCCACAAATACTTGCACATTCTGCCCTTTTTCAACTGAAAATATAGACTACATTTTCTTCAACTGTAACAGAGCTTCTGAGTTCTAGATTCAACTTGCTATCCCCACCTTGAGTATTAGACAGCAACATGAAACTTTTCAAGCATGGATTTTCAGGAACCTAAAACAAAAACACATGTCTCATAACAACATTCCATGGAACATCATCTTCTACTTTTCTCTTTGGCAAATTTGGAAGAGAAGAAACGGCCAGCTTTTCTCTCAAGTTAACATACCTATCAAAAATTCTATAACCCAGTGCCTATGGGCTGCTAGTGAATGGCATTTCTCTACAAGTCATCCCACTAGAATAATGCCCATCACCCTTGCCTGGGTTCCTTACCTTCCTCATTCCTTAAAGATAAATGTTGATGCTGCTTTTATTCCCCTTTCAAAAGAAGCTGGCTGTGCAGGTGTGTGTAGAGATGAGCATGGTTCACGGCAAGAAGGATTCCAATGGAAAGGTTGCTCTACTTCAGCAGCAGATGCTGAGTTGCAGGCATTCTCTCTAGCATTAGGGTGGATAAAAGATCGAGGATGGTCTATTTGCCAAATAGAATATGACTGCAAGTTTATTATGCAAGACCTAAATGACTACAGGGATTTTTTTTCTAACACCAAAATTGAATGAATGCAGGCTGTAACTATAGGAACTAACTGATGTGAAGCTATTTTATGGAGAGAGGGGCAAGAATAGCGTGGTAGACATCCTGGCAAGATATGCAAGTGAAACTCTAAATATTTTGAACTATCTTTGTATGATATCAGTTCCTCCGATCCAAATATATGTATTAATACTTTAGCTTCTGACACTACAAACATTAGTAGGGATGCAAATCCATAGGCTGGAATTTTGGGCTGTCCTTTGAGAAGCCAACCAAACTATGATTTGCTTTAATTAATCTACCCCTCTTTCTTTTTTTTTTTTTTTTAAAAAAAAAAAAAAAAAGAAGGAGCTCGACCAGACAAGCAAGATCCAAGCCTCTTGCTGTGGTGATTAAGTCAAGGAGAGCTTTGAGTGTGAGTTTGGAGGGGAAGGTGTCGGATGGAGATGAATTGTTAGGGCTTGTTAGAGATGATTTGAAAGTTGAGGATTGAGGAGAGAGAAAATATTATAGCCATGGAAGAAGAAAAGGGTTAGTGGTGAAGGAGAAAATAATGTTAGGTATTATTAGATTATTATTGTTAGGTATTAGATTATCACTGTCAGTTATTAGAATATCATTGTCAAACATATTGGATTCACGGTGAGTCTAGTGTCACGCAAAACCTTCTCCTTATATAATAATCCAATTGTTAATAATAATAATAATAATAATAATAATAATAATAATAATAATAATAATAATAATAATAATAATAATAATAATAATAATAATAATAATAATAATAATAATAATAATAATAATGTGGATGGTGAGGTGCGAGATCATATCGGTGGTTTTGATGTGGCTCTCCTTGATTGTTTTTTCTCTAAGGGGTTTCGCACTGTTAAGTCTATCCCTCCCAAGTGTCGTTTGGGGTTTTCTCGGGTTCTGAAAGGTGCTCTTGATAAGGTGATCTCTAAGCCTGATGACATTTCTAATTGGGTCTCTTTGTTGGTGTTACCTCTTTGCATCCTTAAAGTCTTTCGCCCTCGGAGTAGTCGTGAGTCTCGGTCTACGGTAAGGCGTCGGCATCAAGAAGAGAGTATTTCCCGTGCTATTTGTTCTTGGAATGTAGCGGGTGGTAATTTGCAGCTTGTGAGGGAAATTTTGGCGGAGGAATCTCCTACTTTGTCGGCGGTTGATGATGAGGACATTGATTTGGAGGAGCGTAATATAAAGCAGTGTCGTAGGAAGATTTGCGATGGCCATTACACTGCTGCAGTTCGGGTTCTTTCCTCTTCAGGCGTTGCTCCTTATAATGACGCCACTCTTGCGGATTTACAGTCCAAGCACCCTTCATCTCCAGCTCCATCCTTGCCTGATATACCTATTGATCACCTTCATCTCGTAACGACTTCTGCTGTTGTTTTGGATCGGATTAAGAGCTTCCCTCGTGGCACATCATGTGGTAGGGATGGTTTGCGTGCTCAACATCTTATGGATTGCTTAAGTGGTGCAGCTGTGGCAGTCTCAGATGAGTTGGTTGACTCTATTACCGGGGTGGTTAATCTCTTTCTAGCTGGAAGATGTCCTATGGAATTAGGAGAGTACATTGCTAGTGCTCCTCTTACGCCACTTGTCAAGCCCGGTGGTGGTATCCGTCCTATTGCTGTGGGTACGGTTTGGAGGCGTCTCGTTTCGAAGGTGGGTGCTGTTATGGTTGGTCAGTCTTTAGGGAGTTACTTTGATGGCCTTCAATTTGGTGTTGGGGTTTCTTCAGGTGGTGAGGCAATTCTTCATGCGGTGAATCGGTTAATTGAGGATCGTGGTTCTGATGTGGGTCTATCTATGTTGTTGGTGGATTTTCAAAATGCCTTCAATCTGGTTGATCGTTCGGTCATGTTAAGTGAGGTACGTCGCCGTTGTCCAGGGATTTCGCGATGGGTTGAATTCTGCTATTCTAATCCAGCCAGGTTGTACTATGGGGACCAAACCTTATGGTCATCTCAAGGGGTGCAGCAGGGTGATCCCCTTGGTCCTTTGCTTTTTTCTTTGGTTTTACAACCTCTGGTGTGTAAAATTAGAGAGACTTTTGATGTATGTCTTCAGGCTTGGTATTTAGATGACGGCACGATTATTGGAGACACTTTGGTGGTGGGGCAAGTTCTGCAGTTGATTATGGAGGAAGGACCTCGTTCTGGGTTATGTCTTAACGTGGAAAAAACTGAAGTTTTCTGGCCTACGGAAGACCCTCGAAGATGGCTGGTGGGTGTCTTTCCGCCTAATATTGCTCGACCTTTGCGTGGTGTTAGGTTGCTTGGAGGTCCCGCTAGTTCCGATTCTGGTTTCAGTGGTGAGCTTGTGATGCAGAGGGTGACCAAGACCATTGCCCTTATGGATAAAGTCGCTATGCTAGATGATCCTCAGTGTGAATTGTTGTTACTTAGGGCATGTACTGGAGTTTCAAAACTCTACTTTGCATTACGTACTTGTCCTCCTAGTACTTTTGAGGTAGCTCAGCGCACTTTTGATGGGGCTCTTCGATCTTCCTTGGAGCGTATTGTTACCGCTTCGGGGCCTGGGTTTGGTGATTGGCAGTGGTGGCTTGCCACCTTACCATTTGCGTTTGGAGGGCTTGGTGTTTATTCTGCAGGTGATGTTCGTCACTATGCTTTTCTTGCTTCTCGGTTGCAGTCTGCTGGGTTGCAGACACAACTTCTTCGGCATTCTGGCATTGTTGGTCTTGGACGAGCCTTTGAGGATGCGTTGTGTCTGTTTAATGGAACAGTGGAGTCTGACATTTTGAGTAATCCGAGTGAGGTCGCTGCCCCTAAACTCATGAAGAAATTGGCAGATATGTATTTCACAAAGATTACCGCTTCTGCAGAATCTGCTTATTCTTTAACTCCTCGACAATCAGCATTGTGGAAATCTCAGCAGGGTGATCACACCTCTGCTTGGCTTCGGGCGGTTCCTATTTCGGGGTTGGGTCAGACGATGAACGCCAAGACTTATCGATGTGTGTTGTCCTATCGGTTGGGTGTTCCATTGTTCTCTATCTCCACGTCGTGCTCTGCTTGTTCGAGGGTTTTTGCTGGAGATATTTTCGGTGATCACGCGGTGTCTTGTGCTGGTATTGTGGGTATTAAACATCGGCATAATGTTGTTCGGGATACCCTTGTTGATGTTTGTTATCGTTCTGGGATTTCAGCGAGAAAAGAGGTTGACATTGGGTTGGCTGGAGGGAACGACGAGGCCCTCAGACCTGCGGATGTGTTACTTTATTCATGGGATCGTGGTCGCGATGTCTGTGTTGATTTGACAGGGTCTTCTCCTTTGACACAGTCAGGGCTATCTGACTTTATTCCTGGGCGGGTTGTGGCTGATGCTGCTCATCGGAAGCGGGTTAAGTATGAAGCTCGATGTCAGGCTATTGGATATGGTTTCATACCCTTCTCCTTTTCTTCGCTTGGGGAATTAGAGAAGGAGGCTGTTGCGTTACTGAAGCGGATTCAGAGGTTCTCGACGACGCAAGACATTGGGGCTCGTGCTGCAGCTCATATCTTCACTAGGGTAGGTTTTGCTATAGCTAGAGGAGTGGGGGCCCAGATTGTATCTCGGCTTCCCACTAATTTATTGTAGGTTGTATGACTTTTGTTTTTGAGATATAATAATAATAATAATAATAATAATAATAATAATAATAATAATAATAATGCTAGTAGCTAGTCAGTCAAACTGACCAAGTAAAAAAGCCAACAACCAACATCAAATATAAACAAGGTCTTAAACTCTTGAATGATGACATACCTTGATCTTCATTTCTATCTTGCTTAAAAGGTGTTCCTTTTCTCGAAAAATTCGCACCATTTTCCTATAAAGAAAATTTCACAATAGTGGCGATATTAATTTTCTAGTAAAACATTTTAGTAAATATGACTTAGATACCATATCCTTACATTTTCTATCTCAATTGCCTAACCATTAAAGTACCCATGCTTAACGTAAGCATGCATAATGTATACTACGTATAATAGTTGCATCGTTTCACATGCCCTTTTTATTCCTAAAGGGAGTTGTTAAATAACGCCCACATTCTTATCAAAATCGCCCACAAATTAGGAATGAATTTACGTTCTTACCCATACTCAAAATCCTAAACTCTTTTTCTCTTTCACTCTCTAACATCACCTCTTTCTCTCTCCTCACTTAAAACCTCTCAAGAAAACTTAAAATCACCACTACCACCAACCAACACCACCATTGCCGCCGCTACCGCCGCAAAACAACATTCACCACCTTAAATCACCACCACCACCGCATATTGCAACCACCACCACAAGGTCCACCACTTCAATATCACCACCACCACCGCCCATAACTATCGAGAATGCCACGGTCGAGGAACGCAGCACGCGCGAGGGAGGAGGACGCAGCCCAGGCGGAGCGGGTATATTTTTTTTCGCCGGAAAAGTACTAAAACCGCCCTGTCTGTGCGATTCAACCGTGGTACAACCGCCCAAGTTAGACGATTTGACCACGGTCAAAACGCCTAGGATATACGGTTTGACCATGGTTCAATCGTATAGTTTGGGCGGTTTGACCACGGTCAAACCGTATTTTCTGGGCGGTTTGTCTACGGTAAAACCGTATTGCCTGGGCGGTTTGACTGTGGTTAAACCGTCTTACTTGGGCGGTTTACGTAATGAAAAAAAAATTAATTTAATTATATATTTATTTTGCATATTAATAAAATTATATATTTGTTTATTTTAAGTGCATATTAATTAGAAATATGTTTAGGAAATAAAATTATGTAATTGTTTATTTTAAGTGAATGGTAATTAGAAATATGTTTAAGAAATTAAGTAATATAATTGTTTATTTTAAGTGAATATTAATTAGATTTATGTGTAGGAAATAAAATTACGTAATTGTTTATTATTAGTGAATATTAATTAGATTATGTTTAGGAAAATAAAATAATGTAATTGTTTATTGGTAGTGAATATTAATTAGATTTATGTTTAGGAAAATAAAATAATGTAATTGTTTATTTTAAGTGATTATAAATTAGATTTATGTTTAGGAAAATAAAATAATGTAATTTTTTTATTATTAGTGAATATTAATTAGATTTATAGAATTGAGTATTAATTATTTGTATTACATTTTTTTATTAAATAATAGCCACAAACCGTTAGAAGGCTAAATATCGAGTTCACACGTGTCGAAGGATCGGGTCCTCGACATACTCGATCTCGTGGTGTTGATGCTTCTGTTAGGAGGGAGAGGGCAGCTTCTCGCACGACGGATGATGTCTTGGGTTGGCCTTCGGATGCTCAGCACGAGCTAGATCAGGTCATGGATGATTATGATTCTGATCATCATGACACGGAGGATGCCACGACTTCCGAGAGTGGGCAAGGAGGATTCGAGCACGGGGAGTCGTCGTCTGGGATTTTCATGAGGAAAGGTAGAGGAGGGAGGTTTGTGGGTTCTACGACTACGACTTCGAGCACCGGCCGTACTCGTAGGTCTCGTGGTTCTTGAGACTCAGATACGTCTTGGCTTGTTCACGAGGCGATGCCAGGTGGTCCAGCTGATGGCAGTCTTATCCCTAGCTATGCAGCTCACGTTGCTTTTTCGTGTTTGGGTCGGGGATGATCGTGAGGTGCCACGGTAGGATTCAGTGGTGTAGGTCGTTGCAGGAATGGGAGACAGAGCTGAGTGCGGATTTACGTTCACACCTTAGTGTCACTGGACTACAGCACTTGCCGTCTATCATGCATTTCCACATTGATTGGCCTCTGATCTCTGCGTTCGTTGGACGGTGGCAGCCGGAAACGAACACTTTTCATCTCCCCTTTGGTGAGATCACGATCATGCTACACGACGTCGCTTATATTCTGGGGATCCCCGTTGAGGGTGACTTGGTTGACATGGTTAGCGAAAGTGCATCTCTCCAGGTTGACTTTCAGGAGTTGTTGGGGCTGAGTAGGGATGAGCTTTTGGTGAAGCCGAAAGCTATTTGGGAGAACGGTGCTGTAGCGGTGACTAGCATCTATGAACGGTAATTTGTTGGATCGGGTCCCAGACGTTGAGTTCATGGGTTTCTTTGTCACACTACTTGGTAGCACCTTGTTCGTTGACAAGAGTGGTCACCGCTTTCTTCCCTCCTGCATTTTAGAGGTGAAGAAGTCTTATGACGATCTTCACCGATATTCTTGGGGGTCAGCTACACTTGCTTTCCTGTATCGACAGTTGGGTATCGCCTCCCGTATTGAGTGTAAGGCTATCGGAGGTTGTCTCACGCTTCTGCAGGCGTGGATATACGAGTACTTCCCATGTTTTTGGCCTTGTCAGGGAGCTTTAGTGGTACAGCCAGGTGAGGCACGGGCCTCAATGTGGGATCCATGCTCAGAGTCGAGGGATCACCAACGACTTATATCTTTCCGTACCCGACTTGATCAGATGACTAATGCTGAGGTAGTATGTGAACTTAGCTTGCGTATATTATATTATTATTTAACGTCTTCAAAACTAATGTAACATTCTTTTTATGATTGCGTGTGCAGGTTAACTGGTGGCCCTATACACTACCCCCGCACAGGACGTCCCGAGAACCACGTACATGGGATGTATACAATTTCGGGACATCGTCGAGCCGTATAACCCAGACAGGGTTTTACGGCAACTTTGTCATGTGCAGGGGATACCGCGGCCCGGTTTTAGGCCTGACAGCGCGTACAGACCTGCTAATGTCCGGTCGTATAGCGTTACTTTTCGAGGTAAGGGGTTATGGGATAAGTTTGGTCCTGGGAGCTGCTGTTTCGGCCTGTCGTTCCATCCACCTCTATTGGATGGACAGCCCACATGCACACCTGACTACTTGACCTGGTTTTACACGTACTCCCATCCTCGGCTTATCAGTGATACCGCGATACTTGCCCCCCCACCAATTCCAGGGAGAACGAACACTGATTACGTAAGTATTTGTTACTTGTTTTCCATAGATTACTGTGCAACTTAATATTGGTACTGATTTTTTTTTGTATTTTTTACAGTGGATGGGTCGCTCCATGCATGTTATACGACGATTCATTGCTGATAGCGGCGGTGAGATTACCCAGACAGTGGTTGAGGCCCAGGACCTTATTGCGGCGTGGGACGCAATGATGAGGATGTAGTTGATTTCATTTTCTTATTTAGAAACTAACTTCATTGTTTTAGGTTATGTTGTAAATTTTTTTAAATTTATTATTTGAATTTAAATTTGCATAATACATTGCTTAATTCTACAACTATGCAAAGTTCTACAACTAAACATTGCAAAGTTCTTATCACTAATTTGTAGCTAAAGTATGCCATGTTGCTATCCGACCTACATATCGTTGATCCCAGTCTTGCACACTAAAATCGCGCACGTCGTACCAAAAACCTGCTACAGGAGGGACTGGAAAATTAGGTGACATGTCCAATCGAACATAGTGATAGTTTGCCACTGTGAGGAGTGCAAACTCCCTATATGGGCCCGTCGCAGTGGACGGGGCACTCCATGGTAGCACAGTGATGCATGGATACACACCTATTCCATCTACGCCAGCACCGAAAAGCATAATGGCAGTGTTGAATAGGTTAGAGATCGGAAACAAGTCCTGAAACACTACCATCCAATGTTCACTTGTGCATCTCCCACCAGTCCATCTGATACGACGAACCTCGTTCTCCAGTTGACCAGCATAAATTTGAGAGTAAATGTTAGGATGCGCAGCAACCTCGTTTGCAACCATAGTCCTGGCCAACATCCACTACTCCTGGTCACCCAAAAAGAAATCCGCAACACATCAAAATCCGCAATTTCCGTCACCTATCGGGTCAAGCCAACCTTCCAAAAACGGCAACATGAATTTCAGAAAATGATCGACGTATAAAAAATCATCGATGTTCATCTGACTACCTGTAATAATCACCAGGAAAGTATTTTAGCATTATAAAAACCCGACAACATCCGCACTAATTAAATCCCAAAAGAATTAATTAAATGTAAAACATATTAACAACAACAACAACAATAATAATAATAATAGCAAGTAACAATAATAATAATAATAATAATAATAATAATAATAATAATAGCAAGTAACAACAACAACAACAACAACAACAATAATAATAATAATAATAAAGCATATAGCAGAAGGCGTTTCCATGTTTACTGATGATTGTGATCGACCACGTCTGGAGCTAGATGTAGAAGTAGCACGACCCCTACTTCGGCCGCGACCTCGCCCACGACCACGACTACGACCGCCCGGAATATGCTCGAAGCCACTTGGATCACGCCTGGTAGATGAGGACCACTGTTGGCCTTGTGGTCGACCCCTGGTTGTCTCATTTATCTCGGGCTCTTCATAATCTACATCTTCATGGTAAAGCTCCGCAAACAACACTCGGTTCACACTTCGCACAAAACTGGCATCACGAAGTAGTACCTCATCAACCAGGGATCTAAACTGCGTCGTGTCCTATTCCAACTCATCCTCAAAGATAGGAATGTCAACACCGTCTCCAATGACTAGGGTTTTCCAAAAAGGATGGACCTGATCCAAATACAACCCCGTACCACCTTGAATCGAGGTGTGTATAGTACAAGCACATGGGAGTCCGTGTGTCATCAACATCGCACGACCACAACGCTCGTACACATCATCAGATAACTCTCTCATCCTGTTCACCTCCTGCTTAAGAATTTTGAGAGCACGGAAGGAAACATAGCCACTGAGATTGTGCAAGGGCATTCCCCTGTACTCCACTCCAATTCGTCGTCTGGAGTCCTCCAAATGATGACGAATTTGAATAAGCAAACCCTCAGTGGCGCGGTGTACACGGTTGAAGATAGAATCCATTGACCCTTTGGAGCTTCCGAGCCACTGTTTAAGCACAGAATGTTGACTCTCCACTCTACACGTGTTCACGTTGCCAAAGTGCAGCACCTTATTTGTCCAAGCCGGAATAAACTTGTTCTTGTGCACAAGCCAAGTTTTTTTCACATAATCCACAATGGTATGCCTTGACCTTCCCCAAGTATCCTTCATTTGTTGCAACTCAAATTCATATTCATCCTCAGTTGTCGCATTCATGATTTTTGACCACCTCCCATTCCTAAATTTTTCGGCAGTCACCATGTCTTTCTTACACAAATGGTATACCTTGGCCAACACATCTTTGTTGATGTGCCACCTACATAGCAAGTGAGCTGTGTTTAGGAATATCTCTTTCACCGCCTTCATAAGTCCCAACTCTCGATCAGTTAGTATCACCTTAGGAGTCACTTCAAAACCTATATACAACTTCAATTTCTCCAAGACCCACTTGTAACTCTCATAGGACTCTGTCTTCATTAAAGCATACGCGATCAAAAAGTTTTGATTTGTCGGTGTGATCCCAAAAATCTCGAAAAACGGCATGTTGTATCTGTTTGTCTTGTAAGTGGAATCCATCCCTATGACATGTGGATATGTTCGTAACATATTCGCCATCTCTGGATGTGCCATAAAGGCGTGGGTGACAACACGTGTGTCGGGGTCAGTAGCTACCCAACTAACGTATTTGCGCTCATTGGCCAAGTGAAGGAACTGGTTGACGACATCTCTCCCTTCACTAGCATCAACCCTAACACGACTTCTGAAATTGTAGATGTGTCTCATGTTAGGGTTCTCAATGGGAAACACATCTTTCACTGCCGCCATTATGTGACTAGGTTTAGCACATGCTGAACTCATTTGACTAACCAATTGCTTCGCAGCCGGACTTAGACCACTCACTTGCCGATGACCCTCTCGGTATACCATCATTGGGTGGTTATGCAAGCCATGCAAACCTGATGAAGGAATGATTTTTCACCCTTGATCGTCCACCATACATGTGACCTTGATACGAAATGGACACTTAACACCCTTTCTTTTCGTGTTTTTCCGTACAACATTCTCCATATCTCTATCTTCGGCTGTGTTTCTATGGCCACGATCGCACTTAAGATACTTGACCGGTCGACCATCTCGTTGTTTCTTATACGAAGACTTTGTAAGGAAAAAGCCATAACGTATGGAAATGTTTTGTGCCCATTCAAATGCTTCTTCAAAAGTCGGGAAGATCATTGACGTTATAAAATATGAACTGTAGTCGATGCCATCGCCACCATAATCCGGTAGTGATGCCTATTAAACATCCCAACAAAATATTTTTAAAATAATAATCAAAATAATAATAATCATAATCATAACAACAATAATAATCATAATCATAGTTATAGTAATAACAATAACAACAAGAACAATAATAATAATAATAACAATGAAATAATAATAATAATAATAATAATAATAATAATAATAATAATAATAATAACAATTAAATAATAATAATAAAAACAATATTAATTAAAAAAAAAAACAAATCGGGCAAACTGGGCGGTTAAACCGTGGTAAAACCGTGCAATCCGGGCGGTTCAACCACGGTCAAACCGTGTAGTCCAGGCGGTTTGACCGTGGTTGGACCGCCCGGATTGCACGATTTTACCACGGTTTAACCGCCCGGTTTGCCCGGTTTGACCACGGTGGACCTTTTTTTTGGGCGGTTTGAGTTCCGGCGAAAATAAATTACCTCGCCAAGTGGATCCGGCGGAGTACACGGCCTGCCGCTTTCACTTTCCGTCATGTTGGCGCTGGTGGCGACGGTGCAATGGTGGTGACGGGCGGTGGTGGTTGTGTTAGGAGAGAGAGGAAGAAAAGGGTAATGTTGGAAGTTTACATAAAAATGTGGGCGATTTCGATAAAAATGTGGGCGTTGTTTAGCAGTCTACTTCCTAAATTCTTAGGACAAAAAAAAAAAAACAATTATTTCAAAATAAAGGTAGAATTTATATATATACTACAACCGCTGATATCATCATTGCCTACATGTCACTTTTTTATTTAATTTTTTCCCTCCAAAATGCAAAGATAATGAGATTTTTTGTTTTTTTTCCTTTTTAAGCTATCATATTTAACATAGCTTTGAAAATATATTCTATTTAAATTTTGGGTTTTCTACACATATTATACTATTTAGTTATTTACGAGTTGTTAACAATAGTTAATAATAGAAATTTCTTAATTAAATATGAAAATTATGCACTTTCGGGAATTGTATATTCATATTTAATTAAAAATTATTTAGGAAAAATGAGAAAGTTATTTTCTTTCATTACATGTTAAAAGTCTATAATTCAATTCTTATTTTCAAACAATGCATTGCACGGGGTTAATCTAGTTAAAAATAACTAAATGCTTCGTTCGTTTCAGAATGACCAACGCAGTTAAATTTGACAAAAATGATAATTAATGCCTAAATCGTTTGACCACAAATATTAGTAAAAATGTATAATCAGAGTTAGTATATTAATAGTGAAAAGAGTCAAAGTGTGTTAGCTATTCTAGAATGCAACGAATAAGTTTTTTCTCTCTAACTCTACCCCCTTTAATATTAATTTGTATCTATATATATCGTAGGACAAATAAGCGAGAGGAGTGATTAACTAGAAAATACAAGTTTATCACGCACTTTGATAAATAAATTTTGTTTATCAAATGACAAAACTGTAAATTTAATAACTTTTTGTTAAATATACGTCTCACATTTGTTGATATATTTGTGAAAATGTCATGTTGACTGGACATTTTTGTTGATTTATTTAGAATTTTGCCACTTGATAAACGAATTTTGTTTATAAAGGTAATAAATTGGGACACCCTCGTAAGCCATAATTAACTAAAAATTGGGTATCACCTATATATATATATTATTTGGTGAGGAGAAGAACCTTGACCGTAGCTCAACCCTCACAATTTTTTTGGTCCAATAAATGTGGGTTAGACACTTTGAGGGTGAGGGAGAAAGTCACCACACCATATAATTGATGG
Source organism: Chenopodium album (assembly GCF_948465745.1). Taxonomy (NCBI): domain Eukaryota; kingdom Viridiplantae; phylum Streptophyta; class Magnoliopsida; order Caryophyllales; family Amaranthaceae; genus Chenopodium; species Chenopodium album. Next base: position 45,298,778 of record NC_137851.1, read on the forward strand.
AAGTACTTGAATATAGTATGTTGTAATAAAGTATCCCTTACTACCCCATAAAAAGTACAAGATTACGCTTATGAATAGTGTGCTACCAATTATACCCGTCAAAATGTATATTTATATGTTTACCCACATTAATCCCTCTCTATCCCTACCTCCCTTACTTTATGAAAAGGAGTAAAAGATTACTCTTATGAATAATATACTGCTAATTATACCCTTTAAAATGTGTATTTACATGTTAACCCTTATTAATATGTACAAGTTTTTATTTTGCCTTCATGAATGGTAATTCCCTTTTTTTTTTTTTTCCTGTCTTCATTAATATTAATTGCCTTTTTTTTTTAACTATCTAGAATAGTGTGTGTACATTTATACTCCTAAAATATTTATTTATATAATTTCCTCGTTAAAGTATTCGGTAACTGAAAAAGCTCTCAAACATGACTAGTTATGACGTGCTCATTTGATGTTCTATAAAAGGTAAGTTATTAAAAACAAATAATAATAATAAAAAAAAATAAAAAAAATCTAACCAGTATGTTTTTCTTTTCACCTCTTAAATTGTAGAAGGTTTGTTAAAGATTGACACTCATCAGTCTTGTTACATTGGTACTTCATACTTTTACTGGTTAACTTTGTACAACTATGTACTGTTATTTTTGTACCAATTAATAAATTATTAAGATGGTGTAGTCTATTTATTGTAAGCATTAGGTTGGTCCAAATTTATGATAGGTAGAAAATTATAAAATTTAGTATAACTATATGAAAGTATAAGTCAATTAAATATGTGGGCTGTGGCCGCCTATCCATTTATGGCCTCTCTACTTTGTCAAAATTCTTTCCTCCATTGCCAAACTCTTCTATTCACTTTCGGTGGTCAAATGCACGAGTTTGTCTTTGTTGCTTCTATTGTCATCAATTTTACCAAGCTAGATAGCCAATTCAAGTAATTGAATTTTGGTACCTATTAGTTGTACAATGAATTTTATTTTATACTTGTACTAAACTATTTTTTATTAATAACACTAAGAGTTCGATATTTTTCAAACAATTTATCTTGATAATAACTACTCCACACTTGAAGAACTTATTTATGGCATCATTTACCTTCTTTTGATAAATAAACTAGTGAGTAACCAGGACGTTGCTCTAAGTTGCTATTGTTGTTGACATATGTGTAATTGATAATTTTTTTTTGAAGGCTTTCAAAACTGCAATTGTCATTGTCAAACTAATTAAAATTAAGTTTTTTTTTAGTATCTTTTTTTTTAATTGAACCTCTTGGTTTGCACTTATATAATTTTTTTTTTACATATTAATAACAAAGTTGATAATGGTTTAGATGGTTAAATAATCATCTTTGTTATAAAAGGTTGAGGGTTCCTTCGAACCTCCTTGTAATTATGTTTTTATATGGAGTAATGTTGATTGCTTGGGTCAGACTATGAGTGGAGTAAGTGGAGAACCTCCTTATAATTGTTTCCGTTTTAGCAATTACCACCTACAGGTTTTTTTTTTTTTTTTTTTTTTTTTTTTTTTTTTTTTTTTTTTTTTTTGTTTGGATTTTACAATTATAAAAGGTAGAGGGTTCGTTCGAACCTTATAATTATGTTTTAATTCTGCAACATCCACTTTCTCCTTATCTCCGCGTCAGGTTGCCTTATGGAAATCCCAGCAGGGGGATCACTCTTCTGCCTGGTTGCGGGCGGTCCCAATATCGGGGTTGATTTAGACTATGAATTGTAAGACTTATCGTTCTGTTCTTTGCTACAGATTGGGTGTTCCATTGTTCTCGGTTCTGGTACAGTGTTCCGCTTGCTCAAGGGTTTTCGATGGGGATATATTTGAAGATCATGCAGTGTCCTGTGCTGGGATGGTGGGTATTAAATATCGGCATAATGTTGTTCGCGACACCCTTGTTGATATTTGTTTTCGGTCCGGGATTTCTGCGAGAAAGGAGGTTAACGTTGGGTTGACTGGAGGCAACGATGGGGTTCTTCGACCTGCAGATGTGTTGCTTAATTCTTGGGATAGAGGCCTTGATGTTTGTGTTGACTTAACGGGGTCTTCTCATTTGACACAATCAGGGTTGTCTAACTTTGTTCCTGGTCGTGTTGTGTCGGTTGCTGCTCAGCGAAAACGGGACAAGTATGGGGCACGTTATAGGGCTATTGGTTATGATTTTCTTCCTTTCTCATTTTCTTTTTTGGGGGAATTAGAAAAGGATGATGTTGCGATGCTGAAACGGGTTCAGGCGTTCGCAAAGGACTTAGGATATAGGTGCTCGTGCAACTGATCACATATTCAGCAGGATCAGGTTCGCCATAGCTAGAGGAGTGGGGCCCAGATTGTATCTCGGCTCCCCATTAATTTCTTGTAAATCGATTGACTTTGTAGGTTTTTGTTATAATAATAATAATAATAATAATAATAATTAATTAATTAATTTAATTGAGATAACCAATAAAAGTAGGACACGTGTCACCATAACCCATAAAAACAAGTTACCAACCGGTTATGTCTTGTTTAAAATTAACACCACCTAAAGGTTATATAATATTCAGGAATAATAAAAAAGTTGTATTATTAAAAAAGAATGGGCAAAGGTTGTATTATTCTTGGCAATTTTTCCTAATATCAATCATCCTAAAGATTTATATGCATAATTTTAAACAAAGTATCAATTTGATTTAAGATCGATTTTTACAGTACTTTTAAAAAAAATTGAATTAGAGTAGCAGACTAGGGCCCCGTCCACTTCACTTTATTTTTGCTGAACTGAAATAAAGTTTACTGAAATGAACACTTAAATTATTTTTACTGAACTGAAATTATTTTTGCTGCACTTTAATTATTTTTACAGATTTGAAATTAATTTTGCTGAACTAAAATTAAAAATTAATTTTTCTAAACTGAAATTATTTTTGCTGAACTGAAATTAATTTTATTGAACTGAAATTATATTTGCTGAACTAAAATTATTTTTACTGATTTTCAATTGTATTTCTTCTTTAAATTTACCGATTTTTACTAAACTGAAATTGTTTGTATTAAACTTAAATTAATTTTACTGAACTGAAATTATTTTTACTGAATAATATTTTTTTAAGGTGAAGTGTACAGGGCCTTATTTCAATCAAATTAAATAAATCTTATGTATATAAATAAAGTAGACATATTTTTGAAGCATTTGGAGCTCCATATAAGCAAAAACATTAATTCAACCAATGAAAAATTAGATCACATTTTCTTTTAGGATTAAAAAATCAATCGCCACATAAGCAAAATGAACGAATGAGATTAGAGATATATAAATGCACATAGATTAAAAAAAAAAACCAATAAATATCCTCTCTTTTTATTTTGCAAAAATAAAAATATCCGCTAATCAAGAACAAACTTTATCATATTAATGATAATAATTTATAACGACTTAAAATTTATCATTTTTTGAATCCTATATAACCATCTAATGATAATCCCACATACCCAAGTCACATAAATAAACATATAGTTTTATGAGATTATTATTCCAAGTGCCAACAACTTTTATAGCCAAAGAAACTATAAAGAGCCAATTAAGAACCAATATAATGAGAATACTCTGTATATAGAGAAAGGTATGTTCATTTAGGGTCTGTTCACATTTACTGAAGTAAGCTGAACTGATTTGAATAGAACTAAACTGAACTATTGGAGCTGAACTGAATATTTTATAAGAGAAGGAAATTAGGAACTGAACGAAATTAAGCTGAAGTGAACAGGCCCTTAGAATGTCGGATTAATTAGGATTTGGCTCTAATTTGTCTATCGAATTCTTTGATTTCCTTGTATTCGAAATGTAAAAATTAAAGGTTGATAAGGCAGCGGAATTGTTTAACAGCTTAGAGAATAAACTAGGACGTCCTGGAATGTCATGATCATAGGTTTTGCATAAAAATGAGTAAATGATTATTGTATTGTTATTGATAATGTTGTTTAAATTTCAATGTTAATTTTTTTAACGTTTTTGTTCCACAATTTTCAATTTAATTATATTTTACGTTTTTTAAAATCTTTCTCATGCAGATATAATTTAAATAATAATTGCATGGTTATTGATATTATATAAGTGTTAATTTTTTTATATAGTTAAACTTTAATTTAATCATAAATTACTATTTTTTTTTGTTTTGTTTTGTAGGTAAAATATTCTTGGCTGAAATCTACCCGGTTTGTTCTTCGCTAGAGTATGTAGCTTGGAGTTTCATTCTTAGGGATGGTAATAAGGTTGCTCATGAGTTGGCTCATTGCCTTCCATGTGACACCGGTAGTCGTGTTTAGTTTAGTATTTTTTCCGATTGTATTGTTCCAATTTTGGATTTTTATTCCCCTATGAATGAAATTGGGGCAATTCTTGAAATAAATAAATGAAAGAATTAGAACCCTCATATATAGTTCACAACTTCACACTCCTATCCCCAATATCTCAATATGTGACACTAAAAAAACCAAGGTAATGTTTTACATTAAAACCAATTGGATGTTGAATAATTTTGAGAATTTAGACAAAACTCATGTTAATAATTAATTTACTTAGGCAATGGTATTGTAAATTAATTAGATAAGAATATTAAAGTAAAAAGGATATAAGAACAATGGTGAAGGAAGAATGGTTTATGGTTTAGAGAAGCTGGATTTGCAGCCCTCCATGTGCCCTGTCTGCCGCCCGGTCTGGGTGGTGCTCGCCCGACCGGGCGCGTGAGGGTGTTTCTGAAATCCTTCTCGGTCGCCCGATCGGGCAGCCACCGCCCGATAGGGCGCGAGAACGAAGTTGCAAATTGCTGGTCAGACTTGTTAGAGGCTGAAGGTTTGTTTCCTTCCATTGGTTGGTTTTTTGGCAACTACTTAGTGGTTGTTGGCTTCCATTTACTTTAATATAAATATGTTCATTGAACATATGTTGAGATTGCTTCACGAAAAATCAGAAACATATTTTCTCTTGAAAGTCTTTTGCAAGTTTATTGATCATCATCATAAATTTTCATAAGTTTGATTACATTAGATCACAAACATACTACACACTGTTGTGATTGTCTTTGTTGTATCATCATAAATTTTCATACGTTTTGATTACATTAGATCACAAACATACTACACACTCTTGAAAGTCTTTGGGAAACTGATCTCGTTCAAGCCTCGAAGTGTTAATTTATCCAATTTTGTGTCATTTTTGTGACCCGGTAAACAATTTCCCCAACAATCCAAAGTAATAATTTCCTACAAAGCTGACAGGGTGTAAGAATTATCTTGCAACTTTCATAGTTTGGACCAATTAAGAGGAGTGGTTTTACGAAGATGGTAAAAGTTCATAATTGCATTTTGGTGATATCTCTTGGAGTGGCATTTGTACTCACATCCCCGAAGTTAATGGAGGAGGAAGACAAGACGTTGGAGGCAAGAGGAACAAATGGAAGAACGGTTTGTTCGGTACCATTAAATTGATGCTTTATTTATGTTTTAATTCTCTCATTTAAATCCAATGTGAAAATAATAATTTATTGCTTGATTAAGTGCATATTTGTTTTTCATAGCACACTTTCCTTAGGCAATATGAAGTGTTTAGCAACTGTCATTGATGTTTTTTCAAGATGTTGCTATGTTTATTTATTGTGTTCTAAGGATGAAGCCTAGACATATTTAAAATCTACTAAGTAAAGTAGAGTTGCAAACTCACGAAAAGTTTATAAAGTTTGAGAAATGATATAGGAGGTGAATACTATAAGCCAAGTTATTTCCAATCTATAGGTTTAGTACATGAAATTACCGCGGAATTTGCACCACAACAAAGTGGTGTAGCGGAAAGGTAGAATAGGACACTAGAGGAAATGATTAATTCTATGTTGTCATATTCGGTTTTAAGTGATGGATTTTGGGGTGAAGCCGTTTTAACGGCATGTTACATGTTAAATCGTGTTCCCATGAAAGGGAAGGATGTTACTCATATAAGTTATCGTACAAAAGAAACCAAACTTGAGTCATCTCAAAGTTTGGGGTTGTATGGCAATTGTAAAAATGCCGGAACCTAAATGTAAAAGTTAGGCGAAAGAAGTGTTAAATGCAATTTATAGGATATGCGGAACATAGCAAATCCTATAAGTTCTATGTAATAGAGCAAAATGACTTTTGGTTGGTTAACACCACTATTGAGTCAAGGGATGTATGGTTTGAGGAAATTAGATTTTCTTCAATTCCTAGATCAAAGGATGTAACTCTAAATACCAATGCTCAAAGTTTTGATCAAGGTTTCGTTTGATTAAGAGGTGGATGATCAAACTCATTTAGAGGAGGCATATACATCATCATCACAACTAAGGATAAGCTAGAGGGCAAGGAAAGGAAAAATCTTTTGGCCCGGATTTTCATGTGTACTTGGTTGAAATATCAAGGGATGAAGTTTCACTACAACATCCATACATTTTAATGTGGAAATGATCCTTTAACATATGATGAGGCATGAAGTCTCTTGATGTTCCATTTTGGAAGGAAGTAATTAATGATAAGATGAAATCTATCATGGGAAACAACACTTGGGTTTTAGCTAATTTACCGCCTATTTTAAACCAATAGGGTGCAAATGGATCTTCAAAAGAAATTGAGGATTGATAGAACTGTTGAAAAGTTCAAGGCCCGGTTAGTGGCACAAGGTTTTATATAAAAACCTGGTATCGGTTATTTTGATACATATGCGCCTGTAGCTAGAATCTCAACTATTAGATTGTTAATCGCACTTGCGGCGATTATGAATCTAGTGATCCATTTAATGGATGTCAAGACAACGTTCTTGAATGGAGATCTAAAAGAAGAGGTTTATGTGCGACAACCGGAAGGGTTTGTTGTGGAAGGCCACTAGGCAAAAGTTTGCAAGTTAATTAAATCAGTATATAGGCACCTAAGCAATGACATCAATAGTTTGACGGGTAGTGTTGTCTAATGGTTTTAAGTTATACAATTTAGACATGTGTGTATAGAAAATTTAATGACAAAGGTTAAGGTGTCACAATTTGTTTATATGTAGATGACATGTAGATCTTAGGATGGAATGAATTTGTCACAAGTTGAAATGACAAAATCAGAAAATTGGCTTAAAATAACACCAGCTATCAATGGTGTGTGCAAAATAATACCAACTCAACTATTTGCTATTAGTCGCACCACCTTTTGTACTATATGTGCAAAATAGTACACCAGTTATTGAAAAAGTATCACGAGGAATATTCCGTCTATATATATCATTATTATTATTTTGTTAATAATTTTCAGTTTTCTTTTCAAAATTCAAATAATGTTAACAATTTTCCTTAAAATACAATATAATCCAAATTAATTAATAATGCCCCACCCCTTTATTAGGCTTTTTTTTTTAAATCGTCAATATGTATTTAATTTTTAATAATTTCTACTATCACCTAATAGTAAATAGGGTAATTAAATGTGGAGACATTTTTTGAAACTAATTATATCAAAATAATAATGCGTTTAAATACCTATTTAATATTGTGTGGTAGTAGAATTTACTATAGGTATTTTGGAAAAAATTATTTAAATACATATTGACAATTCAAAAAAAAAAAATAAAGTCGTACAAAGGGGTAGGGAATTGTTAATTTGGATTATAAAGGAAATTTTAACCTAATATGTATTTTGAAAAAAATAAAACAAATAACAATAATAATAATAATAATAATAATAATAATAATAATAATAATAATAATAATAATCTAATATATATAAATAAAGTAGGCATTTTTTGGGAGCATTTGGCGCGCCACATAAGAAAATGTATTATTTTGTCCAATGAAAAATTAGATTAATAATTTATTTTAGAATTAAAAAATTTACTCGCTCCCTAAGAAAAAGTGACGAATAAGATTTAAGAATTTTGACACATAAGTAAAAACAACGAATAGAGAATAATTAAAATTTAAATTATTTTTAAAAACCAATAAATATCTTCTCAAAAAAAAAGTAATAATTATCTTTTTTTACATATATGGATGCAAATTTTTCATCGCAAATATCTTTAATCTCTCTCTAACAAATATTATAAAAGTTTGATTTTAATAATGTACTCATCGAGATGAATAAAACTATATCTCATGTGACTAATTCCCCATAATTTTTAATAGTTAAATGATTATAAATGAGACTAACATTTTTAACAGAACGAGTATATTAAATAAACGCATAGGCAAAAGACTAATTTTGATCAATAAAAAAACGAGATTTGTCATTTCTTTTTTGAATTAAAAATTTAAATTGTCACATAAGCAAAATTAGTGAATAAGGTTTGGGATTTTAAATTCAAGCATCACATAAAATAAATAAAACAACAAAAGATAACTTTAGGGTTAAAATTAAAAAATTATCTAATGATATTAGGAATTTTATCCATATATTTAATGAATGATCTTCATAAATTTACAAAATTTTAAATTAAATAAAATGATTTACTAGAACCGTGCATCGCACGGGCTACATCATCTTTTAAAAAAAATCATGTTTAAATATAGGATTTATATATCTAAGATAATCTTGATAGTGTTTATGATAAGAAATAAAAATTATTCCTTAATAATAATTAAATTAAAATTTTTGATGTCTGCCACTATAAATTGACACATCTTATACACCAATAAAATTTTGTATTAATACAAACTAACATGGTAAAACCAAATCAGTGAATTTTGTGTTAGTAATTTTGTGTCAATTTTAAGTCATCAATGGCTGCATAATTCTTAGTTTAATTTTTAAAATCCATGTTTAAATTTATATTTGTGATTATTAGTTACATTGTGTTTATTTGGAATGCTTAATGATTATATGTTTATGTTTTGTTTACTGAATTTTGTTTTTACATGAGATCTAATTTAATCAGAGAATTAATTTCGAGCAAGAATGATTGGAAAATCAAAGCACGAAGAGGTATTATATCTTTCTAAATCGTTTACATTTATTACATTTTTTTTATAAACCTTTTTAGTTTTTATTAATAATTTTATGATTAAAACAATTTTTTGGTGATTTAGGTAGCTTAATCAAGTCATCAAATTAACTTAATTTTTATTTTTAATTACAGGGTGATTACGTTCATACCTCAATTAAAGCCAACTTTGTACAATTTCATCCAAAATTAATTGAAAGAAGAGTTTACTCCATTAAATACTTTTCAATCGTTACAACTAAGAAGTAATATCTCACGCATTGTTAGCGACAACAAAATAATGATTTAATTTTTCAAAATACTATTGTACAAAATAATGATTTAATTTTCCAAAATAATGATGTAAGCCCGTGATGTACGATTCTTATAACATAACAAAAAATATTTGATAAAAATGACAACAAAAAATTCCAATGCATAGATTTGATTTTGTATAATTACAATTTTTTTTTATCAATTTCACAACAATTTTTCACTTTATGGTAATATATTAATTTATTTCATAAGACTATAAAGATTAATTTTATATAAAATTTATTTTTGCTAACATGTTTTATTTGTCCATTTTGATTAGATGGAAGAGATATGGGTGTGAACGAAATTGGTGATTCTATCAAAATAGAACATAAATAGTATACATGTTTTCATTATTTTTTTAATATTTCTATTTTTTTAAAAAGTCACGAATAATGATTTAGGATTTAAATATGTAAAAAAAAAAATATCTTTTCACATTAAATATTTTATCCTAATATGTAACCGATAAAATATCATATGTACAATTTTTTATTTTTTTTGAAAGATATCATATTTACAATTTATTCATAGTTTTAAATTCAATTGTCATATAACAAGCCACAACAAATAAAATACAAAACAACAATAAATAAAGTCGCATTAAAAATTACATTAAAAAATATAGTTTTGTAATAGGCAATAACACTTTAATCAATTTTTTTTTTTTTGTCTGAAATTATTAAATAGTAAAATAAATCAAATACAAAAATATCTTTTCTTCAGATTTATATATGAAAAATCGTGCATCACATGGGCTTTCATCTAGTAATAATAATAAACATAGACGGGATATTTCTCAAAATACGTTTTTGGTGACTAAGGTACTATTTTGCACATATAGTACAAAAGGTGATACTACTAATAGAAAATAGTTGAGTTTGTATTATTTTGCACACACCGTTGATAGTTGGTATTATTTTAAGTCAATTTTCCTGACAAAATCCTTCCTTAGTTCACAGTTTTCCATGAAAGACATGGGAAAAGAGGATGTCATCTTGGGCATAAGAATAAAGAAAGGAAAAGGGAAGTTGTTCTTGTCACAATCTCATTACATTGAGAAAGTGCTCAAGAAGTTCAATATTAGTGAAAGTTTGACCTTTCTTTATTCAACACCTATGGATCCTAGCATAAAGTTATTACCTAGTAATGTTAATGCAGTTTCACAACTGGAATATGCTAGAGTATAGGATGTTTTGTTGTATGCCATGACAAGTACTAGGCCGGATATCGTTTATGCGATTGGTCAAATGAGTAGGTTCACTAGTAATCCTAGAATGCTACATTGGCAAATGGTTCATAGTTTGTTGAAGTACTTGAATTACATCATGGATTGTGGTTTGTGTTTCAGTTGGTATCCTTCGGTTATTGAAGGATATTCGGATGCAAGTTGGATCTTAAATAGAGATCATTCATTCACAAATGGGTGGATATTCCCATATGGGGGAGGTGCCATTTCATGGGCATCTAAGAAGCAAATTAACTTGCATTGTGGATTTTATAATGACAACGGAGTTCATTGCATTACATTCCGCTGGTAAAGAAGCAGAATGGTTAAGGGTTTTAATGCATGATGAGATTTCTTTGTTGCAAAAGCCAATATCACTAATAGTGATGAATTGTGATAAAAATATAGTTTTTGGCTAAGGCATATAGCCAAGTGTAAAATGGTGAGTTAAGGTATATTGGTGTAAGGTATAGTTACATCAAGGACTTAACAAGGATAGTGTAATTAAAAACTATTGTTTATTTTCGTACGAAGTTTAATCTCGCCGGTTGCTTTAAAAAGCATGGGTTAGAGATGTTAATAAAAGGATGGCAATCATTTTATATTGGAGCCCTATGGTAATCACAATTAAGAGAATCTCAACTTAACGCCCAATTTGACGTTGGGTCTTAAGTTCAATGAGATTAATTCTCTTAGTTGATGATTGGGAACTTGTTTAAATTTCCAAGGTTAAGTTTTGGTTTTAATGTGATGAAAGGAGGTTGTTTTAACTTAATAGAATTCCTGATATACTACTCGATCACAGGGGCATGTTTGGAAGTCTACCTATATAAGTACGAAGTTTAGCCGCTCAAGAAGCTATTAGGGCATCGCTTTGAAGTACTTACGAAAAGATAGGGACACATGGCTTTACGTGTCAAGTATTAATGTAATCTTGTAATTTATCTTGTGTGTGTAATATCTTCATGAATCCAATATGTATTGCTTTTGGTTCAATTGTTTTACGACACCAAATGGATACGGGTTCTTGGAATGTGTATTGCACTAAGTGGAAGTTCAAGTCTTTGTACACTTTCATTTATGCATAAGATTGCCTTTATGATGATGATGTTTTGCAATGAGTCTAATATAATTCTCAAAATGGGGGAGGATTGTTGAATAATTTTGAGAATTTAGACAAAACTCATGTTAATAATTAATTTACTTAGGAAATGGTGATGTAAATTAATTAGATAGGAATATTAAAGTAAAGGATATAAGAACAATGGTGAAGGAAGAATGGCTTACGGTTTAGAGAAGCTTGATTTGCAGCCCTCCATGTGCCCGGTCTGCCCCACTGTGAAATAATTTCAAGCATCCCACACTTGAGTCCCACTGTGATCATACACTTAAGCATGGTGGCGTCCAAAGGGAAGGAAACTAGAGCAAAAGAGTCGCCAACAAGTTTTAGGAACTTGTAAACCGTTCACAGGGTGAAGGTTACACCTCTTCACGATCCATGAGATCGCTAACTCCATTGTGGTTTGGAACCATGACTGGATATTCGGAGATGAAGGTCAATCTAAAAGAGATTAAAACTACCCTAAATAGGCCTCTACTTTATTCTTCTCATATTCACGTGCGCTTTCTGACTAACATACAACAAATATATTAATCCTAAAACCTGTTTAATCTATGTTGGTTGATTATTAATGCACAAACAAATTTTTTTATTGGCGATCACTTGAATTAAAATCATATTAGCCTAAAATAAAATTATTAATTATCTTATTAAACGTGATTTTAAGTACAAATTTCCTTTAATCCTGCAAGAGAGGGCGTGATCAAGCAATAACAGTAATATATCAAGCAACATCATAATATTGATACAACAAATCATCATCATAAAAATCTCAATCTCTTCAAAGCATAATAATATTAGCAAGATCCTAGGCATGATACTAACAAGATTAATAACAAATGCTAGCATGTCACTAAACATTAAAAATCAAAGCTTTAGCCCTAACATGATACTAACGTGATAGAAGAAATAGGAAGCAACCTAAACATGATACTAGAAAGCAATAAAAGACATCCTAACATGATACTAGGAATTAAAATAATCTAAGCATGCTTTCTAAAGATATAGAAAAACTACTTACTTTGTTGCCTCGTATCTCTTTCGATCAAAACAATACACATGTTAGTAACTTCAATGAAAATATTAAATCAAACAACTAATTTAAATAATTGAAATAGGGATTTGGGACCAAACCCTTATAAATTATTAACCTTTCACGTCTAGGGCGAAGGCAACTTCGAACTTGGTTAGGTGCGTCTAAGACTTGTGAATGCGGTATTGTATTTTGAAAAGGGGAAGTCTTAGAAAGAGGGAGAAAGAGCAAGCTTCTAGCTTTTAGAGAGAGAATAGAATAAAAAGATGATTGTTGATGATTGTTGGTGATTGTTTTTTATTAAAACGGAGGAAATCGACCCTATTTATAGAGAAAAACATCCAGAAATGATTGGAAAAGAGTTAGAAATTGAATTGGATTAAAATTCCTTTTGAAAAGGCAAGATAAGGACTATCGTGGCGCAATAGGACTATCGCGTCGCGATAAAAACAGTTTTTGTGGATTTTTTTTTCATCATAACTTTTGATCCAGAAGTCGAAATAAGTCATATAATATTTTTTTTGGAAAACCCTTGAAGTATACTTTCCATCCCAATTTGAATCACATTAAAATCTTTTGTAGAATCAGAGATATGGCCGAAATAGTGGAAGGGTGTCAGTTTTGGATAGAGTTTCGTATTTCTTTCATATACTTTTCGTTATAACTCGGAATTAATATTATAATATATCATTGGAAAGTTAATTTCAAGAGATATCCAACCATCTAAGATTTCGATAAATATTATGAGGCACGAAATAATATCTGAACATATTCCATTTCGCACAGAACAAGGATTCTCAAAAAAAGGAGTTTTATTCAATTTCAATTTCAAATTCTTTGATCTTATCTTTTCAAAAAGGATAATTAAGATCTTTTAGAAACTAATAGAAGATTCTAATTAATCCTAATTAGTTTAGAAATATAATTAAGATTAATGGACCCTCCACATGATCATTGGGTCGCACATCAAACTTATTTTAAGCCCAGTTTAGTATTTTGACCATAACTTTCTCATTATTCATCGAAATTGGGCTTATAATATATCGTTGGAAAGGTCTTTTCAACCCATCCAACTACACAATTATTGGACCCTGATTATGGACTATACTAAACTAGATTGGATGTTTTTCATAAATAGGATACGAAATGAATGATTTTTGAAAACAGAAATGAAATATTTTTATTAAAAGCAGATGCATCACGAGACTCTTTCACATTTCACCTTGTTCGATAATCAATGACGTGAAAGATATTTATCACTGGGTTTTGTTTTTGGGGAGACACAATCAGATGTCTACAGAAGCCCCCACTTTGACTGAGTTTGGAGAAACACAAGTTTCGAAAACAAAAGTCAAAGTAACGATAGGGACAGAGAATGATTCAAAACGTTCTGCGATCCCAAATCATTCTTGCAACGCTGATACCTGCAAACTAGCGTTAGTTAAACAGATAAAAGAGTTAAAAACGCGTATCTTGCACCGTCGAGTACACGTCTCTGTGTTAACCGATTTTGTTTGTTGCATTTTTGTTGTGACAACCTTCACAAGCTAGGGAATATTGCCGAAGACCGCTCTGCTTGTAGCTGTCTTCAATTTTGCTGTGACGTCCTTTCACGTCTCAGGAATTCTATTGCGAACCACTACGCCTCGAGCGATTCACTGTACGAAAATCTTCCACGCCTTGGAAATTCTATTGTGAACCACCACGTCTTGAGCGATTCACTGAATGACAGTCTTCCACGCCTTGGGAATTCTTATTATGAACCACTACGTCTCGAGCGATCCATTGGATGATGGTTTTCCATGCCTTGGGAATTGTTATCATGAGCTTCTGCGCCTTGAGCAACTCACAAATGAATGATGACAAATTTCCTCGCCTCAGGCAACATGTCGTAGACTCCTTCGTCTTGAGCAGTCTTCTGAATGATGATTTTCCATGCCTTGGGAAGTCTAATAGTTTAACAGTTTCCACGCCTTGAGAGTCCTGTCATGATCTCCTACGCCTTGAGTAGCTCGCAAGTGAAATTCCACTAAGTACCCACGCCTTGGGATGCAATCGCCAACTTCTACGCCTTGGGAAGTGTGCATCAATCGACAATTTCTCTTCGTCTTGGGAAAACTTGTCCGATAATTATGAGTCTCTTTGCCTTGGGAAACTTGCTGTGTGAGTCGTCCATGCCTTATGACACAATCAATTTTTGTTGAATCAAAGTTATTTAGTTCGACAACCTCCACATCTTAGGGAACGCTGTCCAAGATTGCTTCGCCTTTTGCTATCTTCTCAAATTGGGTGACAACTTTCTCATCCTAGGGAATGTTATCGAAGATCACTACGCCTTGAGTCGTCTTCTCAAATTAAGGTGACATCTTCCATATCTTTAGGGGATATTGTCGAAGACCGCTATGCCTTGAGCCGTCTTGTCAAATTCTCTCATCTTCACGCCTTAGAAGTGATAGCTTTTCATGTCTTGAAAAAACTTATGTCTTTTGCTTTAGACCTTTGTAAAGATCACTTGTCCGTCTGGGACTTAGTGCACCTGCATCTATGTTTTGGACTATAGGACTTTGCTTATGTTTTTCTTAGGGTTGACCTAAGGTTTGTTGTGTTTGAAATTATGATTGCTTGGACTTGAGGTTGACTCAAGGTTTAGTGTGTTTGACTCTTGTGTGACTTAATGTGTTTTGACACATGTGTTAGACTCAACTCGATGTGATATGACACGACAGGACTAATGTGCATGACTCGTGTGTGCATTGTATTGTGATGTGCTTGACTCAAAATGTAGAAAAGCAAAAAATTTCCGTCATTTTTGTAGAGGGTACCGACTTTCTCCCGAAAAAGAAAGACGCGAAAAGGAAGAAGTGAAGTGTTTGAGAGTGCATGTTGAATGAGTTTAGTCAAATGTATGTGCTGATGTTATATCTCATGGTGCAAGGATTATAATATCCTAGGCTATCTCAATTGTTGACTCGATGATGAAATTATTTAGGTAACTTAGGCACGAAGGCTAAGCACTTCATACTTTGTGATGCAATGATGATTACAAGTGATGAGTGATTTTGACAAGGCGTGCATGCTTCAGTGTTGTGTTAAGATTTCATGACATCCAAAAGGTTCCTAAAGGAAGGATTATTTGGTCATGTATCTATGATGTGCGTGAAAGTGACACTAAAGTTAGGTCGCAAAGGCTAACGGTGTGGAAAAATATTTTGAAAACAGTCAAATAGTGGTGACTCTTAGGCTAGGTAAGCTAATGATGTAGGGATCAAGCCCCCAAGTCTAGCTCTAAGTGGATAAGGATGAGCAATGGATATTCCTTGATATGATCATGCATGAATTTGAATGTAAATGTAAATGTATGAATGCATTTTTATTACGGCCGCACCCCAATGTGAGGTTGCCTACGTATCCGTTAGGAATCAGGCCGAACGTAGCTCTAGTCGAACCTCGCACAAATGTGTGTATACCTCAAATAGGTCTTTGAAGGGTTGTAACGTGGTTAGGCTAAAGGTTGAAGAAGAAGGGACAAAGGATCAAGACCCTAGATAAGCCCCCAAGGTGTACAACCTTGCTTTTGAATCTTTGTATTTGTATGCTTGAGGTTTCTCACTTTTGAACTCTCTTTTGTTTATATTTTTGCTCTCTCTTTTTTGCTTTTGTATTTTTTTATTTTGATAAGTGTGGGCAATCCTGATCATGCGGTCTATCACTCACTTGGCATTCATGTTTCTCAGGCACGGTACCAAGCACTCGATAAGAGACGCAATCTGAGATGTGTTCGTATCAAAGACATGTTCATATCAATAACATTAGAACACTTGCCCTTTTTGCACACTATTATTATTCTCGACTTGTTTTTTTTTTTTTTTTTTGACCTTTTGAAATTTTTGTAACATCACTCAAGCTTTTGTATTTGGTAATTGTATAAGTTGCACACCATCCTATCCCAAGGTTAAGTAGATGTGGGTTGAAAAAGAAGGGACAATCGTTAGACGAGGCTCAAAGTGGTTTATCAAGAAAGGATGTATATTTGAAGGGTGAAAGTGATATGATATGGCTACAAGGGGTGCCTCAAAACATTAGTATATCTTGTGCTTGGTCCAGCATAGATTTTTTTAATTTTTTTTTATGCGATGTAAAGATCATATGCAAGGAAATAAATACTCATTTTATTAAAATGGAAAAGGATAAACAACAAACTCTTAATAAATCTAATGAGGGAGATGAGGAATTCCTATGCTAGACTTATTGGGAAAAGGAGGAATAAAATAAAAAATAGAAAAAGAGGTCACAAAATTTTGTCGTTGAAGCTCGCCTCGTGTCTTATGCTCTATCATTATTCGGCCTTCTTGCCAGCTGGAGGTATGGGAAGCTTGTTATTATTGATCAAATATTGGATGGCCTCCTTTAGATTCCAACAACTCTCGGTAGTATGCCCTCTACCTTTATGGTACTTGCAATGAGCGTTGGAATCCCAGTTGGGCGACCTGTTTTCGGGTGCTTGATCTTGAAGAGGTCTAATAAGAGTGATAAGTCCTTTGGCATGGAGTCGATCGAAAGCGATATCGTAGTTCATCCCAATCTGGGTGAACTCTTTCCTTAGTTAATTCTTAGGTCTTTGGTTATCTATGGCTAAGACTTCGTTAAGGACAAAGGTACTAACATTGTTACTAGAGTAGGTGTTTTTGGAAGAAGAAGGATTATCGTTCTTCTTTCCTTTCCAGCCACTGTTGTTACTATGGTTAGTAGATTTCTGTTTTGCAAAATCGTCTTCAATATCAATACCTATGTCATAGACAGTTTTAAATTGTTTAAATTGCATTGATATTTCAGGTGCCTTTGGTACTTGTCCTGGAGGTTCTTGATGATCATTCTCACAGATTCCTTTTCAGTAGGAACTTCTACCATCCTAGCAGAAGTTTCCCTCCACTTGTTGAAGAAGGAATTAAATCCTTCGTTTTCCTTTTGTTTTAACATCTCAAGCTCCCTATGGTCCGTTTCAACTTGGATGTTGCACTTGTATCTATCAATGAAAGCGCTTGTTATAGAGTCCCAAGAAGAGATCTTCTCTTTGTCTAGGGAAAAGAACCATTGTTGACAAACGGTTTCTAGATATAGTGAAAGCAATGAGTGGAAAACTTTCCTATCAATTCCCTTAATATTCATTATAGTTTCGAAAGCTCTCAAATGGAAGTAAGGGTTATCTGTTGGCTTGAACTTAGGGATGTCATTAGCATTGAACTTCTGCGGAAGAAGTTCCTTGTCCACCGAGACACCTTGTGAGTTAATTCCTTGATACTTATAATCGTTGGAAACTTTCTTAAGGCTTTCTTCCATGTGCTCAAGCTGTCGTTGCTTGCTAGGATCGTTAACTTGAAGAATGAAGGCTTTCATCATCTCAGTTAGGTTATTCATGTTCTTCTTCAACTCATCAACTTCTTGTTGGGAAGCCATTAGTACGAACTTTTTCCAGTGTCTGATGGATTTGTCGAAGAGCAGTACTTGAACGAAGGTGTTGTCTTTGATTAAGCGCCCTTCTCTCCTTGTCCAAGTGCTGTGAAAATGGAAGTCATGGATACTTATTGTTAATTGTTTGACTCTAACTTGATTCAACATGCGTAGATGGGAAGAGATCATGGAATAATGTGGGAGTGGTATGCATGAAGAAAGCATGTAGAGAGTGGAAAGATGATATAGATGGAGAGATATGGAAAAATTAGGAATAGAGTGGACCCCCAACTCAAATGATGGAAAGAGCGACTCATGCATGAACCTAAGACATGGTCATGGTGTAAAAAGTGTATGTACAAAGTGTGTGAATACTTGTGAGTGTAAGTGATGTGTTCAAGACTCATGTCATGACCATGTGACTAGACTATGTGACTAGACTCAAACAAAGACTAAGTTAGAACCTCACCACTAGTAGAAAAATGGAGATTGGCACCGAGCTAAGGCCACCGGTTTTTAAAAACCGGTGGGGAAAATATGGGGAAAAATGGGCGGGATTTTGAGGGGAGGGTATTGGCACCGGTTCAAACCGAACCGGTGGGAAAATAATAATCCCACCTGTTTGAATTAGTGCCCTTTTATTAAAAAATAAAATGCCCCCCTTTATAAAACCCTAACCCTACCCCTCATTCTCTCTCCGGCCTCCCTCCTTCTCTCTCCTTCTCTCTCCTCTCCTCCTTCTCTCTCATTCTCTCTCTTCTCCATCTCTCTCCTGCTCTCTCATCTCACCCCTCTATCTCCTCTCTCTTCGACTTCCTCTTCTTTCCCCTCAAAGCCCACCACCACCACTGCTACTAACCATCGTCGCCACCAAGACAGACAACACCACCAAGACCGACAACCCTCAAAGCCCTCCGACAACACCATCGTTGCCCTCCTCGTGATGAAAATATAGGTTTTCAGGTCAAATTTGATCTAGAGTTTTCATGATCCAATTTGGCCTCGTAAACCCGATTTCAATGTTTTGTGTGGTCGAATGAAGGTATGTGTGTTTTTTTAATTTTTTTTTTTCGATTTTTTCTGTTTTTGTTAATATTTGGGTTATTATTTACGGAGGCGGTGGTTTTAGGTGGGTGGTGTGGTGGTTTTAGGTGGGTGGTGGGGTGGTTCAGTCATTTTAGGTGGCTGGTGGGGAGGTTCGGTCGTTTTAGGTGGGTGGTGGGGTGGTTCGTTCGTGTGTCGTAGGTTCTGGGTGGTGGGTCGTGGGTTGTGGGTGGTTTTTTTGTTTTAATTTTTCAAATTTAATTTTTTTGTTAATTTACAATTTTGTTTTAATTTTTTGTAATTTTTTTGCAGATTCAAGCAATTCAAAGGACGATTTTTTTTTTAATTGTAAATTAACAATTTATTGATGAATATATATGTAATTTATGTATATTATGATTATATTTAAGTGTCTCCTGATTTTTAAGTGAAAAAATTTGAAAAAAAAAATTATTTTTTGATTGCATAATTGTCACCGGTTAATCGGTGCCAAAAATAAGGAAATGCCACCGGTTAACCGGTGCCAAATCACATAATTGCCACCGGTTTTGAACCGGTGGCACTTTTTTGTTTTTGGCATCCCTTAAATGACCACCGGTTCAAAATCAGTGGCAAATGGGGGTTTTGAACCGGTGGGCATCTCCATTTTTCTACTAGTGCACGTATGTGCACTAAACTGGACATGCTGTAGTATTTTAGTCACAACTTTTGTCTGTGACTCCGGATTGGACGGAACTAATGCCAAATAAAAGATAAAACTCGGAGCTACAGATCCATAGGTTGTACCAATCGTAATTATTTCTAAAACTCCGGTTATGAACAAAACAAGTTGACGCTTGTGCAGTATATGGGAATAAAAATCCGGGTTGACTCAAAGGAACTATGACTCAATTTTAGACATATTTATTAGCTCAAATTAATTAATCAATTAATCAAGAAAAGTCCTTTAATCATTGGTTAGTTTGTTTAAGCATATTCATAATCACAAGTCAAACCAAATGGTTAGTTTAATTACATGTAAGTATGCACAAGCAAGTAATGCACAAGTAGTCAAATAGTCACAATATGATGCAATGAGTTTGCAACCTAACCATGGCTCTAGTTCTCTAAAGTTCAAGGATTATGGTTAGTCAAAGAGGATCCATGATTATGAGTCTGGATGCATCGCGCGGAAGCCTTACCTTTGGAAGGGTTGGCGCGTATGGATGGGACCCCACAAGTTAAACTTGTTTCCATGGTTTGGTGAATTTACAAACTCGAATGTACCCTTTGTTGCAATGAGCTTTCGATTGGGTAGATGGAGCGTGAATTCCCAGAGGGTTATGGCCATATGTAGAACACATATGGGTTCAGAAAAGAGGGAAAAAACTCAATCAGGAAGTAAAATCGAGCAAACAGTACAAGAACCGGTCAAAGCAAGAAAGCAGAGTTCTGGCTCGGTATTGGAAGAACTTGGCGCGAGACAACAGGGACAATCAAAGACAATAGCCCAATCGCGTCGCGATATTGCTATCGCATCCTGACAGAGCCATCGCACTGCGATGGGCACTATTTTCTCAGTGTCAGTTCTTACATGCCTCAACAGCTCTCTGTTTTTCTTAGAATTTTCCAGTTTTCGCAGCGTTTTTTCGATTCTAGTTGTGAAAGATATTTCCCAAATTTCCTACATGTAAAAAGTCTATGTTTTTGACGCATTACGGATGGTCTATCCAATGCGGACCTTTTTATGCTTATGCCAATAATGTCAATCAAAATTATGCACATGAATACTTAGAACATTTCGAGTCTCATCCACTCATTCTAAATTATTGCCAAAATAAATTTTAGGAATTAAAGTAGAAATCCTCCTTATTGTGAAATAATTTGAAAGATATTCATCACTGGGTTTGGTTTTTGGGGATGCTCTAGGAACAGGGCACGTGGGGGTGTTTCTGAAATCCTTCTCGACTGCCCGATCGGGCAGCCACCGCCCGATAGGGCGCGAGAACGGAGTTGCAAATTGCTGGTCAGACTTGTTAGAGGCTGAAGGTTTGTTTCCTTCCTTTGGTTGGTTTTTTGGTAGTTACTTAGTGGTTGTTAGCTTCCATTTACTTTAATATAAATATGTTCATTGAACATATGTTGAGATAGCTTCAAGAAAAATCAGAAACATATTTTCTCTTGAAAGTCTTTTGCAAGTTTATTGATCATCATCATAAATTTTCATAAGTTTGATTACATTGGATCACAAATATACCACACAATGTTGTGATTGTCTTCGTTGTATCTCCTAGTAATTTCGTGATACCCGGTGTGTATACAAGGGTCGAAATATTACTTTTGGAAACTAATCTCGTTCAGGCCACGAAGTGTTAATTTGTCCAATTTTGTGTCATTTTTGTGACCCTGTAAACAATTTCCCCAACATTGGAGTATCACCCAAAATAGAAAAATAAACTCTTGATTATTCATACATCGTATGAAGTTATATCGCTAATAAAATAATGTAACAAACCGTATAGAAACACACAAGTTTTATAACTTATAAAAAAATAAAAAATAACTAAATTTCGTGCATCGCATAGGCGGGTTCAATTACATAAATTAATAAAAATTATCTTATCTAATATAGTGATCAATAATTTTATTAAAATATTATATGATTTAACTAATAAAATTATTCTTTAGATAACATCAACCGATAAAGGCACATTATCACATAAACATAATAAAAATTATCTTTTTCCATAGACAATAATATTTTTTTAATTAAACTATTTTACAGTTTAACTAAGAAAATAATCTTTTTTTGGGATTTATTTGGTTAAAAAAAACAATGCGTTTTGGTGCGGCAGGGTGTCAAATTAGCAAATGACAAAGTAACCCCACCAACCTAGTAACCCCTCCAACCAAGTAACCCCTGATCGGACCTAGTAACCCCTGACCGGACCAAGTAATCCCTGACCAGACCAAGTAACCCATCTATTAACCCCTCTAGTAACCCCTTAAGTAACCCCTCTGACTTAGTAACCCCTTACCGGACCAAGTAATCCCTTAAGTAACCCCTCAAGTAACCCCTCCAACTCAGTCACCCCTCTAGTAACCCCTCCGACTTAGTAACCCGTTAAGTAATCCCTCCAGTAACCCCTCAAGTAACCTCACTTAAATAACCTCCCAAGTAACCCCCCAAGTAACCCCTAGTAACCCCTCTAGTAACCCCTCCGACTTAGTAACCCCTTAAGTAATCTCTCCAATAACCCCTCAAGTAACCTCACTTAAATAACCTCCCAAGTAACCCCTAGTAACCCCTTCAAGTAACCCCACTTAAGTAACCCCTTAAGTAACCCCCGACCTACCCATCTAGTAACCTCTTAAGTAACTCCTGACCTAGTAATCCTTGACCCACCACCACCCCCAAAACGCCACTAGCCCCACGTCCAATACGCCATGCCACCACCACCACCACCATGCACCAAACCCACAAACAAACATAGATCCAATCGAATCCACAACCAAATCGTTAAAAAAAAATATTAAATCGAACAAATACCTTTAAAATTAACAATGGCTTCGAATTTCACTTCAAATATGGCTAAAAAGGCCAAATTCGATCATGAAAACTCTAAATCTAGAGCTTTTATGGCCGAATTTGGCCTTAAAAATCTTTAAGTTGTTTTCCGACGACGGAGTACGACGACAGGTTGGTGGAGGACATGCGTTCTTCCTCTGTATTGCAGGTGGTTTGTTTTGCAAGTATGCTGCCCTTTTTTGGAGAAAGGAGGAGAGAGAAAGAGGTGATAGCTTGGTGAAGGGGGTGATATGAGTGGCTAATCGGAGAAAAAGAAATTAAAAGAGGAGAGAGAAAGAGGAGATAGAGAAGAGAGAGAAGAAGAATTAAAAAATTAAAAAAAAAAACAAAAAATTATATTGTGGCTGGTCGTACAGTGCAGCCAGCCACATATGAAACTTTGTGGGAAAAAAAAAACGTGCATGGACTTACATCTAGTATAAGTCATGAGAAGCTCACGTTTAAATTTTGCAGGAAGTATCTATTCAACAAAAGTAAACTTCAAATATGAGGCTGAGATATGTTGCTTAATTGTTCTTTGCTCCACTCCAAATTGTGCGGAATTAAGGCAGGGAGTTCATCAATGACATTATTATTATAGCCGACAACTAGAATCAAAGATCACTTACATCATCTACAACCTTGATTCCCGAAAGAGATTCCGTTTGCCGTACGCAATACTCTACGTTAATATTAAATTTGTTTTTAAATAAATGTATTATTTTAATTTTTATTACATTACTCCTCTCGTTTCAATTTGTTAATCTCATATATTATTTTGGGAGTTTTAAAAATATTTACCCGTATTGAATGTTCCACTTCTAACTTAGTTTCTCTCGTCAAAAAAAAAAAAAAAAAAAAAAAAATAGTTTCTATTTCCTATTTTATACATATTAAATTCTGATTAGTTTAATTAATTGATTGTAAATTGATGACATGACTCTAAGTAAATAAATTATTCCCTTGAATTATGCAATTATGTTTGACGGCTTCCTAAAAAAATAAAACAATTTAATTAAGGCAAAACTATTTATGAATTGTTTTTTACTTTAATGTTAGATTCCAAATATTCTTGTTTCTTATTTTATGTGATTTATTCAATATGGGACTATCATATTGAAACGGAGGGAGTACTATTTACGAGTGCATGATTAATTCTTAATTCAGGTCATTTAGAATATATGAAAAAAGAGGATTATCAATTCCGCCCCGTTCAATTCACCTTATTTTTGCTGAACTAAAATTTACTGAACTGAAATTATTTTTACTGAACTTAAATTAGTTTTATTGAACTAAAATTAATTTTACTGAACTTAAATTACTTTTGCGGAAGTGAAATTATTTTTACTAATTCTATGTTATATTTCTTCTTTAAAGTTACTGATTTTTACAAAATTGACATTATTTTTACTAAACTGAACTTATTTTTACTGAACTGAAATTATTTTTGCTGAACTAAAATTATTTTTGCTGAATATTATTTTTTTAAGGTGAAGTGAACAGAGCTTAACAATAATAGGGGGTTATCATTAGTTTTTTTTTTTTTTTTTGTTTTACAATTATCACCTACAATTGTTCCTGTTATAGCAATTACCACCTACAGTTTTTTTTTTTTTTTGGATTTGACAAACTACTATTTTTAAAAATATCAAAACGTCCCATCTACGTACTTGGTTCTCAACTCAAATGTGACGTCATGTGGGGCCCACTAATTACCTTCATACTCTTTTTCCCTCCCTTTATTTCTTTCTCACTCGATTTCTCATTCCCCTATATTGTATTGCTCTCATAATTGGGAACAAACTTCAATTTGTGAAATAATTAACATGAATATGTAATTTAATTTGATTTTTTTTTTTTACCAAATTTTAAGAAGAGTACAATATAGGGGAATAAGAAAGAGATAAAGAGAGAAAAAAAAGAAGGGAAATAGGGTATGAGAAGGTAGTTAGTGGGCCTCACATGACATCACACTTCAGTTTAGAGCTAAGTAGGTGGGAAGTTTTGATGTTTTAAAAAATAGTAGGTGGTAAAATTAAAAAAAAAAATATAGGTGGTAATTGTCAAAAAATCCTTATAATTAAGAATTTTTCAATTCAAATTCATGAAATCAATTAAAACAATGCTTAAAAACATCTTTTATTATTTTTGTATTTTATTTTATTTAAATAACTAGATAATTGTGAGTTAACACATACTATATGTGTTGACCAATAGAAGTACGTAAGTCAATCAAAATTAAAGTAGGTATCAATGTATCATCCTACATATCGTTTATTAATAGAGGGATAGAGAGTAGGTGTTAGGAACACTGTCTTAGAAGCAAAATTCGCCCCGATTATGGTGCAATCGGAGATGGCGTTGCATGAACCCCAAGATTTAACACAGCGATCTATCTTAATGTACACTCATCAAAAAGAGAGATTTGGAACTCACAATGCAATATGCCTAGAACTAAATTAGAGGAAAACTATTTTTTAGAGTAAGAAGAAGAAGAGAATTTTTGTTCTATTAAAACTGATTGCAAACTCAGTTTTGAAAGACCTTCAAAGGTGTAACTGTTGGAGAAAAATCAGGGAGCGATAAAGATAAAGGGCAAAAATCAGGGGA
Organism: Chenopodium album; assembly: GCF_948465745.1. NCBI lineage: Eukaryota > Viridiplantae > Streptophyta > Magnoliopsida > Caryophyllales > Amaranthaceae > Chenopodium > Chenopodium album. The sequence continues at coordinate 45,324,085 of NC_137851.1, forward strand.
ACCTTTTTTGAACGAGTGAAACGTCTATTGCGAGCTTTGTAACTAAACGGTCGCATAAAGCTGGACCATCAGTTACGACACGGCCCAAAAAGGTAGGCACACCACACCGCGCATGTGCCACGAACAGAACAGGCTGGACGGCAGCGGCGGTGTGCGCGTGACGATGCCCCCTTCTAGATCATAAAACAAGTAAAACCAACTTTATCCCACCAATGTGTGACAAAGAGTTTTCCTCTAAAACAAATAGCTTGTTTCTTAAGTATTATTTCCAACAGTAGAGGCAATTACATAAACGCCATTTTTTTTAAAGAAACATAAACCACATTTAATAGGCTAAAGCCTGGTTCCTACACCCAGGTGTACCGAGCAAGGTACACCGAATGCAAAATGACAACTAAAATAACATAAAACAGGGGAAATACATAACATTTACGCATAAAGCAGGGGAAATACATAACGTTTACGCTTAAAGAACATGGTGCTTTAAATCTTTGACCAAATGGACTGTAAAGAACATATAATTAGAGTGAAAAGAACACATTGTTAAAATGTAAAGAACGCGATAATTTTTTTAGCATAGGTTTTAAATAAGTAAAAGATAATTACAACTACATCTTTTTAGCTCGCATCTAATAGTAAATCTTTTTAATATAATCATTTTCTCATGATAATTATCCATCTAATAAAAAATTTCCTAATAATACATCAAGATTTAATTTTCAAAATTAAAAATTAAAAATTTCATTTACAAAATTTTGTCATGCTAGCTAGTTAAAATTAAAATATTGTTCATTACATAGTTATCATGTTCATTATTAATATTATAAATATTTTTTTATACTTTACTTATAATTTGGTGTGATGGCCATGCGTATTACTTGTAATATTCTTTGTATGATTTAACAATGTTCTTTATCATAAAAGATGATGTACTATATATTTGTTTGTAATATACAATTAATTATTAACATTATATTATTTTATATGACAACTATATATCATATAATGATTTATTTTTTGAAAATATCATATAATGGTATTTTGTAGATCTTTGAATAAATTATTTTAAATGTTCATGTTCTTTGATGGTAAGTTTAATGTACTTTAACAACTATTATATCATATAATGATTTATTTTTTGAAAATATCATATAATGGTATTTTGTAGATCTTTTAATAAATTATTTTAAATGTTCATGTTCTTTAATGGTAAGTTTAATGTACTTTAATTCTATAGTCACAAAATATTCATTATTTATTATGAAATGTTCTTTGAATATTTTCCTCGGATCATGGTAGGTAAATATAAATAATGTGCATTATATAATATTACCATGTTCTTTATTGATATCACAAATGATCTTTAGGTCTAAAAATTAATCATCAATGTAGAAGGTCCCAAAACAATATCGTCATCAACCTTAGCTTCATGATCTTGATTTCAAAAGAAAAATATAAAAAAAAAAATACATAGTTATTGAATGATAATTAATATTGAAATAATAGAATTGTCAAATAATATTCAAATTTAATATTATTATAATTAAAAATGACTCTAAAACCAATTTTAAAATAACATCCGTTAAAATAGGATACATCTAAGAATATAAGGGTCGGGATAATTCAAAAGAACATTTGCGTTAAAACACATACAAAATTAACAAAATCAGTAATTAAAAGAACTACATAATGGTAAAACAAAAGATCATAAGGGACATCACAAAAGAACATAAAGGATATATAAAAAGAGCATAAATAAAGTATTAAAACCTAACATGTGAATTAAATCAAAATTCAACATTGATGTCAAAGCTTTTAACAACAACGAATATAACAATATTTTAAAAAGAACGTCATATTTAACATTGATCTAAAATTTAGTATCCAAATTCATCAAAAATCAAAATTATAAAATAAAAAGAATTATTAATAATGTTACAATGAATTTTGAAACACACTATCGACGAACGTAAAACAATGAAATAAAAAACATCTTCATCCTCTGACTTAATTGCCAAAAAAAAAAAAAAAAATGAAATCCAAAGTAATTATTGACCCATCAAATTTCATATTATTATTGATTTGAAATGATCTTAACAACATTATTTAAATTATATGTGTAAATATAACATAAATTACCTTCTTCTTTAGATTTGAATTCAACAAATTCACCATCATCGTCAAAGAAATCTTCATTGTGATCATCCGTCGCAAATCGACACTTAGATCATGACGAAATTCATCTCATGCCGCCTTTTTCGTAGTTAACTTTCAACTTCTCTCTCTAAATTTTTACTACCTCCGTTTCATATTTTTTGCAACTTTGGAATATTTTATATCTCACAAATAATACCCCAAAGTTGCAAAAAATATGTAACAGAGGTAGTAATTACTTTCTCTAAAAAAAATTCTCTCTGTTTTGAAAACTAAAAAATAAATGAATAGGGAAAATAACTAATTTAAAAAATTATAAATATGGAATTAATAACATAATTCCTACAATTAAGCAAGCAGAATCTATTTTTTTTAATAAAAAGTACAGCTCACGCTTTACATTTAGCAAGGTGTACCATGCATGGTACATGCACACTTGTGTGTGTTAAAATTTTCAAGCTATAAATTGTAGGTTATTTATCTAAAATCTGTAATTGCTATATTGTTTTGGAAAAATTAATAATTAAGGAAAATTTGCCAAGAATAATACGACCTTTCAGCTGTCTTTCAAGAATGGAATGACCTTTGATACACATCTGCCAAAAACTGGAATTGCAAAAAAAAACCTGATTACATTTGACATACGTCACTTGTGTGATTGGTTAAAATATTTTTTTATTTTAATATTTTTCTTTAAGAATGATGATTTGAAAAATCATAATTAAACTTAAATTAGAAAAAGTTTTGTAATAAATATACAACTAAAAAGCAATAATATTTGTAGGGTTGAAGGAAAGATTATGGAAAAAATTACAAGGATGGAAGGGAAAATTGTAATATACTCCGGGTAAGGAAGTGCTTATAAAGGTTGTGGCTCAGGCGATACCAACATACATGATGAGTATTTTTAAGCTCCCCGGTGGCCTTATTGGCGAGATTCATGTAATGCTTGCTCGATTTTTGTGGGGGTCCACGGATACCGCAAATGAGCTACATTGGCAACGATGGGAGCTTTTATGCTTGCCTAAAGCTCAAGGTGGAATAGGGTTCCGAGATTTGAAAGTTTTTAATCAAGCCCTCCTTACGAGGCAGACTTGGCGCTTACATCATAACCCGAGTATGTTTATTCACTCGGTAATAAAGGCAAAATATTTTTAGAATTGTGATGTGCTTACGGCTAGTAGGGGTTACGACTCGAGCTATGTTTGGAGGAGTATTTGGGGTGCTAGAGAATTGCTGCTTGAGGGCCTCAAATGGAGAGTGGGAAATGGTAGTGAGATCAGTGTTTGGAGCGATGCGTGGCTGCCTGGGAAAACATCGACGCTTGTCCCAACCCCGAAGGCAAATAGTGATATGGAGCCACAAGTAATTAATTTGATTGATCATGCCTCTGACTCGTGGGATACTAATGTCATTTATAATAATTTAAATGAAGCAGAGATGGCATTGATCCTCACCATTCCATTATCTCCAAGTAGACCGAAAGATAGGATGTTTTGGTGGCCTTCAAAGGATGGTGCCTATAGCATCAAATCGGGTTATTGGCTTGGTAATAAGGCCATGAACTCAGCTCCTCAAGTGGATATGGATGCAAGCTGGAAATAAATTTGGTCCCTTATATGCCCTCCGAAGCTAAAGCACTTTCTTTGGAAAGCCTGTAAAGGTTTTCTTGCGATAAATTAACGCCTTGCCTATCGCCATATTGCTTTTGATAAGGTATGTTCAACTTGCAGCGCTTTGGAGGAAACAATTATGCATACCTGTTTTGAATGTACATCAGCTACGCAAATTTAGGGTGTAAGTTCGTTCACTCAAAAATTACAGCAGGCCTCTGCTTCCAGTTTTCTGGAACGACTTTGGTTTGCTATCGAAAAATGTATCTTGTGATGAACTGGTGACCATGGCTAGACTAGCCTAGGCTTTGTGGCACTACAGGAACTTGGTGATCTTTAATTAAGGCTCTTTCAATGCAGTGGAGGTGGCTAAGGGCTTTGTGAATTTGGTACGTGAATGTAATGCATATGCCAGTAAGGTACTTATCAGATCAGATCAGGTCAGGGGGGCTGCCCATCAGCAAGTTCATGGAGCTGTCCAAACCAGGGGTGCGTTAAGGTGAACTGTGATGCACACTTGGGGGGTTAAAACCTGTCTGGGAGTAGTCATCAGAGACGAACATGGGACTATAATTGCTGCTGCTGTGCGAATTGAAAATGCGGGATGGGTTATTGAGTGTGCTGAAGCTGCTGCTTGTTGCTTTGAGTGGAGAGTGGCTAGTCATTTGGGGTTTGCCCATCTGCAGCTGGAAAGTGATGCCATTAACTTGGTAAGGTCGGTCAAGAGCAAAGTCAAGGGATTTTCTCCTGTTTTCCTTTTGTACGATGATATAATTAGTCTTTCTTCCGGTTTTAGTTCTTTTGTTTTTTCTCATGTTAAGCGTTCGAGTAATACTCTAACTCATAGTGTGGCAAGGTGGGATGCTAGGGGATGTGATGAATTTGTATCTCTTGGTCCTTCTCCACAAAATTTATCAACTTCGGTGGAAATTGATCTTCTTTAATTAATGAATTTCATTGCTTGTTTTTAAAAAAAATAATAAAAAAATAAAACTATAAAGAAAACTTAAATTAAAAAAAAAACCATCATCCCTTGCTAGCAGCCACCCCTCCCCACCCCTGCCAGCGGCTTGAGCTCCTTACCCAGCACCACCCCTCCTTGAACCAAATTCGGACCACCCAACCCTCCTCCCCCTGAACCACCATCCCCCAACCTTAAAAAAAATCCCCCTTCCCCTAAAAAAACCCTCCCCTCCCAACCGGCCGGTAAATAAACCCCCTTCCGGTGCCAGCAATTCCATTTTGCCCCTCCGTCGGCCGTCTCCACCCCTTTCCCCCCTTGAACCACTATCCGATAAGTCGAAAACCCTAAAACCACCACATGATTTTGGGGATTTATGGTTTTGGGTGGTGGTTTAAAGGGGAAAGGAATGGAGACGACTTGCGAAGGGGCAAAATGGGTTTGTCGACACTAAGAGGGGATTTTGGCGTTGGCCAATGGAGAAATGAGGGTTTTCGAGGGGAAGGAGAGGGTTTAAGGGTTGGGGGAAGGTGGTTCAGGGGAGAGGCTGGGTGATCGGGCTCTGGGTTAGGAGGGGTGCCGCTGGTGCCGGGTAGGGAGACTTTGCCACTGGTGGGGGTGGTGGTGGGATGGCTGCCAGCAAGGGGAAAGGGTTTTCCCTTTTTTAATTTATGTTTTTTTTTAAAGTATTTTTCTTTATTTTAAGGTTTTTTTTTAAAAAAAATATAAAAAGTTAAAAATAGACCAATGACATTGTGTCACGTGTCACAGGGGTCACGTTCCATTTTTGGAAAATGTGTGTTAATAGTCATTCCATTTTAAAATAATCCAAAGGGTGTTCAATTTATGAAAGACAGGTAAAAGGTGGTGTTAATCCTGGTAAATTTTCCTAACTAATTAAAGGCTAACAAGCATACTACTAGGCGACTTCTCTAAATTTCAGTCTTTTGACCAATCATATCGATCAATCCAAATTAAAAACCTGAAGATTAAAATAGCCTCCCAAAAAACAATACTATCAAATCAATAGCACACTCAAAAATCATTGAAGAGTAAATTAAATAGCCTCATCAATAACGAATTCCTCAACAATTTACCTTGCCATTCAAAGTACACTAGCAGTGTGTTTGGATAAAGAAAGACTATAAAAAAATGGATGATTTTTCACATAATTATTCCGTCGAAAAGGCCCCGTTTAATTTTTCGTCAGGAAACCCATATCCGACGAACATTCTGTCGAAAACGGTTGTCGTAAACCAATTTGTCAAAAAACGACACTTTTTGATGAAATTTATCTCAAAAAAGGTTTTTGATGAAATCTCCGGCGGAATTTAAGGTGTCGTATAATATTTTTTCGGCCCAAATAGTTTGTCAGAAATTTCTGACAGGCAGTAATCTGTCAGAAATTTACAATCTCCGGCGGAATTTAAGGTGCCGTATAATATTTCTTCGGCCCAAAAAGTTTGTCAAAAATTTCTGACAGGCAGTTATCTTTCGGAAACTTACGACGAAAACCGTCGGAAAAGTCAATCAAAAAAAATCAACCCCAGCCCAACTCGTACCCCTTCCCCTCCTAAGCTACCATCTAAATTCACCCTACCACCACCGCAAATCACCCAACCACCACCGAACATTCCACCACAACCTAAATTCACCCCACCATCACCACCACAACCGAGATCCACCATCAAAACCCCCCATCACAACCCAAATCCACCACCGAAACCCCTAACTCACAACGACCCACAACCCACCACCACCGAAACCCCTAACCTAGATCCGCACCCACCACAACCTACAACGACCCACAAACCATCCCATTTCACCACCCCTCATCCCTTCCACCCAAACCCTAACCCTAGATCGACCCAAAACCACCCACCACGTACCACTGCAATTCAATCACACACCACCATAATTCAATCACATACCACCATCCATAAATAAAAAACTCAAACCAAATTTTAGAAAGAAAAAGAGAACACACCTCAAATTCTAGCAAAAAAAAAAAAAAAAAAAAAAAACCTCGAATTTTGGTTTTAAAGGTCAAATTTTTGACATGAAAAACCGATGTTTGACATGAAAACCTCAAATTTGGCGTTCGTTGATGGTGGTGCGGGCTAGTGGCGAGGATAAAAACGGGAAAGAGGAGAGGAGAGAGAAAGAGGAAAAGAGGAGAAAGAGAAGAGGAGAGTGAACGTGGAGAAAATATTAAAGAGTGTAGAAGTGAACGAAGATCGAGGAGAGGAGAGAGAAAGGATGGAGAAGAGAAGAGGAAAAGAAATAGAGTTAGATTGAACTAAGAAGAGAGAGAAAAGGAAGAAGATTAAAGAAGAGAGAGGGGGAAATAAGGGAGAGAGTTATGGCTAGCAGTTTAAATTAGGGTTTAGGTTTCTTTTTTTTTTAAAATTTTTTTTAATAGTATCCGATGGAATTAAATTATGTTGGAAATTTCCGAAGGATTTTAAATCAATCCGTCAGAATTCCAACGGAAAAATTCGTCGAAAATTTCCAATGGAACTAAAATCCATCGGAAATTACATATTTTTCGATGGGTTTCCAATAGAATTGTTTAAAGTTGTCGAAATTTTCTGACGGAGTTTAAATCCATAGGAAAATACATAATTTGGGATTCAAGTTATTGAGTGAGGAAAAATTAGGGTCTTGGTGAGTTTTAGGTAGCAAGTTCATTGAAGAAACTTGAGAGAAAAAGGTCTATTTATAATTATGTTGTAACTAGGTGAATTTGGCCTATCATAATACAAGAGGATTTTAGGAAAAACCCTCAATTAAATGGGTAGAATTTTAACTCCAATTGGACCGTGGAAGGTTTACTCGTAAAGTTTAATGTCTTCAATCTCTTTAAGTTTCTTTACGCTTTATTTTGGTTAAATTTCCAAAAGTTAACCTTATAGAAACTCATTAAATTAAATTACGCTTTAGTAGTTGTCTCAATTAACACAAGTATAACTCAAATCATATAAAAAGGCTAGTTTACTTATTAAAGGCTTAATTAATCTATTGACATGTGAGTTGTATGTTAAGGGTAACACATGTTGTATACACAATACAATACACAATACAACCAATCTTATACATTTTTATTTTATTTTATTTTATCTTTTTTTTTTGTTGGGTGAGAAGCTAAGAAGGACCCTACTGAACCAACAATTCTCACAAGTTCCGCAAGCTAAGTTACGTAGGGAAAAGCTTGCGATTATAAGGTAGAGGTAATTAAGGGTACATAATCCCCCTACTCTCAAGTTAGAGCGGATCTAAATACATGTAGTTAGTGGAGTTTGAATTTGTGAATGCTTTTGCATTCTAATTAAGTGGAATATCATACTCAACATTTTACATATATCCCTATTTGAAACATACAGGTTGATGAAATTAAAATTTAAAACCTTTTTTTTTTCTCATGTACAACCCTATTTTTTCGAGCTTCTGGGCAGAGTAGGACAGGGCAAAACAAATTTCAGCACATCAGAGTAGAGCAGAGAAAAGAAGAGCATATTTTAGCACAGCAGAGCAGGGCATGATTTCCATACACCGCGGAGCAAAGTAGGGCATGACAGGGCAGAGCAGAATAGAGTAGATTTCAGCATAGTAGAACAGATTTCAGTAGAGCAGGGCAGAGTAGAGTAGAGCAAAATAACTAAAAAAAAGGGGGTTTGTTATAGGACAATGTTTAAACATTTTTTTCTAAGATTGTAAATTGTAAAGTTGGAAATTTATAACAATAATAATACATGTATATAATTGATCAAATTAATGCAGTTAGCTTATTCTCAATAATCTTTCTTTTAGTAATTTCGTATTATATGCAATATTACATTTATCATATTCAGGCAAAAGTTAATGAGCGCCCCCAGGGCGTTAGATAAGAGAATTAAAAGTGGGAATCTATCTATATACTATACTAAAACAGGGTACACTAGCTCTAAAGCTGACACGAGTCCCTGTTTTAGGTTTTTTATTTTTTATTTTTTTTGTTTGGTAGACTATATAATTGTTAAAGATCTTATTATTAAAGATACTCCAAGATAATATCCTTGACTTCTTAATATTGTTTATCAATCAATAGTATTCACGGATATTCAACATATAAATTTTGTCCATATTAGTTGACTTTAGATTGCTTAATTCATAGAGAGTATATGCTCTTATTTTGTAGAGTATATTTTTGATATCCTTATTGTAGACACCCAAATGTGTCTCCCCAAAACCAAACCCAGTGATGAATATCTTTCACGTCATTGATTATCGAACAAGGTGAAATGTTAAAAGCCTTGTGATGTGTTAGTTTTTAATAAAAAAATTTCTTTCTGTTTTTAAAAATATTTCTTTTCTTACTCTATTTATGGAAAACATCCAGTCCAATTTAGTTTGGTCCATGATAAGGGTCCATTAATAGTGTAGTTGGGTCGGGCTCGTAAAGAGCTTTTCAATGATATATTATAAGCCCAATTCCGATGAATAATGAGGAAGTTTTGGTCCAAATACTAAATTGGGTCTGAAATGGTTTTACGGCCCAATGATCTAGTGGAGGGCCCATTGATTCCTAAAATTATTAGGATTGATTATAGTCTTCTAGAATAGTCTACAAGGTTATTTTGAGTTCTAATAGCATTAGGATTGATAATTAATATTTTTGATAAATTAATGAATTTGGTTTGAAATGAAACAAGTGTTTTATTTTGATAAAATCTGATTTGAAATTAATGGAGTTTTAATTGCTTAATTATATTAAGAAAAGGATTCCGTACAAGAAGCGCGTTTTATCTTTTAAATTGTCGCGAAACGACAAGCCTGTCGCCAAACGACAGAGCTTGTCCCTATGCGTGATTCCTGTAGCACGGCGACAGACTCTATCGCTCGCGACAGGGAGCAGTTTTATTCTGATCCAGATTCTGATTTGTTTCTATTGATTCCGGACTATTTTCTTATAAATAGGGGTCGTATTTCCCCGTTTTCAATCATCGACAATCATCTAATTCTATTCTCTCTCTCTAAAAGCTAGAAGCTTATTATCTCTCTATTCTTTTTCTAAACCTTCCCTTTTTTACAAAATTCTCCATTCACAAGTTCTAGACATAGCTAGCCAAGTTCGAAGTTGCTTTCGCCCTCGACGTGAAAGGTTGATAATATCTGAGGGTTTGGTCCCAAATCTCTATTTCAATTATTTGATTTAATTGTTTGATTTAGTATTTCCTTGAAGTTACTAACGCGTTGTACGGAATATTTCAAGCATCATCCCAAACTTGAGCCTAACTGTGATCATACACTTAAGCATGGTGGCGTCCAAAGGGAAGGAAGCTAGAGCAAAAGAGTCGCCAACAAGTTTTAGGAACTCGTAAACCGTTCACAGGGTGAAGGTTACACCCCTTAACGATCCATGAGATCGCTAGCTCCAATAGGTCTGGAACCAAGACTGGTGTTCGGGGATGAAGGTACAAATTCAATCTAAAAGAGAAAGAACTCGCCCTAATAATAGGCCTCTACTTTATTCTTCTCGTATTCATGTGCGCTTTCTGACTAACATGCAATCAACAGATTAACCCTAAACCTGTTTAGTCTATGTTGGTTGAATATTAATTCACAAATAAAACTATTATTGGCGATCACTTGAATTATAATCAAATTAGCCATAAACAAGATTATTAATTATCTTATTAAGCGTGATTACAAGTACAAATTCCCTTTAATCCTGCAAGAGAGGGCGTGATCAAGCAATAACAATGACAATATAATATCAAGCAACATATAATCACAATCATCATCAATAATAATAATATTCTCAATCTCAAAGCATAATAATATTAGCAAGGTCCTAGGCATGATACTAACAAGATTAATAACAAACCCTAGCATGTCACTAAACATTAAAAAGCAAAGCTTTATTCCTAACATGATACTAATATGCTATTAGGAAAGAAATAGGAAGCATCATAATAAAATATACATGATATTAGAAATATTAGTTAACCCTAAATATGACACTAGAAAGCAATATAACATCCTAACATGATACTAGGAATTAATTAAAACATAATTTCTATATTAAAGCAATTAAAGTACTTACTTCGATACCTCGTACCTCTTTCTAATAACAAAATACACACGTTAGTAAGTTCAAGGAAAAGTAATAAATCAAACAATTAAATTAAATAATTGAAATAGAGATTAGGGACCAAACCCTTAGAAATTATCAACCTTTCACGTTTAGGGTAAAGGCAACTTCAAACTTGGCTAGGTGTATCTAGAACTAATGTATGAGAAATTTTGTAAAAGGGAAGGTTTAGAAAAATAATAGAGAGAGAAGGAAAGCTTCTAGCTTTAGAGAGAGAAAGAGAGAGATGATTATTGTTTGTATACGATTGAAAAACACAAACTTTTAAATAAATCGGATGTACAATAAATATTGTACATCCATTATAAAGTTACCCCTAAAATAAGCAAAAGTTACCCTAATATGGATAAATGTTACCCTAACATAAATAAATGTTACAAAGTATTTATACTTTATTGATAAAAGTTACCCAAAAAATTGTAAAAGTGACCCTAAATTTGATAAAAAGTGACCCCCGATGTACAATAAATTACTGTACACCGGATGTATACAAAAGTTAGAAAAAAGGGAGATATGACCTCTATTTATAGGAAAAAAGAGAGTCAAAGAATAAGAAAAGAATCCGAATTCAAATCGAAATAAAACTCGTTGGTCAGCAGTTTTTGCGAATTTTGTTTTTATCATATCTTTTGATCCAGAAGGCCAAATAAGTCATATAATATGTCGTTGGAAAGATCTTGAACTCTAATTTCCAACCCAATTAGAATCAGATTAAAATATTTTGTAGATAAAAAGATATGACCGAAATAGTGGGACGGTGTCAGTTTTGGATAGAATTTCGTATTCCTTTTATATCTTTTTCGTTATAACTCGGAATTAATAATATATCATTGGAAAGATAATTTTAAGATCTATCCAACCATATAATATTTGGATAAAGATTATGAGGCACGAAAATAATATCTGACTGTCTTTGAACATCTTTAAATTCGAATAGAATTAGGACTTAAAAAAGGAAAGTTTTATTCAATTTCAAATTTTATGATCTTATCTTTTCAAAAAGGATAATTAAGATATTTTAGAAACTCATAGAAGCTTCTAACAAATCCTAATTATTTTAGGAATGTGATTAAACCTTTGGACCCTCCACATGATCATTGGGCCGTAGGTAAAATCCGGTTGAGCCCAGCTTAGTATTTTGGCCATAACTTCCTCATTATTCATCGGAATTGGGCTTATAATATATCGTTGGAAAGGTATTTTCAAGCCCCATCCAAATAAACTATTATTGGACCCTTATCATGGACCAAAATAAACTGGAATGCACGTTTTTCATAAATAGGGTAAGAAAAGAAATATTTTCAAAAACAGAAAGAAGATATATTTTAATAAAAACATCCTCATCACTAGAATTTTCACACTTTCACTTCGTTCGATATTCAAATGACGTGAAAGGTATTCATCATTGGGTTTGGTTTTGGGGAGACACATTTGGGTGTTTACACGCGTGTATTTTGTTATTAGAAAGAAATACGAGGCATCAAAGTAAGTAATTTAACTGCTTTGTTATTCTTTTTCTATAGAAAGCATGCTTTAATTATTTTAATTCCTAGTAACATGTTAGGATGCTTTTATTTTCTAGTATCATGTTTAGGTTGCTTCCTATTCTTTCTAATATCATGTTACTATCATGTTAGGAATAAAGCTTTGATCTTTAATGTTTAGTGACAGGCTAGGATTTGTTATTAATCTTGTTAGTATCATGCCTAGGATCTTGCTATTATTACTAGCTTTGAGATTATTATGATGATTATTATTATTGTTGCTTGATATGATATTATTGTTATTGCTTGATCACGCCTTTTATGCATGTTTAAAGGGAATTTGTACTTGTAATCACGCTTAATAAGATAATTAATAATCTTGTTTAGGTTAATATGATTATAATTCAAGTGATCGCAAATAATAGTTTTGTTTGTGCATTAATATTCAACCAACATAAATTAAAAAGGTTTAGGATTAATATATTGATTTTATGTTAGTCAGAAAGCGCACATGAATATGAAAAGAATAAAGTAGAGGCCTATTATTAGGGCAGGTTCAATCTCTTTTAAGTTGGATTTGTACCTTCATCCCCGAATATCCAGTCATGGTTCCAGACCACTATAGAGTTAGCGATCTCATGGATCGTGAAGGGGTGTAACCTTCACCCTATGAATGGCTTACAAGTTCCTAAAACTTGTTGGCGACTCTTTTACTCTAGCTTCCTTCCCTTTGGACGCCACCATACTTAAGTGTATGATCACAGTGGGGCTCAAGTGTGGGATGCTTGAAATATTCCCTACACTTATTAGCACACATTCAACTATTGTATATGCTCTAGACTTTTTTTTTATTTTTTTTTTAATTCCAAATGAGGCTACAATAACCAAGGAAAGGAAAACTCAAACAAGCAAAAACAAGAAAACTAAAAGAAAACACCTAATTACAGAGGAGTAAAACCCTTTCATGGTAAGGTTGTTCCTTTAACTCTATTTTTTTCCTCCCCACATTATTCATATGGCTGCCAACACCATTTCTTATGATGTTGAACCTTTTTTTTTTTTTTTTTTTGAAACCATGATGTTGACCCTAATTGTGCTCTCATTGTTGTCAACCTCGCTAATATTATCAAACTCAAGTCAACCAATTATTTATCTAGTAAAAAATATATATATATTCATTGTAACACGTTATCAAATGTTTTTTTATCCTCCACGAGTGAAAGAAAAATATGAGAAATAATATTTATATACATAATAAAAATATCAAATGTTTATAAAAAGCTATGACTTTTATTCATGCTATCTAGGAATTTAAAAAATCCTATTTTTAGAAGTTTTATATTATATTTCAAGTGTATTTAGAGACTATAGAGGAGAAAAAAAATGATATTATTAAGTACAATATAATATATACAATGATCACGTTATTATTAAAATAGTAAATTTTTCCAAATATATATGGAGTTCACAAGTTTCATACGTGGCTGGCCACAATGTGTGACTGAGATTACTTGGTCAAGGGTTAAAGACTAGGTCGGTTAGGGTTTACTTGGTCAAGAGTTATTTGGTTGGTCGGGGGTTATTTGGTCAAGGGTTACTCGATCGGTCAAGGGTCACTTAGTTAGTCTGGGTTACTCGGTCAAGGATTACTCATGCTTTGGTTTGTGTCAACCGGCCACACAAAAAAGTGATGTATTGAGTTAGTGGACAAATTTTAATCATTTTTAAAATGAGGTGGCCAGTGACTCAAGTAGAAATGAGAATATATATATATATATATATATATATATATATATATATATATATATATATATATATATATATATATATATATATATATATATATATATATATATATATATATATATATATATATATATATATATATATATATATATATATATATATATATATGATTTAATGCACAAATTTTCATATGTGGCTGGCCACACCGTCTAGCTGGGGTTACTCGAATTACTCGGTCAGAGGTTACTCGAGTTACACGGTTAGGGGTTACTTACTTGAGGGGTTCGGTCATGGGTTACTCTGTCAGGGGTTATATACTTAAGAGGTTACTCATTCAGGGATTACTTGAGGGGTTCCTCAAGGGTTTATCCGGTCAAGGGTTACTTGAGGGGTTCGGTCAGGGGTTACTCAGTTAGAGGTTACTTGAAGGGTTACTCGGTTAGGGGTTACTTGAGGGTTTACTCGGTCAGGGGTTCGATCAGGGGTTAATTGGTCAAGGGTTACTTGAGGGGTTACTCGGTCAGAAATAACTCGAGTAACCTCGGCCACACAGAAAAACCCCCCATTATAAAGTAGAATATATATAATTATTTTGAGAGGTGAAAAATGGATGATTAAGACACCTATGCAAGTAAATTCATTATTACTCATTAAATCGTTTTATCTTATAATTTTGTTAAACGAATATAAGTATTAAGATTTGTAATTCATGCATCGCACGGATACCATGCTAGTATTAGAGTAAAACAGTCATTACACGAACAACGCGTGATTTTATTATATATATATATATATATATATACATATATATATATATATATATATATATATATATATATACATACATATATATATATATATATATACATATATATATAAATATATATATATATACATATATATATATATATATATATATATATATATATATATATATATATATATATATATATATATATATATATATATATATATCGGACGGTCAACATACTTTCCGTGTCATTTATGACATTTTCGTAATATTTCAACTTTACAAAGTG
Organism: Chenopodium album; assembly: GCF_948465745.1. Taxonomy (NCBI): domain Eukaryota; kingdom Viridiplantae; phylum Streptophyta; class Magnoliopsida; order Caryophyllales; family Amaranthaceae; genus Chenopodium; species Chenopodium album. The sequence goes on from NC_137851.1 coordinate 45,339,216, forward strand.
ATTTTCATTTTCATTTCTAAAAAGTAAATGAAAAGTTAGTAAAAGTAAATGAAATCAGTCATAAACTAAATGAAATTGCTTTAAAAGTTTAAAAATTTGCGAAATTACGAAAATGCCATTAATGAATGCGGGTGAGATGTGAGCCGTCGGATGTAGGTTGATTAAAGGCTGAGATTGGTTCCTAGTTCCTATTATTCACCTTGGTTCTCACATGATCACAATTATATATATATATATATATATATATATATATATATATATATATATATATATATATATATATATATATATATATATACCCCGTCCGTTTTTAAATACTTGTTCCATTTCTCCATGTGCGGAATTTTAGGAGAAATTGGAGAAAGTAATAAAATATGGAGATAGTGGGGAAGGTGGAAGAATAAAAAATTGTAAAAAGCGAAAGTAGTGGAGAGGAGGAGAAATAATATGAAATTAATAAAATGTGATCATGGTGGGTTCACTAAGTGAGAGAAATTAATTAGATATTGTAAAAGCTTTTTAAATAAGAAAATAGAGCAAGTATTTATAAACAGCCGAAAAAGAAAAGCGGAGCAAGTATTTAAAAATGGGGAAAAATTGCAAATAATAATACAACATTTGGCCGGTTTTTTTTTTAATAATATAACCTTTGGATTATTTCTGAATATTACAACCTTTGGGGGTGTTCATTTTAAACAGGTAAAACCGGTTGGTAACCTGATTTTACAGGTTACCTTGACACGTGTCATCGTTTAATTGGTTTTGTCAATTTAATTTAATTTTTAAAAATTTAGTTAATGTTTTTTCATTTTTAAAAGATATAAAATAATAAAAATTACTTTTCTTATTATTATTATTATTATTGTAAAAATAAAAAAATAAAACCACCACCCTACCACCACCTTCCCCAATCCCCACCATCCTACCACCATTCCCTCTCCCTATACCCTGCACGCAGCTCGCCTCCCGCAGCCCAGAAATCGGACGGCCGGCATCCAGCTCACCCACCACCGTCCAACCAACCTCCTATTATCCCGACCAGGCCGAAACTCCCACACACACACCACCTTCTGCAGCCTCGATTCTACCCCATCCCGACCACCGCAGCCAACCTCTACCACTAACACCAGCGAATATGAACCACAACCAAACTCCCACAAATCGCAGCCAGCGGACCACAACCAAACTCCCACGAACCGTCGCCATTCCCGATCTTCGCACCAACAGCAGCGAAAAGCCCCCCCACCAATTACCACAAAAAAAAACCAATCAATTCCTCTCTCTAATCAAAACCTAACCAAAAACAATCAAAATTTAAATCAAACAAAAAAATCTTGAATCAAACTTCAAAATCACCAAAAAAATCAAACAAAATTTTTGGTTAGGGTTTGGTTCGTTGGCTGTGGTGGCGCGACGGGGGAAGGGTGAGGTCGGGGTAAGGAGGAAAAGATGAGAGGGTGGGTCGACCGCCGAAGCTGGGCGTCGGTCGTAGCGTCACCGAGGAGTTGATGCGTGTGGGGGAGGGGGAGAAGAGCTGGCTGGGTGGTGGAAGACGTGGTGGTGGTGGCCTAGTGGGTGATAGTGGGGGGATGGTGAAATTTAAATTTTTTTTATAATTTGCTTAAAAATACTAAATCATAATTAATGTTATAATTAGGAATAATTAAATGTTAAACAGTCTTATCAATTATTAAAAATAAAAATTTATTTATTAATTTAAAAATTTAATATATAGACCAGTTACATAACAACACGTGTCATGTGCAACCGGTTTAACAGGTTACAAGTTTTTTGTCTTGTTTAAAATGAACACCCCCAAAGGTTGTAATATACTAATATTCAGAAATAATCCAAAGGTTATATTATTAAAAAAGAATCGGCCAAAGGTTGTATTATTTTTTGCAATTTTTCCTAAAAACGGAGGGAGTATAAAAAACAATTTATATATAAAGTTGCAAATATCGACATCATCATTATTATCATAATATCAAGTACTAATACTAAAATGAATCATTAAAGATTTAAAGTATTTGATTGAGAATAATATTTATATATGTCCATCAATAATCTTGCCATTACAATATAATGGACATGTAATATATATAATTATCATGATCCAAAATCAATAATTTTAACAAGAAATAATTTCCAATAATAACTCATCGAAAAATGATTTTATGATTCTCACCTCAAAAGACTCGAACATCAAACACCCCATACCAATTAAAACTCCGATAAATCGTATGCCCATCTCAAGGATGGAGCATCAACGGTCAAAATACATCCAACGGCAAAAAAGTAAACTGAAAAAATTGAAATAAAACTTGATAAAATAAAATCGAATGGTCAAAAATGATTTGGCGGCTGCCGCCCCTCTGAGAAATGTGTCCCCCCGATCTTGGATTTGCTTAGTAGCCGACCCACATTGCATTTGTCGGTTACCTTACCCATACGAATTTTTTTTTTTATTGAATTATTAAAAAGGAAAGATACTACTTAAATACTAAGTTAATCAAAGTACGATGCATGACATATCATATGCATGAGTCATACGACATCATCGTGTACTGGAGGGCATTATTTATGGATCTCATTTTCTTCCTTTCCTCCCATTTTTTCCTATCACAATATTGCTTTTATGTCATCAGAAAAATTTTAAAAATCATAGAAAAATCCCATTTCTCTAATTAAATGTAGTTCATAATAATAATAATAATAATAGTAGTAGTAGTAGTCGATGATAACTTGTATACTATACATAGGAATTTGAAGGAGTAAAAAAACTTAGTATGTGACCAAAATAAATCTTCTCAAAATTGATAGATGACAAAGAAATAAGTTAGAACTATAAATTTTCTCCTATCAAAAATTAATTAATTGCAACAAATGTTTTTTCACTATCTACAAGGCACAATTTTAACTATTTATAATTTATCCTTCATTTTCAATCTATATCTTATCTACTTCGTAGTATTTTTAGGAATATGAGTTACTTTGGTACTCCCTCCATCCCTAAATTACATTCCTGTTTTCCTCTATTATGTGAGGAATAAATGCTAGAAATAGGAATGTAATTTAGGGACGGAGGGAGTACTCTTTTAGTCTCAATATTTTTCTACATAAGGGAAGGAAATCAAAATTAGTACATGTTAACATGATGTGTCTAAACTAAGTTGAAATAAAGAGAGTAATCATTAAGGATTATGGAGTAAAAAATACAACTCTATATACATTTTAAAAAATATTTTTAATTTTTTTTTTTTAATATATATACACTTCGTATTTATTTGATCTAGTTTAGATAAAGTAAAATGCATATTTTAGTTGAATATAAAATATATTGCATGCTATATGGATCATCTTTGATTACAAGTAACTTACAGAATATCAAGTTAAAATAATTTTTTTTTTTTTTTTTTTTTTATCTTTCATTATTATATAAGTTACTTCTCCACTACACTTGATTATTACAAGTCATTTTTAGGAATTCAAGTCCTCATAAGTATTGTAATTAAGTACTCCCTCTATTTTCTTAAATACTACTCGCACTCGCTTTTTATATTTTTATATGCCTACCTTTTATTTAATTTTATCAACTACAACACCATTTTGTAAATACTGAGTATCAAATTTTGAATTCATTCCATATATTTTTATATCAATATATAAAAACTGAAAAATAAATCATTATACAATATTAATGCAACATTGAAAGTGAGGGATACCTCAAATGGTTAGATCTTTCTTCCTAATACCAGGAAATCCTGGGATCGATTCTCACCCCCGCCCTAGTGGCTCTCTTTAAAAAAAATAATAAATTAATGCATATGCAACGTAATTATAATTGTCGTTCTTTAAATAGTTTTACATCAATACATAAAAAATGACAATTATAACATTGCGTTAATTGGTATAAAGATTTAACATTTTTTTTGTTTTTAATAACATTTAACTAAAATTGGCGTATATGAGCTCTTCTACCAACCCTAAGCTAAGAAAACCAATATGCTTTTTTCCTAAAAAAAAAAGAAAAAAAAAATATAAAAAATATGCGTTTTGATAGGCTAATTTAAGAAAGTAAATAAATACAAAAATGGAGTAGAAGGTCGTCCAGGTAGGTTATTGGAACATTTAAAAAAATTACAATAAATTATAATAATAAATAGAAATTTGACAACCATAACATCTCTTCTATTTAAAGAGAAGGCATTATTATCTTGTCTAATTGAAAAAACACCTTAATAGCACATAAATACTTAGACTAATGGAAACCTCCATAGTCTTGGGTTCCTCATAACCCAATCATATCTTATATCCAAGACTCCATATTAATTTCTAAAGTTTTGGGCATTTATTTTTAATTAGCTCTAACTTTTAAGCTAATCTTCCATAGAAACTTACCTCAAATTAAGCGCAAGCTTAATTGTTATACGCTTCCTTAACCTGATTTCATTCTTACCTAAACTTTGTGATCAAATTATACATTTTGAGTATTCATTTTCTAGTCGTCTCTGATCAAACTTTTGAGCAACTAATTCGATCCATTTGAACGTTATTTTTCTAATTGTGAATCAAAACAAGCTAATTAACAATGGAGTCGTTACTCAATGAGCCATCTCTATCTCCCACTAAACAAATCAAAAATTCGAGGAGAAAAACCTACCACCTTCAAAATCATCCCCACCAATACCAGCATCAACACCAAGCAGCTCAACTGCCTAATATTTTGAGGCAGTCGAGCTGCGGTGCTATACCTCATAAATATGCACCACCGCCACATGTACAGTTGGAGATGGTGCATGCATTCACAGGAGGTGTATTTTTGAATCACTTTCCTAACCACTATTCTCACTCCTCTTTCCCCCCAATATTACCTGCTTATCACCACCAAAAGATTCATCAACAGCCGCCTCTCCTCCCTCTTCCCGTCGTCTCCAAACCCGCTTTCCGCTCTCTCCCTCCTCCTCCATTTACTCGCAACCACTCTCTCCCTTACCCCCTCCCCAAAAAGCAACCCAACAAAACCAAACTGAATCCATCAAAGAAATCAACAACTCCAACAAAACACCCGAAAAAAGAGGTTGCTGATAAAACTAAGGCCACAACAAAAGGGATAATGAAGAACGGATCATCATCCTTAGTTGAGAAGGATCAGCCGTCTGTGGGGCCAGCTAAAGGGGTGAAACCCGACCCGGTGAGCACTCCGAAGGAAGCGAACCGGATTTTAAAGGTGGTGAATCATAAAAATGGAATTGTAAATGAGAAAGAGAAGTATTTCAGTAAAGCATCAGCATCAGTATTTAGTATATCTCCTGAATCTCCTCCGCCAAGCAGCCTGCCTTTGCCTAAGTTTCCTTTAAGGAAGCTGCAGCAAAGTAAGCTTAGCTGCACTGCCGAGGCGGCTGCTGCGGAGGTTGATACCGGTGCTACGGACAACCTCTGTCGCATGCTCAAACTCCGGTGAGACGGTCTAATTTTAGTATTATTATTACTTGAACAGTACAAGGTGGGTTTACCTATTTTTTTATGGGGTTTCTAAGTTAAGTAACATGATTGAGTAGTGCTTAATTAAGTAATTAATTATGTAGATATATTAAAGGCAAAAATCTTCTATTTTGATATGCCTATAATATTGGTGAGAAGAATGTGGTCCACTGTTTTATTATGGATCTACTCTTCTTTTCAAAGCTTCGCACACCATATATGTTGGGAGGGACAAACTAGTGTTTGTAATGTCTTTTAATTTTTATCTATTTGTGTATGAAATCTAAAATGTGAAGTTGTGACTTGTGATCACCACAACATATTTTTTGAGTTGTGGTGAGCAAGAGAACTTCCACATAAGTTTGTACTTGTTTTTTTAAGACTATGAAAGAGTATTTAATAATAAAGTTTCAGAATTATACGCCTAGCCTTGAGTTCCTATTGTTACGATTATTATAATGGTCTTCATTAACTCTTCAATTAATGTTGAATTTTTTAATTAGTAAGACACCAGTATAATAGATCATCTATAGCTTTAATTACTAAGAAAAATTGTCAAAAATAATATAACTTTTGAGCAGTCCTCAAAAAAAAAAAAAAAAAAAAAAAAGTCAACCTTTTGATTATCTCTAAATAATGCTTTCTTCGTTCTTTTTTACATAACCCGCTTTGATTTTGACACTATTCATCACCCTTCTCTGACTGTCTTTTATCAATAATATATAAGAAAATACATATTTATGTGGGATCTTTTTAAATTCGTCTCAATAATTACTATCATAATATATAACTTTTATAATTGTTACCTATGAAAAATTAAAGTTATTTATCGTTACAGTTTTGTATTGACAAGTCTGATAAAAGAAAGAAGTCAAGTAAAATAAATAAAAGAAGTACAACCTTTAGTGGTTTTCGCTTTAAACATGTTATAACCAGTTGCCAAACCAATAAAATTTTGACACTTGTCCAGTATAAATTGTTATAACTTCTATAAAGCAAAAACCGTCCAAAAGTTGTATTATTATTGAAAAAAAAAAAAAAAAAAAAAAAAAAAAAAAAAAAAATTGAACTTATGTTTGACGGACTGTTTAAAGTTGTATTATTTTTGAAAATATTCCTAATTACTATGTCACATGAAAATATACTTCAAGCTATAGTTACATTATACTCTGTATCTTTATTGCATACTTCCTCTGGTCTACAAATATTGCAACAATGATAGATGAAATTATGCATCCCAAATCACATTTTATATGCTAAAAATCTATAATTATACAAGAGTAGAAATTATAAGAAGTTGATATTGTGGAAGTATTTTACGAGACAAATCTAACAAAATTCCACATGACTATATTTTACTTTATGGATAAATAATAATATATGGTCAATAGTGTATAAGTCCAATTATTGCAATATAATTAATACGGAGAAAGTATGAATAAAATATACAGCCATGGCCATCTATAAGGCCATAAATCCTTAATACCACCGTCGAAATCTGTGAATATATAACTTGTATTTGTATATTACTTCCTCCAACCTTTATTTTAGGACAATTAGTAAGGAGAAATACTTTGTTCTTTTTACCTTAAAAAAAATATTCATTTATATATTTTAATTTAATAAAAATAATTTCAGTTAATTAGAAATTAAAAATGTTCATTCAACAAAAATTATTTCAATTCAGTAAAAATCAATAAATATAATAAAGAAAAATTATATAAATAAAAGTAAAATAGTTTCAATTCAGTCCAACTGATTTCAGTTTAGTAAGATTAATTTCATTTCATAAGCAAAAATAATTTAATTTTAACAAAGTTAATTTCATAACTAAGATTCTCATCATCATTAAAAAGCTAAGAATGCAATGAATCTCTATATGTGTGATACATGGTACAAGTATTAATTAAGATCATCTGTGTTAAAAATTAAACTAGGGCATATGGTGTGGACACTTCCTATGTAGAGTAACTAATAAAATAATAGGATTTACGATGACGAGTAAATGGGATTACCTTGATGTATGCGCGTTACTTCAATGAGATAATAGGGGCTCTCACATAAATAACCGAAGTTATTCTTTCATTAGTTAAAAATAAAGAATATGGGTTACTTGTTTAGTGAATTTAAGTTTACCCATAATATAATATAAATTCAAATTAATATATAAATTATAATATAATGTAATAAAATATAATATAAACTTATTTTTTTGGCTTTTAAAATATAGGCTCGTTACTCAAATATAAAAATTAATCTAAAAAAAAAAAGTATCTTTTGATATCCAACGAATGGATAAAAGATTAATTTTTAAATAATTTATATAAAAGTTATTTTTTTCCAATAGGAATTTATTGAAACATTAAAGTATTAAATTTTATAGATATGACAAAAATTATGTAAAATGTTATATAAAAAAAAACTTGTGTATCGCACATCTTTAATCTAGTTATAATCCATTTTGTTTACGGCTGGTCATACTATGTGGCCGTTTGTAAAAGAACAAAGTAATTAAGTAACCCCTATGACACTAACTGATTAACCCCTTTAACGTTGACCAAGTAACCCCTATAACATTGACAAATTAACCCTTATAACACTGATGAATTGAAATAACCCCTAAAACATTAATGAAGTAATCTCCATTATGGGCTGGCCCCACTAATGAAGTATTTTCCATTATGACTGACCACACTGTATGACAGGGCACATATAAGAATTTATGTTTGTCGTTCAATACATTTAACATACTTACTCATGATTTTTGACATTATAATCATAATTTAACATTATTTTATAATAGAACACTTTCCTAATCAAAGTACTTCAAAATTTATAGCGTTTCAAAATTTTGGGGGTTCTTCAATAAAATAATATTTGGAAAGTCCCTTTTTAAAATACACACATTCTAAGGCTTAATATTAATAATAACTAAAAGTGAATTTATCGATAATTAGACCATAAAATTAATTAAAATAATTAAAGACTATTTTTTTTAACAAACCCACAAGTCCACAACCACACATATATGCACAAAAAAGGGAGAGAATTGAAGGGGTGGTGGTTGTCGCTACCACCACTACTGCTGGTCTGCTGCTGCTGATGGCTTGGTGCTACTTCTAATGGCTTGGTACGTAGGCAGTGTGTAGTGGATGTGGTTGCTGGCCACCATGCATAGGGAGAGGGGAAGGGAAAAAAATGAAAAGAGAGAGAGAGAAATTAGGTTCACCTCTTGGTTACAACTTTGAGCAAAAAGTGATTTTGTGTCTTAGGATGGATATTTTAATATTTATATGACCCATAAAATCTTTTTTTTAAAATATACTATTATGTCATTAATGATGAAAAAATACTTGCCCTTAACTTAGTTTCCCATTCAAAACTTCATCCTAAAACTAGATTTTTTTTTGTTTCAAATTAATTAAAAAATATATTGCCCCTTTTTAAAATAAAATAAATACTTTTATATTCATCCTCGAAATATAATTTATAAATACTTTAATATTCATCCTCGAAATATAATTATAAATACTTATATTAATATATAAAATTAAAAAAATACAGTGTATTACAAGGTCGGGTACGAGTTGAGTCATTTTGGATCGGGTGAAGTTCGAGTCAACAGATACTAATATGCACATTGAATCATTTTATATTGATAGAGTGTCAAGTTCAAGTCAACAAATACTGATATTTTAAATAAATAAATTTGTAAAAAAACGTTGATATATATAAGCAAAATTTATAAAGTCGAAATCAATACAAAAATAATAGTTATTTGACATTTGAGTTATCTATAAATCTTAATAGATAAATCCGCTTACCATTACAAGATTTATCTCATTGTTTTAATTTCTTTCTATTATAAGAAATTAATTTCTTATAATAGAAAGAAATTAAAACAATGAGATAAATCTTGTAATGGACATATATAAATTAAAATTTGATAAAATAGTAGTAATTACAAATATTTAACAAATAACATGAAAATGTTTACAAAACTATAAAATACAAAAAGTTATACAAATAAATTAGATATTAGTGGGGTGAGAAACTAGGAGGAAAAAACTCTTAAAATTTCATGGAAGAAAAAAAATATATATTATGTTGTAAAATAGTGTATGTTCATTATCACTTGGTAGTTATTTTTGTATATATATACTACTTCATTGGATGATTAAGGTGAGATACAGTTTTATGATATTCTACATTCTTTCTATATTCTCTCCATTTCTTCTATTCCTTCATCCCCTTCTCTTTACTTTTACAATACGTTATCAACACCATTGTCTATAATTATCATTGAATATCAAAAACACATCACAAGGGAAACGCATCAACAAGAAAAAGTACAAAGAAAATTAAATCAAGCAATCCTCTATCATATAAGTTTACTTTGTATTATGATTGTTTTTGTGAATGATTAATTTGTTGATCGCTTATCCGAAGATGTGTTTATTTAGCATTACTCATAATGTCATACAATAATATTTCTTCATTAACTTAGTGGTAGTGGTTATATATGCGTTATTCCATTGTCAATTTCTATGCTTATAATCCTACTATGTTCGTCCTTATCATTATTTTTGTTCCAGATTATGTGTATCTTGTTTTTAATTTCGTTTGTTTCCTACTTAAATTATTTAATAATATTAGATTTTGTTACTTTTTATAATATTAATTACTGCTTTGTGATTTGGTTCAAATGTATATACGATTGTACTGATAATTAGATCTGGATTTTGGCCTAGATTTGAGCAATTGTGTCTGTTTCTTTAATTAAAAAGGTCTCTACTATCCTGTAGGCAATGACAATTTCGTGAGTCCAACTTCAATTTTTGATGGTTTCTATACTTTTATTTTTGCAATTGATTACTTAATCATTATATTGTGTCAGTACCTCCATGCTTTGTCATTAATACGACATAATTTTACTTGTATTTGAAATGTCTCATGTGAATGTCTATAATAATGCGTAATAATTTCTTTAGTATATTACTCGCAACCCTATATGAAATATCTGATGGTCAATTTGAAAATTCATCCCTCTCATTTATATATATATCCCGTAGGAATTTCTTGGTGATAGACTTTATTAGTGTTAGACATTATCTTTATTATTATGCATATGACGAATTATCAGTGGTTATGGTTATTTTATTTGATGATTGTGAGAATTGAAGTATAATTGTAGTATTATAATTTCTGATTTGAATATTATCTTGTATAGTGAATAATGTCGAACCTTGCCAAACTTGAATTTGTGGCCCTTGATATTACCGGAAAGAATTATTTATTATGGGTGTTAGATGCCGAAATACACCTAGATGCTAAAGGACTTGGTGAAACAATCAAAGAGGGTAATAAAGCTACATTGCAAGACAAAAGTTAAAGCCATGATATTTCTTCGCCATCACCTCCACGAAGGGCTTAAAAATGAATACCTCACTGTTTAAGACCCGAAAATCCTTTGGAATAGTCTAAAGGAAAGGTATGACCACCAAAAAACTGTTATACTTCCTAAAGCTCATTATGATTGGTTAAATTTGAGATTACAGGATTTTAAATCTGTTGGTGAATATAACTCAGCCATGTTTAGAATAACTTCTCAATTGAAATCATGTGGGGAGAAAATTACTGATGCGGAGATGCTAGGAAAACATACTCCAATTTCCATGCAAATAATATTGTCCTGCATACTCAATATTGAGAGAAAGGTTTTAAGAAATATTCTGAATTAATATCTTGTTTACTTGTGGCTGAGCAAAATAATGAGTTGTTGATGAAAAATCATGAATCCCGTCCTATTGGTTCTACTCCATTCCCTGAAGCGTGGTCGTGGTCGGGGACGTGGATATGGTAGAGGTCGTGGAGGTTACTCTAAGAGCTCACATTCCCACCGAAAGTGGGAACACAAAAATGATAATGTTGAGAAAGAAAACATGAGCCTAATATTTGTTTTCGTTGTGGAGTAAAAGGCCATTGGTCTCGTGTGTGTCGAACACCAAAATACCTTGTTGAGCTTTATCAAGAATCACTAAAGAAAGGAAAGAAGTTGAGACAAATCTTAAAGTTGAAGATGGCCAAGGTGACTTTGATTCTGGCGATGCAACTCATCTTAAAGTTGCTGATTTTCTTACTTCCCTAGAAATAAATAATTAATGATGTATTGGTTATGTTGTTTGATTTTAGTTATAGAAATTTAATTTTATAAATTATGTTGGTTATGTATATATTTTATGGTTTTATGATTGTAATATGATTTTTTATGTTTCATGGGATATTGTAATATTTTAGATGTTTTATTTTATCTTGTTGACATATTTTATTATTATTATTATTCTAGACAATTTTAATTTTTGTGACATATTTTATTTCTTTTAATATATAGTATGAATACTCCTCAAGTTCAAGTGGCAATAAATGATGAAGAATTGTGTCTTGCTGATAGTGCAACTACTCATACTATACCAAAAAATAAGAATTATTTCTCTCAGTTGATTTTGAAAAAGGTTAGTGTGAGTACCATATCGGGTAGTACAAATATAATTGAAGGCTCCGGAAGAGCTAACATAATATTGCCTCGGGGGACAAAAATTGAAATAACTGATGCTTTATACTCCCCATTGTCTCAAAGAAACTTGCTAAGCTTTAAAGATATTCGTAATAATGGCTATCATATTGAGACAAAAAGTGAAGGAAACGATGAATTCCTTCAAATCACTAATATAAACCAAGGCACAAAATGTATCTTAGAGAAATTTCCTGCATTTTCTACCGGTTTGTACTACACAAAGATCAATGCAATTGAGACACACACTATTGTGAACCAGAAGTTTACTGATGACTTCGTTGTTTGGCATGACCGGTTAGGCCATCCCGGTTCAATAATGATGCGAAAAATAATTGATAATTCTTGTGGTCATTCATTGAAGAGTCGGCAGATTCTTCATAATAATTTTTCATGTATCGCTTGTTCAGAAGGCAAATTGATAATTCGTCCATCACCAGTTAAGATAAATTATGAATCAATTAATTTTCTAGAACGTATATAGGGGGATATATGTGGGCCCATACCCCCATGTGGACCATTTAGATATTTTTTGGTATTGATCGATGCATCGACTAGATGGTCACATGTATCTTTGTTATCAACTCGTAACCTGGCGTTTGCGAGATTACTAGCTCAGTTGATTAAATTAAGAGCACATATTCCAGATTCTCCTATCAAGACTATTCGTCTTGACAATGCTGGTGAATTTACTTTTCAAGCTTTTGATGATTATTGCATGTCCATTGGGATAAATGTTGAACATCCTATAGCACATGTTCATACACAAAACGGCTTGGCAGAATCATTGATTAAACATCTCCAGTTAATTGCTAGACCATTACTCATGAAATCTAAACTCCCAATTTCTGCTTAGGGACATGCTATATTACATGCAATATCACTAATTTGCATCAAGCCAACAGGTTATTATAAATTCTCCCCATCACAATTGGTTTTTGGTTAGGAACCAAATATCTCCCACTCGAGAATTTTTGGATGTGCAGTTTATGTTCCAATAGCTCCACCCCAATGCTCTAAGATGGGTCCTCAAAGGAGGTTAGGAATATATGTTGGATTTGAATCTCCATCTATAATTAAATATCTTGAGCCTACCACAAAAGATCTATTTACTGCTCGATTTGTTGATTGTCATTTTAATGAGTTAGTTTTTCCAACATAAGGGGGAGAAAACAAACATTTTGAAAAATAAATTAGCTGGAATGAGTTATCATTAATTCATCTTGATCCTCGAACGAAGCAATGTGAATTGAAAGTTCAAAGACTAGTTCATTTGCAAAGTTTAGCAAATCAATTGCCAGACTCGTTTGCTGACCCAAAAAGAGTGACTAAGTCACATATTCCAGCTATCAATGCTCCATTCAAGATTGATGTCCCAAAAGGGCAACATGAAGTTGCTAATGAGTCTAAAGCACGCTTGAAGAGTGGAAGACCAATAGGTTCCAAAGACAAGAATCCTCGAAAAAGGAAAAGAGCAATGGTTGATGATGATGGCCAAATTGATGATACAATTTCTGAATCTCAAGAAGAGAACTTAGACATGATACAAAAGGAAACTCAAGTACCTGATAATGAAGAAATTTCAATAAATTATATCATGTCTGGAATTATATGGAACCGAAACCAAATCAACGTCGATGATGTTTTTTCATGCAATATGGCATTAGATGTTATGAATGCTAATGAGGATCATGAGCCAAAATCTATTGATGAATGTCGACAAAGAAATGATTGGCCAAAATGGAAAGAAGCAATTGAAATAGAATTAAAATCTCCTGGAAAAAGAAAAGTATTTGGACATGTATTCTATACACCTGAAGGTGTAAAGCCAGTGGGATATAAATGGGTTTTCGTGCAAAAGAGAAATGAAAGAGGTGAAGTTGTGAGATATAAGGCACGATTAGTTGCACAAGGATTCTCACAAAGACCTGATATTGATTATGAGGAAATATATTCTCTTGTGGTGGATGCAACTACTTTTAGATTTCTCATTAGTTTGGAAATAAGAGAAGGACTAGACTTACGCTTGATAGACGTAGTCACAGCTTACTTGTATGGCCCACTGGATAATGACATTTATATGGAACTCCTAGATGGTTTTAAGCTGCATGAAGCAGCAAAATCTAGTTCTCGAGAACAATTCTCTATTAAATTGAATAAATCTCTTTATGGATTGAAATAATCTGGGCGTATGTGGTATAATCTCCTTAGTGAGTATTTGTTGAAAGAAGGCTACAAAAATGATCCTATTAGCCCATGCATTTTTATAAAGAGATTTGGATCTGGATTTGTTATAGTTGTAGTGTATGTTGATGATTTGAATATAATTGGAACTCCTGAAGAGATTTCAATGATAGTAGAATGCTTAAAAAAAGAATTTGAAATGAAAGATCTTCGAAAAACAAAATTCTCTTTGGGATTACAAATTGAGCACCTAAAGAATAAAATCCTTGTCCATCAATCAACATACATAGATAAGATTATTAAAAGGTTTTCTATAGATAAAGCACATCAATTGAGTAATCCCATGGTTGTAAGATCACTAGATGTAGAGAAGGATCCATTCCGTCCTCGAGAAAATGATGAAGAGATTCTTGGTCCAGAAGTACCATACTTAAGTGCGATAGGAGCATTAATGTACCTTGCTAGCCATACTCGACCTGACATATCATTTTCAGTAAATTTATTGGCAAGGTTTAGTTCATGTCCAACTAGGAGGCATTGAAATGGGATTAAACATGTACTTCGTTACCTCCAAGGTACGAAAGATATGGGTTTAATCTTTTCTAAATCGTCCAAAGAAGATTTGATTGGGTTTGCAGATGCAGGTTATTTATTTGATCCACATAATGCTCGATCACAAACTGGATATGTGTTTACCTATGGTGGTATTGCCTTTTCTTGGCGATCTATGAAACCAACCATAGCTGCTACTTCTTCTAACAATTATGAGATTTTAGCTATTCATGAGGCTATTCGTGAATATATATGGTTGAGATCACTAATTCAGCATATACAAGAAGATTATGGTCTATCTTCCGGAAAAGAAGCACCAACCTTTTTATATGAGGATAATGCAACATGCATTGCGCAGTTCAAGGAAGGATACATTAAAGGAGATCGGACAAAGCATATCTTACCAATGTTCTTTTTCACTCATGATCTTCAAAAGAATGGTGATATAAATGTTTTAAATATTCGTTCGAGTGAAAATTTGGCAGATTTGTTTACCAAGGCGCTTCCAACATCGACAATTAAGAAGCTACATCATCACATTGGATTACGTTCTCTTAAAGATCTTCAATGATGTTGATGTGAGGGGGAGTTTTGCGTGCTACACTCTTTTTCCTTTAACCATGATGTTTTCCCACTGGGTTTTTCCTTGATAAGGATTTTAATGAGGTAGCATTATATGCACATTAGTAGGTAATATATTGTTTTAGATAATGAACATCCAAGGGGGAGTGTTGTAAAATAGTGTCTGTTCATTATCACTTGGTAGTTATTTGTGTATATATATACAACTTTATTGGATGATTAAGGTGAGATACAGTTTTATGATATTCTACATTCTTTCTATATTATCTCCCTTTCCTCTATTCCTTCGTCCTCTTCTCTTTACTTTTATAATATATTAGTAAATGTAATCTTAGTTTCTGTAAAACTCTAATATTGTTCCAAATTTCTAATATATATAAAAAAAATTCAACGATGAAATAATATAAAGAAATTTTTGTCAAAAACTACCTTTTCAGTTCACACTTTTTGAAAGAGCTATTTTATAAAACTTTTTTTTTAAATAAAAAATTATCATAGAATTCAATGAATCCTTTCGAATCACATATATCATAAGTTTAATTCAAATTCAATTCTTATTTCAATTTTGCAGTAATATGATCTTTTCTACTTTTCACTTCAAATTTTTGTTTTGCACTTTAATTTGCTTTGATGATCATGTTCTCATTTTGACTTATAATTTTAATTTAATTAGTTAATTTCCTATTTGATTTCTTTGCTTTAATTCAGTGATGATGATAAATTTGTTTGTTTTTTTTTTAATGCCTTTTCTAAATTTGATAATGATGATGAGTAATTTTATAGATAGAAATTGGGTGAAGCATTATTAAGTAATGGTGATAAGAGTTTGAGTATTTGATCAATGATTACATTATTGTGATAGGATTGATTGGATGAAATTTTTCAGTTGCTTATATTGAATGGATTAGTTACCCCTTGGTTATGGGCATGATGGCTTTGATTGAAATGAGAACTTAGATTAAAGTTGATTAAATTGATTGAATTTGATTATGCTTTCAATTGCTCTTACTACTAGTATTTATTTGCTTTGCCTTGATTAATTTTATCCTCTAATTACCTTTATAACCATGAGATGATGTGAACCCCATTACCTAATGCCTTTAGAATTTGAATTTTTCCATCTAGCTTAATTGAAACTTGTTAGAATAATTAGTTCAAATTTTCAAACCTAGCTTGACTTTGTTTTAGCTTAATCATAAGTCATTTGCAATTATTGTTTCCTTTGCTCGTGGATAAATTCCTGAACTTACTATTAGACTAGTTTGTTTAGGATTAATAAATTTTGTTTGATCTCATTAAAAACATTAGTTTGTGATCTCATTTTTTTATTTTACCTTTTTTTTTGTTTGTATTTCACCCTCATTATATTGTTACAACTATAACTGTTGTCGTTGATGGTTTAAAGCAAAATTAACTCAAAAAATTTCAACTATCATTGATTTGTAATAGCAATTTTTGAAGATCAAATTTGGAGAATGAGAGACTATAGATTAGGGAATTCTTCAAATAATTCAGGAGTTAAGGATTATGAGAAAAGTAGGTTTAGGAAAATAGAGTTTATCAATTTAACGAATTAAATTTGGAAATTAAGAGATTGAATTAGGTATTATCAATTTGGAAAATTAGTTTGTATATTTAGGTACTACAGATTTAGAGTTAAGCATAAAAGAAGGACCTCACTTTTCATATTTTTCACCGTTAAGGAGCTTTTACTTTTTTTTTTCACCTTTAAGGACTTAACATTTACTTTTTGATAACAATTAACAATAATTAACCCAAGGTGAGTTAAGCCTCGGTTAATCGAACACATATACCCCACGTTTTTCTTCCTCGCTATTTCTCTCTCCTCTTCCTAAACCCCCCCTTTTTTTTTAATTCACAACTTTGTTTTTCATTTTAACTTTCAATCTTTTATCTCTTTATTTATGGTAGAAAAATTTATTGTCCGTCTTTGATTCTTCAATCTTCATTAATAACTTTGCAATTCTTTCGACCTTTGTAAATTAATTGGAAAAAAATAATTATACATAGTTCTGTAGTGGTATGATTCAAGTTAGTTGATGATTTTCTTAAAGGTTGTATGGTATATAATTACAAATTAAACCCCTTCTCCTCTGTTTATTTTTTTTCCTTGAATTTTTTATTTTTATTTTTATTTATAATTTTCGATTTATAAAAACTTTAAAAGGTGTAGTTGTTGAGGTCCTTGTTCTTCTTCTTCTTCAATCAATAACTGGTAGAATTTAGTTTAAGCTTAATTTATCCGATCTTAATTTAGGTCAAAATTTTTTTATTCTGTTGAATTTGGTTTCTTCGATCCATTTTGAGGTTTGTTTTTGTTTTTGTTTTTCAATTTTGATTTTGTTTTCAGTAGGATCTAAAACTCAAATTTGTATTTTTTTTAGTTTATGTTTTTGTTATTTAATTTTATTAAATTAGTAATGGGTTAACATTCTATTTCTTTCTTTGATTTTGAAATCGTGTTATTACTTTGACTTAATTTTGGATTGAATTGAGTGTTGTTTTGATGGATCTGTGTGTATAGTTGAGAGTGTTGATTAGTAATAAATTTTTTTATTTGTAATTGAATTTTCCATCTCAAAAAAATAATGCAAATTAATCAGCTAAAAATTTGAGTCAAATATGATGAATTTCGATTAATTTCAATCACACATGGATTATTAGCTTGAAAGTTACAATATATTTGTAAACACAAAGTTTAAATCTGCAAAATATAGATTCAAAACAAGTGCGACAAAGTGTTAATTTTATTAATTTGATAATTTTGGGTACAATCTCTAATTTGATCCTCTAGTTCGATCTCCACTTTGACTTTGACATAATGCGCGGATTTATTGGATTCTCGAACGAGGGCCGTCGAGGCTTGATCTAGATAGAAGACAGTTGATACAGAATTTTTACTTGGGTTCTTGTTTGAGGGCCGATGAGGCTTGATCTCTATCGAAGATATTTGATGTAGACCTTTGACTTGAAATGTTGATTGTGGGCCGACGAGACTTGATCTCGATCAATAATGACTATTTGATGTAGAGGTTGAACTGGTGATGTTCTTGATGATTTGAAGCTCTTCTTTCCTTCGTGTTGAGGGCCAGCGAGGCTTGATCTCTTCTACGGGTGATCTTCTAGAGTAGAACGATACGCCGAATGCTTGTTGTTCTCCTTCTAGGTTTTGAGAGGATTTCTTTGGAGAAGTTTAGAGTATTTGATGAGAGGTTTTCTCTGGAGAGGTTTTGAACATTTGAGAGGTTTTTCTCTTTATTTTGATTCTCTTTGTTTTCCTCTAGGTTTTTCTCCCCTCAAATTATGTGAGAGTGCTTTATTTATAGAATGAGACACCCTTAGGGTTAGGGTTTGATTTGTATTGAATTGGATGTTGGGCTTGACAATAAAAGCAAACTAAAATGGGCTAATTTAATATATTCACCCAAATTAATTTACTTTAATTAATTAAATGTCAATAATAAATGAGCCAATAATTTGACCTTTGACTCACATAATATACAACATGGTACTTAATTAAAATTTCCGTGCCTACAATACTGAAACCAAAGTATTAAGTTTTTGATGAATTAAATGCTCCAAGGACTTAACATTTGTATTTGAAGGACTTAAGTTTTCAATTTAAAGGACTTCACTTTTTGGTTGGAGCTCAGGTGGGTTAACTAACTGGAAAACTAACCACAGGTCCTTAAAGGTGAAAAAAAAGTGGGAGGTCCTTAAAAGTGAAAAATGTAAAAAGTGAGGTCCTTCCTTTTTTTTTAACTCTACATATTTGGGAAGCTCTAAAATTGCGTTGATATCATTGGGTAATTTAAGGTGTTTTATTCTAGTTTATTTCTATATATATATTTTGGTTACTACGTACTCCCCCTTAATATCTTAGGCCGAAAGTAAGTTACTCTGTATATTTTCAAAATTTGGCTTCTACAAGGTGAAATTATATATATATATATATATATATATATATATATTGAAACAAATCAATTCATTAATAAAAAGCCATCCGACATCTACAAATGAAATTTACATTAACAAATACATAAAATTGAATCAAATTAGGGTTTTCTTCATCAAAGCTACGATCGTTGAAAAAATCTTGCACTGTGGTACATCTCTCGCACACATCACTGGAATATACAAACTTTTTGGAGAGACGATCTAACGATTTGTTGTAGCCGTATGGATGATTTTCATCTGATTCGCTTGAATGCATATGAAAACTTGACAACTGTTGCGATCCCGAACAAATCTTTACCAAAGAACTGACAATAGGGCAAAAGATGATTACCTTTTTTATAAACCCTAACACACAAACAAACCCTAAACATAAACAAACAACTAAACTAACAAAAACTAACGATTCCACCATAGGGAGACGGACGTATCTACACTTATTCGTATAGATTTATGAAACCTAAATTGCAACACTAAAGAAAATTTAGGGAAAAGGGTCGGATTTGTTGAAATTTTATATTTGTCTCTCTACTTTAAGTAACATTGAGCACACACTTTTCAAGTTTTCATTTACTAATATATATTTTTTTTGTTGGTTTAATAAGTTATTCTACTTGTATTGATTGATTTTTGAATGAGTTTTTAAAGTATAAGCATTTGGCAAAGCCTAATTATTTCCTTAAGACTTGGTTTTCAAATGTTTTTTCCTTCCTTTTTTTTGGGCAAAATTAGTCTCAATAACACCAATTATAGGTTGGGTGTAAAGAATAATACAACTTTAAATGGGTGCGCTCTACATCACAAAATATAAAGTTCGATGCAAAAAATGTCATAAAAAATACCGTAGATCGAAAATTTTATCGGAAAAGCATATTTTTACTATTCAAATATATTTAACCCATTTTCACTCTTTTTTTAAAAAAATTTTCTCCTACTATACTAAGGAAATGACTTCATTATTATTATTACTCACTCATTATCTCAGTTAGTAAAATTAATACTACTCCTTGAAGAACAACTAAGGTATACACGGAAGAACGAAGATCGATCCTAAAATCCTAGGCGATTAATCGATACCATATTTTTTAAATTTTACTTTGGTAAATTTCAAAATTCAATTTCTATCGTTGTGCTAAATACATGCATTTGAATAAATTTTTTTCATGATTTCATGAAATTAGGATATTAGTTGGTATACTCTAATGATGATTTGTTGAAATTGATGTATTGTTTGGATGAATTTTTAATTTGTGTTGTTAGATTTTGATTTATTTTGCCAAAAATAATCCATTTGTTGCAACTTATCCTGAACATCATAACAAAATAAGTTAAAGAAAAGTAATTAGGGAGCACGAGCTAAGTATAATAATTAAAGTAATTAAATAAATTAGAGAAGATTAAAAAAGGTGAAAATTGGTTTAAAAATAATTATTAGGAAATTTTGGATTTTAACACCAGAAAAAAAACCCCAAAATGGTTTTTAACACCCCCATAAAAAATTATTTTAACACCAGACAAATTTTTGAAAAATGGATTTTACCACCACTTAATGGTCTCCTTTCAAAAATTCTTTTAAGTGGGGTCCACAGTGACACGTGTCACCATTTTATTTGTTTTAAATAAAAGTTAAAAAAAAAAGAAAAAAAACCTAAAAGTACCTAGCCACCACCGCCCTACCAATGCCACCTTCACCCAACGCAGCCGCCTGACAAACGCCAGCACATCCCTTCCCCCTCCCTTACCCAACCTACTAGAACCCTCCCTCTACCCTTTCCCGCAGCCCTACTTGGCGCCAAAAACCACCAAACCAAAACCCTCCTACCCCAAAACGACCATGAATCCAGCCATAAATAGCTGAAATCGGCCAGTTTTAGGGCTGAGTAGCCTTAATCGGCCGATTTCGGCCATTAATGGCGGAATTTGTGGCCGTTTTTAGGAAGGAGGGTTTTAATTTGGTGGTTTTTGGGGCGGATTAGGGTTGCGGGAAAGGGAGGGGGAAGGTTCAAGTGGGTTGGGGGAGGGAGGGGGAGGGAATGCGCCTCCAATTGCCTGCCGACAACTTTGGGTGAAGGTGCGGTGGTGGGGCTAGGGTGGCTGGGTAGATTTAGGTTTTTTTAATTTTTTTTTCTTTTTTTGCCAATAATAAAGCGACTTGTGGCTTTATGGCCCCACTTAATGGATTCTTGAATGGAATCAGTTAAGTGGTGGTAAAATCAAAATTTTGAAATATGTCTTAAAATAAATTTTTTTATGGGGGTGTTAAAAACCATTTTGGGGTTTTTCTTCTTGTGTTAAAATCATCCGATGTCATTTAAGACAGCCATTTGTTTAGCAGGTAATCCGGTGCAACATCAACGCACCAAACACATTGAGATGGACATTCACTTAGTTCGTGAAAAGGTCGCTAAAGGCGAGGTCCAAGTAATACATGTTCCTTCTCGATATCAGATTGCTGATATTTTTATTAAAGGTCTTCCACGTGTATTATTTGATGACTTCCGAGACAGCCTAAGCGTTTGTGAACCTCCCGCTTTGACCGCGGGGGTGTGTTAGAATATTATATGAATATTTTAGTTCATCGTATATATTTAGTTTGTTAAGTGTATATATCTCTTCCTATTTTGTAGCTAAGTAATTGCCTAGTTTGTAGCCTTACGTTACTCCATATACAGTGTATATACCGGAGAGCATAGCAATGAAATGGTCAACGAATTACATTCTTTCAAAAAACCTTGTGTCCTAATAAAGAAAAGATCGTCCTAGAAGAGGAATATTTATTATAGGTATAAACCTTAAATCAAAGAAAAAAAATCAGACAATATAGGCTAGGTTTTTTCACTAATAAATAATTAGTTGATCATTAATTATCAATAACAAAAGCATAAGCTTGTCCATAAAAATCATTGTGTATAGCTAAAATCAATAGGCAACATCCAACAATAGCTGATTTCACTAACTACACTTTATATTATAAAATTCACCCTATGATTTCCTACCCTATAAATTCCTACAAATTTGTGTAAGACCTACTTGATATTTGATTTGAATGAAGGAATGAAATATCCTTCCTCTTCTTTAGAAAATTGCATGAGAGTTGAAGTGCTTGATAATATTGTGAATTCCATGCATGAGCACTTGCTCACATCTAACGATCCTCTTGAGTGTGTCTTGTTGAACAAGGAAAAGATAGGTATCTCAACCAAGGAAGAGCAATTGTATGAAAATTTGCTTAATGAAGGCGATATAGGGAGTGGAGAAGAAACTTGCATGGGGATATCAAGTCAAGATGCTTTGCAAGTGGCCTCAACCAAAGAAGGTAAAGGTGTTCCCATGGTAGAGCTAAAACCTCTACTATCACACCTTAGGTACGAATTCTTAGGCCCTAATTCTACATATCCCGTTATTGTTAGTGCATCCTTGAGTGAGAGCCAAGCTCAAGCGTTATGTGGTGTTTTGAGAAAGCACCAAGGTGCTTTGGGGTACACAATTGATGATCTTAAAGGCATAAGCCCCGCCTTGTGTACACACCACATAACACTTGAGGAAGGCACCCTTCCTTCTATTGAACGACAAAGGAAACTACATCCCCAAATGGGAGAAGTAGTCAAGAAAGAGATCACCAAGCTTTTGGATGCGGGAATTATATTCCCCATTTCAAGCTCAAGGTGGGTCTCTCCCGTGCATGTCGTTCCTAAAAAGGGGGGTATGACCGTAGTTGAGAATGAGAAAGGTGAGCTCATTCCAACTAGAACGGTCACCGGTTGGAGGATGTGTATAGACTATAGACGTCTAAACACATCAACCAAAAAGGATCATTTCCCTCTCCCTTTTATTGACCAAATGCTTGAAAGGTTGACTAGGAACAAATTCTATTGCTTTCTTGATGGATATTCGGGATTCTTTCAAATTCCTATTCACCCCGAGGATCAAGAAAAGACAACCTTCACATGCCCCTATGGTACCTTTGCATATAGAAGAATGCCCTTTGGATTGTGTAACGCTCCGGCGACCTTTCAAAGGTGTATGATGAGCATTTTTGGGGACATGCTTGAAGAGGAAATGGAAGTCTTCATGGATGATTTTTCCGTGGGAGGTGTTTCATTTGAGGATTGCCTCAAAAATCTTGAAAGATGCCTAGAGAGATGTGAAAAGGTCAACTTGGTGCTTAATTGGGAAAAATGCCACTTCATGGTGGAAGAAGGGATTGTTCTAGGCCATAAAATTTCCAATAAAGGCATCGAGGTTGACAAGGCTAAGATTGAGGTAATAGAGAAGTTGCCTCCCCCGGTCAATGTGAAAGGGGTAAGATCATTTTTGGGTCATGCCGGATTTTATAGAAGGTTTATCAAAGATTTTTCTCTTATTGCTAAGCCCTTAAATGATCTTCTCCAAAAAGATGTTGATTTTGTCTTTAATGATGCTTTCTTGGAAGCTTTTAATAAATTGAAGAAAGCTTTGACTTCTACTCCTATTGTCCAAGCCCCTAGATGGGATTTGCCATTTGAGCTCATGTGTGATGCAAGTGATACGGCTATAGGAGGTGTGTTGGGTCAAAGAATTGACAAGAAGCTCCATGTCATCTATTATATGTCAAAGACTCTCAATGGTGCTCAAAGAAATTACACAACAACGGAAAAGGAATTCTTGGCTATTGTTCATTCTTTTGAGAAATTCCGTTGTTACTTGTTGGGGTCTAAGACTATAGTTTTCACCGATCATGCGGCTTTGAAGTATCTCTTTGAAAAAAAAGAATCCAAACCGAGGTTAATTCGTTGGGTCCTTGAGCTTCAATCTTTTGATCTTGAGATCCGAGATAAAAAAGGTGCTGAAAATGTTGTTGCGGATCATTTGTCTAGACTTGAAGATTTTCAAGTTCAAGACGATGGGTCTCCTATAGAGGACCGGATGTTGGATGATTCTTTGTATGTTATCAATATGAAGGAGCTCCCTTGGTTTGCCGATTTGGTGAATTTTCTTGCTTGTGGGGAGTTCCCTCTTTCTTTTTCCAACAATCAAAAGAGAAAGCTTAAGAGAGAAGCAAGGCACTATGTATGGGATGAACCAATCTTGTACAAAAGAGGTGTGGATGGAGTGTTGCGCCGATGTGTGCCAAATGAGGAAATACCGAATGTTTTGAAGATGTGCCACTCGGATCCTAGTGGTGGTCATATGGGTGTTTCAAGAACGGCCTCTAAGGTGCTTCAATGTGGATTATGGTGGCCTAACCTCTTTAAGAATGCTTGGGAATATGTCAAAAGTTGTGATCAATGCCAAAGGACCGGGAATATTTCGAGGAGGAATGAGATGCCCCAACAACCAATACTTGAATTGGAGATATTTGATGTTTGGGGTATAGATTTTATGGGTCCTTTTCCATCTTCTTATGGGAATCAATATATCCTTGTTGTCGTTGATTATGTGTCAAAGTGGGTGGAAGCCATTGCTTCTCCCACTAATGACCATAAAGTGGTGATGAAATTGTTCAAAAAGATAATATTCCCTAGGTTTGGCATCCCCAAAGCGGTTATAAGTGACAATGGCTCGCATTTTGTGCACTATGCTTTCCGGAAGATGTTGAAGAAGCATGGAGTGAACCAACGATTTGGTCTTCCTTATCATCCTCAAACTAATGGGCAAGTTGAGGTATCTAATCGTCAAATTAAGTTAATTCTTGAGAAGACGGTTGCAAGGAGTAGGAAAGATTGGGCAAATAAGCTTGATGATGCTCTATGGGCATATAGAACGGCTTTCAAAACTCCTATTGGTACCACTCCTTATCGCTTGGTTTATGGGAAATCTTGTCACCTTCCGGTTGAGCTTGAGCACCGCACTCATTGGGCTATTAAAAAGATCAATTTTGATTTGGCTAGTGCGGGTGAGCAACGTTGGTTAGATCTTCATGAGTTAGAAGAGCTTCGGTTGGATGCTTATGATTGTGCTAGCTTGTATAAAGCTAGAACTAAGGAGGTGCATGATAAGCTCATTGAGAAGAAAGAGTTTGTTCCGGGGGATAAGGTGCTTCTTTTCAATTCCAAAATGAGGCTTTTTCCCAGAAAATTGATGTCTCGTTGGACCGGCCCTTTTGTTGTTCAAGAGGTGTTTTCAAATGGTTCTATCGAAATTTCTCCCTTGGATTTTTTAAGAACTTTTAAGGTTAACGGACATAGACTAAAGAGGTATTATGATGGAGTGTTCGTGGGGGTCATTCATGACATGACTCTCTATGATCCGCCTTGAAAGAGGTGGAGGATGTCTAGCTTAAGACTCTAAATTAAGCGCTTCACGGGAGGCAACCCGTGCTTTCTAACTTTTTCTTTCTTTTTCTTTTGGTTTTTCTTTGGGTTTTGATGATGTTTTTGTGATCTAATTTTGTTGTGTTTGATGTTGTAGGATGGTTTGAGTCGAATTCCAACAATTTTGATGCCAACTTTGAGGTAAACTTGTCCCAATTCTTAAGTTGGAAAGGTGGGTAAGAATGGAGAATGGTAAATACTTGTGTTTATTTTCATGATTTCAAGTTTTTCTTTCTCCAATATGAAGTGTAGCTACTGCCTATGTGGTTCCTCATGACCATCATGGGGTGTGCGCACATGATGAGGGAGGAAGAAAATCGGGAAAAAGAGCCCAGTTTTTGTGCGCCCGCACACCAGCACTGTGCGGCCGCACACGAGCACTGTGCGGGCGCACATCTCTCTTGTGCGGCCGCACATTGCTGGGTGTACGTGGGGTGGTTTTCCCTCCTCTCTTAAGCCCGATTTTTCCTTCTCTCTCTCTCCTATTTCATTCTACTTCCTCCTTAAGTCTATTGTGGTTGCTCATAGTTGCTCTCCATTCTCCTCATAATATTTTTCATTTTTCCTCATCAAAATTTTCCATAATTCTCATTACTTTGCTCCCCAAGTCTTCATTCTACATCCTTAAAGGTAATTTTCTCACTCCTAGTTTGAAAATTTTGGGTACTTTTTAATTGAAACTTGTTGGTATGATTGTTGGAGATGTTTATGTGTAGTGGTGTTTTTCTTGCTTAATTGTTGTGATTTTCAATCAATTGAAAGTATAATTGCATGTTTTATGTGATAAAGTTTCAATTTTCATATCTCATGAGAATTTGAGCATGACTAGTACTACCCTCTTACTCTCCACCATTACTACCACTTGTTTTTATGATGATGATTATGGAATTGTTGATGATGGTTTTGTGAAATCTAATTATGATGATGATATTACTTGAGCATTTACGAATTTTGGCATGAACCTTGTTTGATTTTCATATGTTTAGTTTTAGGGTGTTTTGTTGATGTTGATGGTGATAATGGAGAAAGTGGTTGTTGGTAGTATGGTATATAGTTGCTTTTGTTAATTGTGAATTGGGGTAATACTTGTGTCAATTGTGATGCTTTGATTATGCATTATTCATCTCTATTGAACTTTTGCTTAACTCATGTCATATTGTCCTTTTATTTTTCCCCATGTACATGATTAATTTTTGGCACACCATTCCTACTATTGAAATCATTTTCTTTGTGCTTTATCTTATAGATGGGTGGTTCAAGACAAGCTAAGCGCGCAAAGGTTACAAATTCGAGGAAGACAATTGATCCACCTTCTTCCATCAAAGAAACTTATGGCATCAAGTTCACGGTTCAAGAGCATTGGGATAGATTTGAGAGTCTTTCTTCACGGAAATTGTATTCTACAAGATTCTATGATCGAGACACCACTACTCTTCTTGGGATAGACGACGATGTGCGGATGTTAGCTCGAAATTTGGGTCTTGAGCAATTCATTGACCTTAATGCTCCCACCTATGCAAGGCTCACCTATGAATTCCTATCTTCGCTCGAAGTGCAAGAGGATGGTGACGATAATGAATGTCCAACACTTACCTTCCAAGTATTCAATGAAGACTATTCTATTCCTCTTTCATTCCTAAACAAGATGTTTAACTTTCCGGAGCCTATTGATGGCAAGCCTTTGATTTATCTGGCCTATGAAGCTCTCCATCGCAACCATAGGTATGATGAGAATGATTGGTGGGATGATATTTCTATTGAGGATACTTATTGTGCCCAAACTTCCAAATTGGCCTCTATAGTCCATGGAGCGATGCGCTACTTTAGCCGCATACTTACTTATGCATTTTTCTCCAAGGAATCTCTTGGAGCTATATCTCAAGAGCAATTAAGTTGGCTATGGTTGGATCATCGATATAGGGATGATATGTTGGAGGACTTTGATGTAATTGATTTTGCTAGGCATTTGCTCGACCGCTTCATCGATATTCGTGACGGTTTCTTTCTCTCGGGAAGCATTCAAATTGGGGGTATGATCACCCTCATCGTGCTATCGCTTACCAAAAAATATGCTTCCATGATAGGAGATCTTGTGGAGATTAAGGATCCTAGAGAGAAGTCTCCGTCTTGTTTGTTGGGCACGTTTGCCTTAATCAATCAAAAGTTCATTGAGCGCACTATATGGACGATTTGTTTATTTGGAAGGTGTCTCGGACAACCGATTGGTGCCTCATTCCCTACGAAGGGTCGATGGTGAGAGACAAGAGTTCGCCCTATCCTTGGAAGCCGCCCAAGAGAGATATTCCGGTTTCTTTTCGTCGGGTTTCCATGCCTTCTTCGGGTAATGCTCTTCCAAAGTCTAAGGCCTCTTCATCTAAGGGAGGTATCCCTCAAACTTCTTCTCCTACTCCTCTTCCTCCTTCATCCCCTCCCTTGCATGATTTATCTAGCTTGCATGCCAAGATTGATGCCCTTTCTATTGCATTGTCTTCTTCTTCTATGGGGAATACTTGTTTTGTGGGTGGTTCTGATTATCATGCTAGGAGGGTGTATGACTTTCATGTTTCTAGAGGGGATATTGAGCCTTATGTGAATTATCCATATCTCCCGATCCAAGAGGGCCCTGTCCCACAGTGGGAGCCTTTTGACAAGGCGGTGGGGCCCCGTCTTTGCTATCCCTACTGGGAGGGCCCGCATATGGCGCATAGTGCCATTCGTGGGACCTCTAAAGGGGATTACGATTACAGGAGGCCGGGAGGATGTGACTGGACTTATGATCCAGCAAACCCTGCTCCTTTCCCTTCCCCTGAGACTGAGGGGAGAAGGGGTCGTTCAGGGCCCCCTGTCTTGGATGACTGGTCTGACTATTTTGCTGCTGATGCCCTTAGGAGGTTGGGTAAGGCTAAAGGGAAGGAAGTTGTTTCGTCAGGTGGGGGGAGTACTAGTTCTACCCCCTACTTTAGTGCCGAGTGAGCCATTTTGGCTACCCCCCCCCCTCTGTATGCATGCTTTATGATTGTGCTTTGTGTTTGCCCTATGGTTGGGTTTAGCTTGGGGGAGGGGTGGCTCATTTCTAGCTTGGGGGAGTTGGTTTAGGTTGGTTATGGTTTGCATGGTTCTCCTCCTTGTTAGTGGTTTACTTCGCATTTTTCCTTCTTAGCCTCTATGTCCTCTGTCTGCTCTGATGTCTCTATGATATTTTATCTGCTGTTTCTTTGATGATGACTCGCTCTGTTCTTTATCTATCTGCTCTGCTATTACTCTGATGATTCTTGTTGCTGATGATGTTTCCTGATGTTTAACTGTCTCTGATATATATTTTTCATTTCCTGTCGTTATGCTGCCGAATTTTCGGCTGTTTTCATTTGGAAGTTACTAACAATTTTCTTTGTATATAGATTCTTTTATTCTCTTTTTCTCACTTGGTCTTTGGTCAAAGCTTTTGTTTATGGAATGCAACGAGGTGGCTTCTACTTACTTCGTTTATTTTTGCTAAGCTTGGAGCCGGTGAGATCTTTCTTATTTTTCTCTTTATTTTTCTTGGTTGCATAGAATAGGTTTAGTTTAGGGGATGTTGAATGGTTCGAGGATGAATGCTTGTTAACACGTAATGTGTTTGGGATCGATGACAATGATGTCATTCGATCACTTGTCTGTCGATTGGGATTCTTATGTGTTTAACTTGCATTCTAGTGCTTTCATGTTATCTCTCCTATTTTCCTTTTCTATGTTCCATTACTTCGCTTTTATTTTCTTTTATTTTCTCTTTCTTTTATTTCCTTTCTTTTTCTTTGTGGTATAATTTTGAGGCTTTAATTTTCACTTTTCTTTTGAATTGGACCTTGTACATTGGACTTTGTCTTTTGCATGATTTTCTTCCTAGGTTGTAAAGGTATGCACGGTTTGAGACTATGTTTGGTTGACTCTAGGATAGTGTATGCTAGGGTAGTTGGTTTGAACTAGAGGGATCATGAAGCCGGATTCTACTTGTTTGTAGCACGTTGGTAGTTGCTTCCCATAGTTGATTTGACACCATTAGTGAGTTTTTGCCACATCCTTGTGAGGTTACTTGTTTTTCTAGCCTTCAACATTCTTTGATTGAGCGGCGTGGATCCTTGACTATGCATACCTAATCTAATAAAGCTTGATGTATGATTCTCAAACACGAGACCGAACTATCTAGGAAGGACAAAGGCACATTTTTCGGGGTGGTATCTTCATTTTTGTTATACTTTGTTATTTTCTCTATTTTTGGGTTTACATTTGCCTTCTTGCATCCATTTGAGCCTTATACCTTCTTTTCACGCCACATCTTTAGTTCTTTGGCCTTTTGTTTCATTTTTCTTTCTTTTCTTGGTTTTTGGTGAAGCAATTGATCATACTTGATGGAGTTTGTGGTGGAGAAGTTGATATGTTTGGTTTTTATGAAAGCATGTTTGTGTTTTGAATTCTTTGTGAATAATGGCAAATGAGTATGAGTAAAAGCCATCCTACATTATAAAGGGCATGGACATATAATAAGTGCAAAAGTTGAAAAAGCCGTCCAAAGTTACAAGAGGCGAGGACAAAGCACTATCTTTATAAAAAAAAAGAAAAAAAGTGAAAAATGAAAAATTCAAAAATATTTTGATGTGAGTTTTCTCCCTTTTTGAGCATTGAGGACAATGCTCCATTTAAGCTTGGGGGGAAGCGTTCTCACGCTTTTTGTATATATTTTTGTGAGTATAGCTTCGAGTAAGCTTGGGGGTGTTGTTTTTGTTTGGTGACAACTTAGTCTTGGTGTAAAGATATGCGCAATCTTTGCTTCACTATTAGGAAAACCACCAAATTTTTAAATTTTAGCCTACCTTCACCCTTTATGCCTTACGTTACAACCTTGGGGAAAGACCTTTTGACCTAGATAGTTGAGTCACTATTCGAGGGAGGGCATCATGGGTCATTGCCTAAGGAAAGGGGATGCATAGTCAAGATGTCGACTAGCCTTAAAATATTTCTTTTTCGGTTCCTTCGAGGAATCATTGGGACACTCACTAAAGGGAGATTTGAGACTAGTGGGAAGAACGCGGTAAGATTGTTTGGGATGAAAGTGAATTGTGATAACTAGTTCCTATGCCTAGCATACCCTATGTTTCAATCAACCTTGGATATCTTGAAACGTGCATACCTTAACTACTTGAGAAAGATTGTCATTCATTTGCTTTATAGTCTTTATGTTGATTCATTTCGTAAAGGTTTGTTTTTCTTTCTTTTTCTTCTATGGTTTGCCTCATTGATGTTTGGTGGAGAGTTATGGGTCAAACTCTTAGGATACCCTTACGAGACCTCACTCGTCCTCATAGGCGACTTTGGGGTTTAAAGGGCTTGTTGTAGCTAAAAACAACCGTGATTCCTACGACAATGAGTTTTAGTGTACATTCTTATCTTAAGTCTTTCTTTTTCGTTTTCAATAAAATTTTCATCCTCTCTTTTTCTTGCTTTGTTTTGCTCGAGGACGAGCAAAAGTTTAGCTTGGGGGAATTTGATGAGTGACATTTTTGGCACTCATTTGGTTCCTTTTTGGATGATTTTTATTTCTTTTTATCTTTCTTTTCTTTAGTTTCCCTTAGTTTTATTCTTGTTTTCTTCATTTCGTGCTTTTTGTAGTTAGTTTCTCTATTTCGTGCTTTTTCTTGTTTACTTGCTATTTTTCCCTTTTACTTGCTTTTTATCCTTTGATTGTAGGTTGTGATTGATTGTCCAAGGATTCCCGGGCTTCCTTTCCATAGATTTCCATTGATTTTCATGCCTAAAGCTTGTGCAAGAAGTTTCAAGTCAATGAGAGGTTCAAGGAGCATGCTTCAAAGTCTTGTTTATGCCTTCCTCATGGCTCATTTTCTTCAAGAAATTCAAGGAAGTTGCTGCCTACCTTGTCCTCCATCATCATCATCTAGGATGCGTGCACCTCGTGAGCAAGGGCAAAGAAGAAAGGAGGAAGCTGCAGCTATGTGCGGGCGCACTTGAGGAGTGTGCGGCCGCACATCTGTCGTGTGCGGCCGCACATCAGGTGTGTGCGGGCGCACCATCCTGGGTGTGTTCCCGTTCGCACCATTCTCTCTCCTTCGAGCGCCCGCACCAACGTGGGTCTATTTTTGGACGTCTTTCCCAACTTCCTCTTGGGATTGTTAGTTATTTCATTCCATTTATAGAGACAAGTTTGGATCTTCATAAAAGAGAATTAGATTAGATTAGATTTTAGAGAGAGAAAACATTAGTTCTTAGCATTTTTAGAGAGAGAAAGTGTGGGTTTGATGATTGATGATTGAAGATTGCTTCATTTGATTTGATTTCTATCAAGTTTGTAAGGATTCTTTACTCTTTAATGCAATTCAAAGTTTGATTTCATTAGTATTGTTGTTTGATTTGATTAATTGATAGTTTGATTGATTTTGTTGGTTTCAATTTGATTTCAATTGATGAATTTGAGAATGATGATTAGTTTAGCTTTGATTTTGTTGTTCTTTATGGATTATGAGTAGTTTATTTGCTAGGGTAGTGGTGAAGCATGTATTGATGATGAATTGAGGTTAATTTGGGGGACATTGATTGAGTTGATGATGTGATTAAATTGGTTGATTGATTTTGTGCATGTGTGTGCTTGATTAGGCTTGATCACCCTAGTTATTCACACTAGATTGCATTGTGAGTTCACATTGATACGGACCATTGATTTGTGGCTTACATTTACTCGATTGAGATATCTTGCGATGTTTCCTAGCTAGTGTTTGATGTAGTTGACGCTAATTAGACCTCTAGGAGAATAGCTTGATGTACTCTCTTGGTTGCATTTTCGGTTTTCCCTCACATTGCTTGAATTGATTGGTAAATTCCCCAAGTTGATTGAACTTCATCGTTGATGCATGTGGATCCATTCCCCTAGTGCCTTAGCATTCATTTAGTACAAGTCTTTTGCATCGTCTAGCTTAGCCTTAGTTTCTACCATATACCCCTTCTAGATTTCGGAATAGCTTAATTTTGGCATCGTGCATTTAACCTCCATTCCCTTGGGTTCGACCTTGACTTACCGCTACACTAAATAGGGGTTTGTTAAGTTACAAATATTGTTTGATAGGGTGGGGTGGTAGTCCAACGACCTACCGTTCTCCTTCTCATCAATAACTTTTGATCCGTAACTCGAAATAAGGCATATAATATATCGTTGGAAAGTGTATCAAGTTTTGTAGGGAATATTTCAAGCATCCCAAACTTGAGCCCCACTGTGATCATACACTTAAGAATGGTGGCGTCCAAAGGGAATGAAGCTAGAGTAAAAGAGTCGCCAACAAGTTTTAGGAACTTGTAAACCGTTCACAGGGTGAAGATTACACCCCTTAACGATCCAGAAGATCGCTAACTCCAATAGGTCTAGAACCATGACTGGAAGTTCGGGGATGAAGGTACAAATCCAACCTAAAAGAGATTGAACCTGCCCTAAAAATAGGTCTCTACTTTATTCTTCTCGTATTCATGTGCGCTTTTTGACTAGCATACAATCAATAGGTTAACCCTAATCCCGTTTAATCTATGTTGGTTGAATATAATGCATAAGCAAACCTATTATTGCCGATCACTTGAATTATAATCATATTAGCCTAAACAAGATTATTAATTATCTTATTAAGCGTGATTACAAGTACAAATTCCCTTTAAACCTGCAAGAGAGGGCGTGATCAAGCAATAACAATAATAAATATACCAAGCAACATTATAATAACAATCATCATCAAAATAATAATCTCAATCTCATTAAAGCATAATAATAATATTAGCAAGATCCTAGGCATGATACTAACAAGATTAATAACAAATCCTAGCATGTCACTAAACATTAAAGATCAAAGCTTTATCCCTAGCATGATATTAACATGATATATAGAAAGAAATAGGAAGCATCATAATAACATGCACGATATTAGAAATATTAGTTATCCTTAAACATGATACTAGGAATCAACAAAATAATCTAAGCATGATTTCTATATCAAAATAACAATTAAAGCAATTACTTACTTCGATGCCTCGTATCTCTTTCTAATAACAAAATACACGCGTTAGTAACTTCAAGAAAACAATAAATCAAACAATTAAATCAAATAATTGAAATAGAGATTTGGGACCAAACCCTCAGAAATTATAACCTTTCACGTCTAAGGCGAAGGCAACTTCGAATTTGGCTAGGTGTGTCTAGAACTTGTGAATGTGGAATTTTGTAAGAGGGAAGGTTAGAAAAAGAAAGAGAAAGCTTCTAGCTTTAGAGAAAGAAAAAGAGATGATTGTGTATTGTTGATTATTGTTGATTGTTGATTCTTGATGATTGTTAATGATGAAAACGGAGAAATACGACCCCTATTTATAGGAAAATAGTCCGAAAACAAATCAAGTCCTAATCGGAATAAAACTGGCATCTGTCGCCAGGCGACATACATCAGCGACAGGCGACAAGATTAGTGTCAAGTGACAGACGTTAGCGCCAGGCGACAGACATTGTCGTTTGGCGCTCATTAAAAGATAAAACGCGCTTTTGTACGAAATCCTCTTCTTAATATGATTAAGCAGCAAATTACGTGTTTATCAAATTAAAATTAGGTTTATCTTAAAACACTCATTTTATTTCAAATAAAACTCTTTAAAATATAATTATTAATCTTAATTCCATTAGAATTTAAAAAAGAACCTTCTAAATATTCTAGAAGATTAAAATCAGTCCTAATAACTTTAGGAATAATAATTAATAGGCCCTCCTCTAGATCATTGGGCCGCATATAAAATTCATTTCGAGCCCAATTTAGTATTTTAGCCATAAGTTCCTCATTATTCATCGGAATTGGGCTTATAATATATTGTTGGAAAGCTCTTTTCGAGTCCAATCCAACTACACTATTATTGGACCCTCATCATAGACCAAACTAAATTGGACTGGCTACTTTCATAAATAGAGTGTAAACCAAAATATTTTCAAAAACAGAAAGAGAGATATTTTAATAAAAAACATCCACATCACTAGACTTTCCACACTTTCACTTCGTTCGATAATCAAATGACGTGAAAGGTATTCATCACTGGTTCAGCTCGGTTTAGTGAAGTGGATACGAAAAGTGGAAAGTAAGTTATGGTGTGGGGAAATAGGCTAAGAATTGAGTTGGTTTATGAAATGTATTGAATGGAAATATGGATTAAGCACTCCAAAGATTAGATACTCAACCCGACCAATAATGGTGGTGAAAGGTTGTTCATCATCGGGTTTGGTTTTGGGGAGACATTTTTAGGTGTCTACAGGAAGAAAGAAAGATATGCCTCTAAAACAATGAGACTAAAGCAGCCTTGAAATAGCTAATAAGAGTAATTAAATAGGTTTATTATCAATTTATCATAAACCCAAGCAGGTTTTGCTCAATTAAGGTTGCTTTAGAGATGAAATTTCCTTCCTCTTTCCCCAAACTCCTAATCTTAGGCTTTAAAAAAAAGGAAAAAAACAAAACTATAAAAATTAATATCTAGTTAGGGCTTTTACCATAAAATAAAAAAATAAAAACCAATATGGAGTTTTTTTTTTTAATTTTATTTTTATTTTTATTTTTTTTTTTTTTTTTTTGTGTTTATTTGTTTTAAGAAATTCTAAATTGCGATTAAATTCATGTTAGAAGGTTTCTTT
The DNA here is from genome assembly GCF_948465745.1 of Chenopodium album. Lineage (NCBI taxonomy): Eukaryota > Viridiplantae > Streptophyta > Magnoliopsida > Caryophyllales > Amaranthaceae > Chenopodium > Chenopodium album. The sequence goes on from NC_137851.1 coordinate 45,374,545, forward strand.
TCTATTATCCCATAATATAAACGACACTATTTTTCATGTGCAGCCTATGGATGAATCCCATAACGCCTATGAGTGTAGCACACCTCTAGTCTGCAAATTCTTATCTACACACTAGTGCAGCTAAACTAGCTGCACCAGCCATATATATGAACATATAGTGCTTCAAAATGAACATCCATTTTTTTCCCCTTTCCTTATTATTTAACTCCTCTTTTCTTCTTTCTTACACCTATTAATTTTCTCTCTCCTTCGTTATCTTCTCATTTCGAAATTTTCTTTCTCCTTTTTTTTTTCCTTTCCTTATAAGTTAATTTTCTTTCTTACCCCACTTTCTATCAATCATTAAACTTGTTTGGGCAATCTCCAATTCATCACCATTGAAGCAATCTCGTCATCATCTTCGCCGCGATCTAAATCTTTAGGTAATTTTGAGTTTTTATTATAATATAAATATGTGAATATTTTAAAATTGTTGATTTTTATCAATTTTTCGTTTGTAATTTCAAATTTATCATGTTATACATCAATAATTATTGTCTTTATGATGAAGCAAGATTAGATTTAAGGTGGATATCCAAAATTTTAGAGTCAAAATAATTACAATCAAACTTGTGTGTGTAATTTCTGAAAAAAAAAAAAAAAAAAAACATAGTACTTTAAAATTGAATATTTAGTACAAAATGAACATTTTTATAAAGCGGTACAAAATGAACATTTAATACACTAAAAATAAGCATTTAGTACATAAAAAATGAACAAAATTTAAGGATATATTTCATCTTTAGTTTTCGTTATTATTTATTATATAATATGAATATATGAAAATCATGTTCATTTTTAATATATTAAATGTTCATAATTTTTTGATATATTCGTTTTTTTACGTATTCATTTAATTTAATGTGTTCATATATTTTTATGAAATCATTTTATTAGGTATAGTCCAGTTATTCTAGGATTGTATGATAAATGTGCATTTTAATAAATGTTCATATTTTTTTAACATGTTCACTTTTTATTTACTAAATGTTCTTTGTTTTTTTACGTGTTCATCTTTTATTACTAAATGTTCATTTTTATACGTTTTAATTATTTCTTATTAAATGTTCACTTTTAAGGTTGTGGTCCAGCAATTATTTGAATATATGATAATTAATTCATTATTAATATACTGAACGATCATTTTTTGTAGACATTTTCACTTGTTAGTACTAAATATATATTTTTTTTTACGTGTTCAATTTTTATTATTGAATGTTCATTTTTTTTTTCATGTTTATATTTTTTTACTAAAGGTTCATTTTATAGGACGTGGTGCAACTATCTATTGCCCCTAGTCAACTGGTAATCTGGTACTTACTACTTAGCAACCATATGCTATACTATTTTGGAATTACGGTTAAAGTAAAAACACAAAAGAGTACGGAGTAAAAACATGGAAAAATAAGAAAATGTACTTTACTAGTACATAAACTAGATGTTTCACAATGCTCCTAACTTGCTGCGGAAGGTTACAACCATGTGCCAAACTGATGAGCCAGTCGGTCACATAGCCACAAGAATACGAAGTACACAAACAATATAAATCGCAAGGCAAAATACAAATCCAAATTAACAATGGAAAAAAACTAAAACAAACCCCCTTAACAATTAACTAGTTACTTTTACAAGCAAAATTACCAAATAATGGCTCCAAGAAGACAACCAACAATGTAGCTTCCAAAATATACTCCATCTTACCAAAACAGAAAAAATAAAACAGCTAAGAGTTCTCCTTCCATCGGTGTCGACATGAAGGGCACTCGTAGAAATTAGTCTGTCCTTCATCTGCTGATCTCGTCTGTAGACAGTGAATTTCAGCACTCAGATGGGCAATTGAGTCAAAAGATAAAAGTTATATAGGAGCAATACACGAGTAAACATGTTTTAGAGCTTACTTGTCTTGAATCAACTAGCTCAACAGGGCTGTGTCCACACTTTTCACAGGGCTGGTTAATCTGCAAGGAAAATCATGCAAATACAGAGATCAGAACACATTCCAGAAATATTTACAGGTCTTCATCACTGTCTCACTTAGCTCCATATTTACCTCTTGTCTTTGCACTTTCACGTCACCAGACATTACTCCATCGACCTTCACGAATGGCTCCATTTGTAATGCCCTTCTAATATCCTATAAGAGTTACCCAAGGAAGTGTCAGCTAAACCCAGATAAATCAAGTAAACAAGTTTGATCAATTGAACATTCCATAGCCTTGTAGAAAGCTTGTTTTAATCAAGGGTCCTAAGAAAAGTGAATATGAAAGGATTAATCTTTAGTTTTTTTGGTAAAAGAGGAGATGGGGTGGGGGGAGGGTAGTCTTTTTATTTCAAGTGTTCTAAACTTCAAATCATAATATCATATACACAACAAACCCTAAAAGATACAACAAAGACAGGAAAACTACCAATTCGAGCTAATTTGAAAAGGTACCCTTTAAAGTCAGAATTATGATGGGAAACTTGAAAAACAATGGTTATGCCAAAGAAACATCTACCACCATCTAATAGCCAGCAAAAGTTCTAGCATATGAAAGGAACACTCACCCACTATATTACAGAATTGCCCAGAAGAAAGCAGTGCAGAAATGAAGAGCTCCCTCTGATTTTACAAACTTAAAACCCTTTTTTCTATGGTTATAAAGACACCAGCTTGAAAAACTTAATTTTGGACAGGGAATCATGTTGCAGTAGATAAAAATACCAGTTCAAGCGACTACTGACCAGTTCTAAAGAGGCCCTAAACATACACAGTTTTTACCTAGGCAGCAACAACATATTTCTTAAGAGGATGTCATTCTTTTGCATCAGAGACACAAGTTTCTAACATGTTACAAACTTACAATACTATCACCAGTCAGCCCAGCAATCGATGGAACAAAAACGATGTTCTCAAGACTTTACAACTAGTCATTGCTCTCAGTCTCACCACCACATTGTACATGTTAACAACATTCTATAAACAAAACAAATAGAATGTGCCAGAACGGGCCTAAAACCTAGGTTGAGTGATAATGTTGAGGAAAAAGGACGCTTTTTGATGTTGCAAGGCAGACTATGTTATATTGCATGCCTGGCACCACAAAGTACTGAGCTGTATATTGTCTTAACTCTCACTAGTATACTACTTTACTGCAGCATGAGAAGGGGTGGTAGAGATACAATTCTGTAAGTGAGTATAAAAGATCAATCGCATTCTAAATAAACCGACATACAATGATTAACCAGTAGTAAATATTACAGTCCTAGTTAAATGGGCTAGATCCTCATAAGAGAACTTGTTTGGTATTCAAATGTAGGAGCACTGTCCAATTCCTATGAAAAGAATTATTGTTTGATCACAGGTACAAAAAACACGTGGACTAGAGGTCATCAAGAGAACCTACAGCTTCAAAAGATAAGAGACTAATGTACAGCAATGCCTCCCTGGGTTACACCCATATTAACCATATAAACACATTTGTTGTTGGTTTGTAAGAAGAATGGAATTTCACACAATGCACTAGAATTCTTTAAAATGCCCTGGTTTGTTTGTGAGCTCCATAAGAGTACTCAGACACATACATGCAATGTATAAAAAAGATCAAGGCGCGCTGAAGCGATGAGGGTTATGCAGTGCCTAGGTGCGCCTAAGGCGTGCCATATAAACAGTTGAAAAAATTGGCAGAAATCTGCTTCAGGTGCACCATATGTGCGCCTCAAGTGCGCTTTTGGTGCGCGTCGTGCGCTTTTGGAGCGCCTTATTAAAAACGCCTCGCCTAGGTCAAAATAAGCGCTTACCCCCTACTGCCTTGTGCCTCAACACCTAGGCGCGCTTTTCAAACACTGCATACATGTACTGCTGTGCAACCCCTTATCAACCAGCTAACCTTCGTCCTGCAAAGGATAGCACTAACATCCCAGTCTGCCAATAACATTTGTCTATTTAATCTCTATGGATAACTAACAGATTATCAGAACCAATTAAGTTTTTCATAAATTATGTTTGAGTCAGAAATACATTATCAACATATATTAAAGCTGATGACACATTACTTACATAGCTCACAAATAAACAGTTAAATACAAGGTACACATGGAATAAAACAGAATTTTAGCTCAGATGAACATACACCTAGCTCCTGCCATCTCTCAACTGTCACACATGTGTACCCAACAACTCAATAAGGGGTGTATATAGTACCTACCATCTTACTTCATGACCATGAAACATTTCAAGCAGAAGAAAAATTCACAGCTCCTAACCACCAATTTTTAATATTTAGGTAATCATCTAGAAACTTTCTTTCTTGGAAAAGTTTTGTTTGTTATGTGAACTACATGAGAGTATTTAGACATATACACTTGGTGTTATCATCACAAACCTCAGGTTGGTTTTAACTCTGTTAAGAACCTTGAGGAAGCCAAAATGAGGAAAGTATCTGTGCTGTCTTGTAGAACTACTTAGATGGAGGCATTAATTGAGATTTGGATGCTTCTTGATTCTTTTTAATTTTTTTTTCTTTTGAGATTTCATTTTTCTATTCACTACAATGATTTTTGAAGAAAATAGTCTTTGAAATTCATACAATCAGCTGAAATTTTACTATCAAGTAATATTGAAATGCCAAACAAGACTGATAGTGACAAGAATGCATAGAGTTCATTGACCGCGTATTTCTAGCGGTTAATGATAAGTTTTAAGCATTAGGTATAAAATAAGCCTCATGAAATAAGAATGAAGAGTGAGGAGAATAATCATACCTCTCCTGAAACAGAATAACATGTTCCCTTTCCTTCAACCTCTGAAAATATCAGAAAACATCATAAATGCCACATTGTTAGAAGATCAAACTTGAGCAAGAAAATTCATCATAAAATGTAGAAGGCCATAATTACAGTAACAGTATCCAGTGATGACTTAGTTCATAACTTCATAAACATAATCAAAGCTGTAGTACTTATATCATGCAATCTGGAAAATTTTAGCACTGAACATAAGAAAATTCTTCAGGTTTAGATAGTAGAAGGAAAGAGTTTTTCTGAAATTGTTAATAGAAATACATACTTTTTTGAAAGTTCATTTAAAATTTTCTAGAATCCATAGAAATTGTCATATCAACAACAAAAATATATATTTCAAATGCTTATGAATTATATGAATCCACAAGCTCATAATGCATCAATTAAGAAGAAAGCAGAAAATGGTATAGAATGTACGCAAAGTAGTTGCAAATGTCAAACAAGTAAAATCTAATTGCATTCTATCTCTAATAGGAAACCATCCTTCATATCAAATAAAAACTTCCATGTTTTAGCTTCCATGTCCACTACACACCAATAACGATATAATTCGAGCAATTCGACTAGTTAGGGATTCAGACCAAATATTGCACTAACACTTGCTAATTATACTAAACTCATATAAGAGAGATGGTTGTATACATCCCGGGTGTATCGTACACCTATGAGTATTTTGTTCTCATTTTGATGATTCATCAAATGAAGAGCAAAAAATATCCTTGGATTAATTGGGTGTACGGTAAACCCGGATGTATATAACAAATTCCAAGATTCATCTTTGATCAATTACAAACTATCCCATCTTTGGTTCCAAGTACATTCAATCACATTCAACAATCTCCTTCAAAAACAATCCAAATGAATTATATTGTGCCTAGACAAAGCTCGACTGGGTAACAGGAAATTGCAATTGACAATACAGCAACATTATTGAGAAGATAATAATAAGAAGGTACCTTTGAGGCTTTTCCTTGTACGGCATAAAGAGCAGCGAGCATACCTAGTTGAATCCAATGACAACAACGTCCCACACGAACCACAAAACAAAAAATCACGCCTTCTGCTGTAATCCATACTAACCCCTAAATAATACCCACCAACAAAAATATGAATTAATAACATAATTTTTATGTCCTCGAGAAAGGGCAGCTGCTGGTGAGCAATGAGTTACCTGACGGAGGACGGAGGACGGAGGACGGAGGCCGGAGGGTGCTGCCTGCTGGGCTGCGGTGATGATGGCTGAGCAGAGGAAGAGAAAGAGAGAAAGCTGCTTCAACAGAGGCAGAGAGAGAGATTACAATTTAGACCTGATCATGTCAGCACAGGTCCCACCCCGATTTTTTGACGGGCTTCGGGCTTTAGTTTTCGGCACGAACTCACCAAGTAGGGTCTGGCCTGGATTGCAAAAATTTTCTTTTGAAGTTGACTTTGGATATGCAATTCTAAGCCTTTTTTTTTTTTTTTTTTTTTGGTGTCCAAAAGCACTCAAAAAGTCTACTAGGCCAAATCCAACATTGCGGTTTTTGGACTAGCATTGGCAATAAGTGTTAGAGATGAAACTAATGTGGTTTGAAACCAAATCGAAATAAAAATACGGTGCGGTTTTTTTCTTATAAGGTTCGGAACGGTTTGAGAAGAAAAAAAAAAAAAAAATTGTGTTTTGCGGTTTGATTTCGATTTCAAGATTTGAAAAACCAAAAAACCAAAATCCAAATCGAATTACGGCCCATATTCAAATTATAGCCTAGCTTAATTCTGATTTCTACCCTACATACATAAAGCCAAAATGGAGGAAAAAAAACCTAACCTTTCATGCCTCTCTCACTCTCTTCTCTTACCGACTCACTCCACTACTCTACTCTCACTCCACCGTCCACCATCGGGCATCGGCTACTCTTCTCTCACAATCACCCTCGGCGACCACCCTTGGCCACTCTTTGTCTCCTCCGACTCCTTGTCGGCTACTGTTGTACTAAGTTGCTCCCTGCTACTTGTTTTGATGCATAGCTTGCTGTGTTGAATTGCTGATTGGTATGTTTATGTTGATGAACATTTTTTTTTTTTTGTTGAACTGTTGATTGGTTTGGCCAACTTAGGTGTGTTTTGTGTGTTATACATGCGATCTTGGGATAGGTGCTTTATAATAAGATTTATTTTTTCCGCATTATAGTACCTATAAACTCCTACACATAACTAGATTGGTTGAAAAGGATACAATTAATTCACGGCGTTAATTTTAATACAAATATATTCAATAATTGGAATGCTGAAGTCTTTTCGTGATTATTCTAGCAAAATTACGCGTATGAAATATGGCAAAATAGATACCAAAACCGCCTTCATAAAATAGGATTTTGGAAGAGACTATTGAAATAGTCTATTGATTTTGAAAATCTAAATACTAGATTTGAAAGCAAGCTCAAGAAATCCATTGTGGTATTGAGGGAAGCATTAGATGTAGGAATTGGAATGTGTTTTCTCATAAAGTTAATAAAAGGTTTGGCTTATGGAGAAATATAGATTTTCTTATGGATAAGAAGTTCAGTGAGAGCAAGAGTCAATCTTGTAAGATCCAACAAGAAGTTTACAAACTCTATTGTGAAATGACTATCAAATTCTAAATGTTTAGATTTGAAAGTATTTTCAACAATAGACCAAGCGAAAGGCGACACTTAGTACATATTGAGAATTAAAATCTATTGTATAAAATGTTTAAACGAGTAAAGGAATTTACCGTGTTAAACATGAAGGACTTGGAAAGGCTTCAACCCATATGTATAAAACTAAGTAAATGTTTGAACTAAGTATAAGCTAGGCTAATACTAAGTCAAAGAAGAAAGACTCTAGTAAGGACTTTTAGCCGTATCACATAGCAAACAATTTAGCAAGACTCAGTGAAACTGGATGATCTAAAAGGTCAAATGAATGGAATAAGATTGGGAATAATTTTGCAATTGAATCTATCATGTATGCTACGATATGAAATCATCACACGATCTACATGCTTAGAGCATGTGAAGTGTAAAGTACCAATCAACTTGAATCTAAGTAATGAATTGTTAGATTATGATCAGGAACATCCAAAGTACTTAGATAAGTAAAGAGGATGAGTCCTTGATTCATGGCAACAAATTTATAAATTTGAGATGTTATAACGGATCGTTGCAATGGAACGATTTGGAAACTCATCCTCAAAACAATGTAAAATAAATAGCAAAACACGATAATAAAATAGACAAGTGTTTATGAAGAAATTTTAATTTCCTCCCCTGAAACCAAAATATTGTTTTATTAAGTTCCTACAAAATAAGACAATAACCCTTTTGATAATTTTCCTCCTCAATAAATCATCAATTCAACCATCATTAATTTTCTAGTAAGCCTAAACCCTATTATATAGGCTAACCTAGAAACCCACTTCAATTAGAATATTTTACTTGCTCCCCAAGCCTAAATAATCCTAGATTGATTATATTCCTAAAATCTATCTAGTTTCCTAATTACAATCCTCATCAAAATAGGAAAACATAAAAGATAGAAATAAATAAATAAAAAATACATCAAATCTTTTCCTAAAATAAATCTCGTTGGTATTTGGTAAGTTTAGTTTATTTCCTAACATGAGAATTGATGTTGCGAGCACAACCTTAGCAAGGATTAGATCCTTAACAAGGAAAGTCATTCATAAGTACGAGCTAAGAAGCGTCGTGGCTTGAGAATGGTAACATGGACGAGCATCCGTGTGTAATGTGCGTAAATTTAAGGTAAAATTTCCATGATCACAAACAGTTTGGGTATCCCAAATTTTTGTGAGCTGGTTGGAATAAAATCCAAGCAAAGCATCATTTGGAAGACTAAAATATATGTTGAGAACATTGTTGCCTTAAAAGGCAATAATAAAGAAGTTGTTCAATGGATGGTTCGTTGTTGAACTTTGATGATTGTAGGTTGTCAAGTTGAAGATCTCAAATCATGAAAATGGGTGTGAGCCATCACTTGGACAATAAATCATAAATCACATATAGTCCATAACACACTCGAATTTTATCATCTTAGTTTGAAAGTGTTCGATAATGAAGATACTAAAATTTACAAAGTAATCGTTACTAATCCTATGCAACAATAAGTGAACCACAACATTCACAATCGCATAAAGAAATCAAGCATATTAGATATGGGTGTGTTTTCTATAAATGTTTTGTGAAGAGTATCACTCTTAAAACATTTGGAAAAACCGTTTATCATAAGATGAAACGTTGAAAAGTTTCATAGTGGAGTAAAATTTTACTAATTATTCCACAAACATTTTAATTGTGGTTTAGAATTAAATTATAAGTCCATTCGATTTGACAATATTCAAAATAGGGTATCAAGACAGTACAAGTCTTGGATAAAGAAACACCTGTTAAGTGAACATTGAATATTATATCGAAATTATCCCTAATCGAGGTCATTTGAAAGTTGGACGACTAATGACCGCAGGAGATTAGTGTGTAGTATGAATTATAGAACTATTTCTTGTGCTACAAGGACAAGAATGTCATAAATCATTGCACATGTATTGTTTGAACTATACTGGATCGACCTATGAGAATACTTTAAGAGATTTAACAATCGTCATAAGTATATTACTCATTATGGGTATCGGAACCTCTTTCCTCAACCATGAGTATTATAAGTTCTCTTGTTTGAGTACTAGTCCGTTTTGATGTTGTCAAACGTCTACCGTACAAGGGGATTATAAAGGCAACACTAAGGCGGCTAGGTCCTCTTAGTAAGGGAAGCTAACAATGCAAGACTGGGAATGTCCCCCTATTAACAATAGGGAACATGTCTTTGTTGTTTTACAAGGCCTCTTGAAGAGCGAGACTGTGAAAATGCATGGCCGTGCTCATATGGATTTTAGAAATCATCTGCTTATTGACAGTTGAACTCGGAAATCGAGAAACACTTCTAGACGTAATAAGGATGACGAAGAATCTTACCTTATAATTCATGAAGAGACATTAAGTGACATAGGAAACAGGCTACACACAAACATCACACTTGTCTAGAAGGACAATTGGGAGATTGAAAGAAATGGTTTCCTTCGAACAAGAGTATTATTTCGATAGAGGGTTCATAATTATGAGGAAGCTAATTATTTAGTGAGGTCAAGTGATCGGAATGTCTAGTTGGAGGCCGCTTCCGATTAGTATTATTAATGCATAATTAATATTACAGCTTATCTTGACTGAACCCTTCGGGTCACACCCAATTGTGTAACCAAACCGAAACGACGAATTAATCCGAAGGATTAAATGAGTCAATAGAGTTTTACGAACACAAATGTCGGATTTCGAGCTCAGAGCGTTGAAAGCCGAGTTGAATTTAGGGATCGACAAGATGGAAAAATCAGTCAAACAACAAGTCAACAAGTGCGAAAATCCTAGCCATGTGGTGGCCTAGCCAAAGCGAGGGCTAAGTCCTTGCCGCAAGCCCAGCATGCATCGCATGCATGTGCTCGGCGAGCTGGCCGAGTATCCATGCTAACAAGGCATGGCATCATGCTGAGCATGCATACGGGCTAGCACACCCATCTCAATCGACGCATTTCCCTCTTTTTTCCATCAATATGCATACTCAACTATTCATTTTATTGTAGATCCATTACTACTATTTTCAATTGAATAATTGATTTTGTTCAATTATACTTATATCTTCATTTTGTAACGGATTTTCATCTCTAATGGCAATGGCAAGCTACAATATGTTGTAGCTTGTCTTGCCACATCAGATTTCTAAACTACAAAGGTTTCAAGCTACAAAGTTACACATTGGTTGGCTACAATAGTAGCTTGCATCATCAAACATTTATTTGTTTATTTTTCTTTTTATGTTTAATATTTTTTTTTAAATTATTGGATAATATAATGAATTTTTATTTACTACTTGTAGGGAATATTTCAAGCATCCCACACTTGAGCCCCACTGTGATCATACACTTAACCATGGTGGTGTCCAAAGGGAAGGAAGCTAGAGCAAAAGAGTCGCCAACAAGTTTTGGGAATTTGTAAACCGTTCACAGGGTGAAGGTTACACCCCTTCACGATCCATGAGATCGCTAACTGCATAGTGGTCTGAAACCATGACTGGATATTCGGGGATGAAGGTACAAATCCAACCCAAAAGAGATTGAACCTGCCCTAAAAATAGGCCTTTACTTTATTCTTCTCATATTCATGTGCGCTTTCTAACTAACATACAATCAATATATTAATCCTAAACCTGTTTAATCTATGTTGGTTGAATATTAATGCACAAACAAATCTATTATTGGCGATCACTTGAATTAAAATCACATTAGCCTAAATAAAATTATTAATTATCTTATTAAGCGTGATTACAAATACAAATTCCCTTTAAACCTGCAAGAGAGGGCGTGATCAAGCAATAACAATATAATATATCAAGCAACAATATATATTGATACAACAATCACGAGCATTGGAGGAGCATGACCGTCGTTGAAGCCCAAGGCCGGCTAGAGCCATCGAGCCGGTGATTAAGGGCTCGGTATTTGGAATACCGAGGTTTGGACCGAGTATTCAAGACCCGAAGAGGAGATCCGGATTGGGCCGAGGATTCAAGCCCAATCGCAAGTCCAAAATCTCGAGGAGCCACAAGGGCCCGATCGGGCAAGCATAGCCCCGATCGGGCAAGGCAAGGCAAGGCACCAAGCCTCGTGTGCTAGGCGCGCCCGATCGTGCGAGGCCTAGCACGATCGGGCGAGGTGCGCAACAAGGAGCACGAGCATAAAGGCGCGCCCGATCGGCGGCCCTTAGCCCGATCGGGCGCGTGTTTCTGAGGAGCTGAGATGTTGAGGCACTTAGTTTTTAATTAGGATCGTTAATTATTTTCGTTTAAGTACGTTTAGGATTGTAATTTTATGACTTACTCTTTCCTTTTACTTTCTCTCTCTACTTAAGACTTTCTCTCTCTAGACTTTTCTCTCTACCTTACTCTTGTTCTCGACTACTTTGTAATTTCGCCGTCTTGGTACGATTTCTATTTCAATTAATTTCAGTAATTTCTTCCTTTCAATTCCTTATGGCTTACTTTATTACTTTGCATGTTTTAGATTTAATTATGTGTGAGTAGTTTAATTCTAGGGTTTATAGGGATCCATAATTAATATGAAGGGATAATTTGTTATTATTGATTATTGATATTGCATGATAATTTCTTATTGAATTGTTTTAATTCTTTGCAATTAGATTATGAATCGAGCAGATGTAATTTGATTGTGAATGTTTAGCAATATTGAATTGATGAATCGAGCAGAATTAGACATGGCAATACACAATGTTCAATATGGGAATACTAGAGGTTATGCAAATAAGGGCAAGCACCATGTTGATTCAGTAACCCTTATGCAAGCCCAGCTTACATCTATTTGCCAGAAATTAGATAATCTTAGTACTAATATTCCTAATTCTGTTGCTAATGTTTCTGCTGTTACTAACAATGCTAACGATGCTTTCTGTGAAAATTGTGGAAGTGTAGGTCATTATGAACAAGATTGCAGGAGTTCAATGGAGCAAGTTAATGCTTTCCAAACTTACAAGCAAAATAACCCATACTCCAACACCTACAATCCTGGCTACCGGAACCATCCCTACCTATCTTACCGTAGCACCAATGTTCAAAATCCTCCACCTCCACAACAACCACAACAAGCACCCCCTCCACAGCAGAAATATTACCACCCTCATGCTAACCAGAAAGCCCCAGCACAAACCCCTACTACATCTTCTGACCCTGCTTTGTCAGAAATTAGAGCAATGCTGACCAGTATGCAAAAGCATATGGAGAGTAGAGACCAACAAATTGACTCTATTATAGCCCATAATAAAGTCATGGACACCCAAATTGCCCAATTTTCCTCTACCCTTCAATCTCGTCAGCAGGGAGCCCTACCAGCGCAGGGAATTCAACCTACGGAACATGCGAATGCAATTACCCTAAGGAGTGGTTCACACTACGATGGGCCCCAAATGCCCAAAGAGGATGAACCTGATTTAATTGATATTGCTAATCCTGATTCCGTTGTACCAAATGCCCCTGCAGGGCTCTAGGGTAAAATTGTTAATACTAATATTTCTGATGATTCATTGCAGGGTACAACCTCAGGGAAGGATGCACCCCAGGAGAAGAGTAGGGAAGCACCACCAGTTATCAAGCTACCATTCCCTAACCGTCACTTGAAGACTAAGTTGGATAAGCAGTTTGGTAAGTTTTTGGAGGTAGTAAAAAATTTGCAGGTAACAGTTCCTTTCACAGAACTTATTACTCAGGTTTCTGCATATGCTAAATTCATGAAAGATATTTTGACTAGGAAAAGGGCCTTTAATGAAGTAGAAACTGTAGCATTCACTGAGGAATGTAGTGCACTTTTACAAAATAAATCCCCTCCTAAATTAAAGGATCCCGGTAGTTTTTCTATCCCTTGTCATATTGGAAATGTCTTCATTGATAAAGCATTATGTGATCTAGGTGCTTCTGTTAGTGTGATGCCATCGTCTGTATGTTCTAAATTAAATATGGGTGATTTAAAAGTTACTAATATAACTTTGCAAATGGCAGATCGTTCTGTTAAATACCCCTTAGGTATTTTAGAGGATGTACCTGTTAGAGTTGGTAAATTTTTTATCCCTGTTGATTTTGTTGTTTTAGACATGGCTGAGGATACGCAAATTCTCATTATATTAGGTAGACCTTTTCTCCATACTGCAAGAGCCATTATTGATGTTAAAAATGGTAAACTAACCCTTTTTGTAGGCGATGATAATATCACTTTTAACTTAGGGAAGGTTTTAAAAGGTCCCATGCTTGAAGAAAATTATTATTTAATTGATGTGCTTCAATGGATGATATTCGTGAGGAAAGCTTACTACAGGTTCTTGCAAGGGACCCCTTGGAGGAAATTCTTTGTGGAAATTTGTCTGCAGGTGACATGAGCATATGGAGCAAGGAGGTGGATGACATAGAAAGAGCTCTTGCCACCAAGGAATTTGATGCTAATGATTGTGTGAAGGTAGTAAATTTGGTTCAGGAATCAAAACCTGCAGAGGTGAAGAAACCTAAACTAAAACCTCTCCCTTCTCATTTAAAATATGTTTTTCTTGATGAGCAGGAATTGTACCCTGTGATCATTAGTACTGCACTGGATGACCCACAAACTTCCCAACTTCTAGAGGTTCTAAGAACCCATAAAAGGGCAATAGGGTACAGTATTGATGATCTCAAGGGTATAAGCCCTGATTTTTATGCACAGGATACACTTAGAGGACAACTACAAACCCTGTATTCAACCCCAGAGGAGGTTGAATCCTAATATGCAAGAGGTAGTTAAGAAAGAGGTTATGAAATTACTTGATGCAGGTATTATATATCCTATTTCTGACTCCAAATGGGTAAGTCCTGTACAGGTGGTTCCTAAGAAGGGTGGGATGATTGTTGTTAAAAATGATAAAAACGAATTAATTCCCACTAGAACTGTTACAGGGTGGCGTATGTGCATTGATTATCGTAGATTAAATATCGCCACTAAAAAGGACCACTTCCCTCTCCCCTTTATTGATCAAATGCTTAAGAGGTTAGCAAATCATAAGTTCTTTTGCTATTTGGATGGGTATTCGGGATTTTTCCAAATTCCGATCTACCCTGACGATCAGGAAAAGACTACATTTACATGCCCTTATGGCACTTTTGCATACCGTAGAATGCCTTTTGGTTTATGTAATGCACCTGCTACTTTTCAACGTTGCATGATGAGTATTTTTTCTGAGTTCATAGTGTCTATCATGGAAGTCTTTATGGATGATTTTAGTGTTTATGGTTCTTCATTTGATGCATGCTTAATTAACCTTGCTAAAATCCTGAAAAGATGTGAAGAATGCAACTTGGTTTTAAATTGGGAGAAGTGTCACTTTATGGTGACAGAGGGAGTAGTCCTTGGTCACATTGTATCTGATAAGGGCATACAGGTAGACAAAGCTAAGATTTCAGTGATTGAGCAATTACCTCCCCCAGTTAATGTTAAGGGAGTTAGGAGTTCTTGGGTCATGCGGGGTTTTATCGCCGTTTTATCAAAGATTTTTCTAAAATTGCTAAACCACTAACTCAGCTTTTGCTTAAGGATGCCCTTTTTGTTTTTACTGACGAGTGTCTTGCGGCTTTTGACAGGATTAAGCAGGCTTTGATATCGGCACCCATCATATGTGCACCCGATTGGAACCTTCCATTCGAAATCATGTGTGATGCAAGTGACTTTGCTCTAGGAGCCGTGCTTGGACAAAGGAAGGATAAAGTTTTGCATGCTATTTATTATGCAAGCAAAACTTTAGATGAGGCCCAAATCAACTATGCCACCACGGAAAAGGAGTTTCTTGCTGTTATATATGCTTTAGAAAAATTTAGATCATATCTTGTTGGTTCTAAAGTCATTGTTTTTATTGACCATGCAGCTTTGAAATATCTAATAGCTAAGGCGGAATCCAAGCCAAGGCTACTCCGGTGGGTTCTTTTGCTCCAAGATTTCAATATCGAGATAAAAGATAAAAAGGGAGCAGAGAACGTAGTGGCAGACCACTTGTCACGTATCAGGTATGATGAGGGTAAGGATTCTCTTCCTATAGATGATTCGTTCCCTGATGACAACCTGTATGCAGTAGTAGAGCATCACCCTTGGTATGCGGATTTTGCTAATTATTTAGTGGGTGGTACTCTACCTCCTAACTTGTCTTACCAACAGAAAAAGAAATTCCTTTCTGATGTTAAACATTATTTTTGGGATGATCCTTTTTTGTTTCGTGAGTGTGCAGATGGATTATTTCGCAGGTGTGTTCCCGAATGGGAGGTTCACGGTGTTCTTACAAGCTATCACACTTCACCCTATGGTGGACATCATGGCCCCACTAAAACGGTGGCTAAGATTAATGAGTCAGGCTTCTTTTGGCCTACCATGTTTAAAGATGCTAACACTTTTGTGCAGGCTTGTGACTCTTGCCAGAGGACTGGCAACATTTCGCGGAGGCATGAGATGCCCCAAACTGGGATTCTTGAAGTTGAAATATTTGATGTTTGGGGTATCGATTATATGGGGCCGTTCCCATCTTCCAATGGGAATTGATACATACTTGTAGCCGTAGATTATGTGTCCAAGTGGGTAGAAGCCATAGCCTCACCAACAAATGATTCTAAGGTAGTCATCAAGTTATTTAAGAAGATCATATTTCCCAGGTTTGGTGTTCCTCGAGCTATTATTAGTGATGGGGGTACCCACTTCCATGAGAGACAATTGGATAACCTACTTAGGAATTATGGTGTGTATCATAGAACCGGGCTTAGTTAATCCCCAAACTAGTGGTCAAGTTGAGGTCTCTAATAGGGAAATCAAGGCGATCTTAGAGAAGGTTGTAGCCAAGTCTAGGAAGGATTGGAGTATGAAGCTTGATGACACACTCTGGGCATACCGAACAGCATTTAAGACACCGATTAGTACTTCACCTTATAGACTAGTTTATGGCAAGGCATGTCATCTTCCCGTAGAGTTGGAGTACAAAGCTTTTTGGGCGATCAAAGAGCTTAATATGGATTCTAAGGCCGCGGGTAAGAAGAGACTTCTCCAACTCAATGAGTTGGATGAGTTTAGATTTTCGGCATATGATAGTGCACGGATCTACAAGGAGAAGACCAAGAAGTGGCATGACAAGAGGATCCTACCAAAAGAGTTTGCACTGGGTGATAAGGTTCTCCTCTTTAACTCTAGATTAAAGATTTTTCCAGGAAAGTTGAAATCTAGGTGGTCCGGTCCCTTCACTGTCACAAAGGTGAACAAGTTTGGTTCGGTGGAGTTGGTGAATGACAAGGGTGAAGAGTTCAAGGTAAATGGCCAAAGGTTGAAAGTGTATCATGAAGGTGCTACCATTAGAGATGTGGAGGAGACTCTCCTAACTCCACTTCCAAAATGAGCTCAAGGGTGGTAAGAGGGTCGTGCGGGACCTAGATAAACCAGCGCTTTGCGGGAGGCAACCCGTATTTCTTGCTTTCTAGACTAGTTTCCTTTTCTCTTATTTTTATTTTTATTTTAGAGAGGTGAGGAGAGTGATATTTTACCATTTATAAGTGTTGTTGTACAGGTATGAATTTGACAGGTAAAAAGACTTAGAAAAATTTGAAGAAGAAAAGAAATCGGAGAACTCCAGGGCTTGGTACGGGCCCGATCGGGCGAGGCTCGCCCAATCGGGCGCGCAAGTGAAGTTGAAAAATCGGAGAAAATTCGCCCGATCGGGCGAATCTGACCGATCGAGCGCGCAAGCAAGGCAGATTTCTGGGCTTATTTCGCCCGATCGGGCGAAGCTTGCCCGATCGGGAGCATTTTTGTGGAAAATCGAGTGAAGGAAAAGAAATGTCGGGCGAAGCTCGCCCGATCGGGCGAGAAATTTGGCGAAAAAATAGGTTCGTGTTCGCGCCCGATCGGGCGGGGCTCGCCCGATCGGGCGCGCAACTATTGTTTTGAATTTCTGGAAATTCGCCCGGTCGGGCGAGGCTTGCCCGATCGGGCGCGCCATCAGTCACGGCTCCCCTTATTTTTATTTCCTCATTTTCTCCTTATTTCATCTTCTTCATCTTACTAGTCCCAAGGGGGATACACGGACCCAAGTGCCTACGGTACCTATGTGGACTATTCATCGGTCCATGGATATGGGACCGATGCTCCTTTTAGTGGGCTTGGGGGGAATGTGGACCCTAACTATTTTGCAGGTGGTTCGGGTTATGGTGGTGGTGGTTCGAGCCATGGAGGGGCCGGTCCTAGCCATGGTGGTAGCGGCTATTCGAGGATGGATGAGGATGAGGAGTAGGTTACACTCCCAAGTCAATGAGGGCATTGCTTGATTTGGCTTGGGGGGGGGGGGTAATCTTTCGCTTGGTAACTCTCTTTCCTTTCTCTCTATTTATTTGCTTTCTAGTGTAGTTTTTATTTGCTTTCTAGTTTAGTTTTATTGCTTTCCTTATATGAAAAACACAAAAAAAATTGAAAAATAAAAAAAAAATCAAAAAAAAATACGAACCAATGAATTGTAAATCATGCTTCCCTGTGCCCCATACTTGAGAAAAATTGTTTTGATTCTTTGTATTTGATTTTGAGCATTGTGGATTTGTTGATCATGATTTGAAGTTTAATCACTTGGATTCCTAAACTTGCGTCAATTTTGTCCAACTACTTGTGAATATAGTGTTTGACTAGTTGATTTGGTTAGGAATGTGTGTTAGTTCCTGGTATGTCAATGAATTTGAGTATTGGTTTGCAACTATGAGTAGTGTTTCATGACTCAATATTATGCACATGTGGAGGACGAAGGCATTTGTTCTTTTAGGTAGCCTTCAGATTTATATAGATACATTTGTTCCCTTCTTGCTACCCATGTTGTTGCCTTGACTTTTTATTGTTTTTAGCCACATTACAAGCCATGTTTGCCCCATTGGTTACTAGTCCAAGCTTGGCTTGGGGGAGCTATTAGTGAGTGAGGTGAGGGAGTTTGTAGTGTGCACATTATTTGCACAATTTGGGTGGGTTTGAGAAGTATTTTGTTCTTGATCATATTTTTGTTTTGATGAGTTTAAAAGTTGAATATCCTTGGAAAAATAAAAGTGTGATGAAAAAAAAAGAAGTTCAAGAAAAAAAAAGTGAGAAATATGTTGAAAAAAAAAAGAAAGTGAACTTCTAAAAAAAAAAAAAAAAGAGAGAAAAAAAAAGTGCAAAAAGAAAAAAAAGTGTTTAATGTTCAAATGTTCTAAGTGAAGGTTGATCAAAAGAAAAGAAAAAAAAAGTTGAGTTTCAATGAAAATATTTCAAGTTTGAGTTCAAAGTTTGTTATTCACTCTAGTTCCATTTTATCATATTTTTATGAGTGATATTGTAAGAGTTGGGATTGTTTATATTGTTTGGAGTATATTTGGTGGATTGTTGTTGGAGTTGGTTATGTTGGAGATGTGTATGATAATTATTTTTGATCATGGGTTTATTAGGATTTGGCTCCCTTAATGCATAGCTTTTCTCTCACATATTTCCCTAAATTTATCCTACCCTTTACCCTAGCCTTACATTACAAGCTTTAAAGACCTTCCGACCTTGTGCATAGAGTTGTGTAAATGTGAAAGTGTTGTTTATCAATGCAAGTTATGATTTGACATATTCCGAGTCGACTAATAGGTTGAGTGTATGTCATTTTAAACACACGAGTGAGTGAGTTTGGGAGGGCATTGTTCACATAAAGGGGTTGGGACGGAGAGCGATCGAGTACATCTTTTACTCGCCACATATATGAGAGTTGAGTGTGTGAGCGCTAGTCTTGAATTCTATATGCTCTTGTGGTTTGCTCTACTTGACAATTGTTGGGGAGGAAGGGTGATTAGATGAATAAGATTGGTTGATTTTGAAGCATGTTCACTTGATTTGCCTTGAATCGTTTGTGCTTGATTTTTATATTGGGGTGGGGCATGTTTTATTGTTCATTGAGGAGCTCTTTGCTTAGGGACAAGCAAAGGTTTGGCTTGGGGGAGTTTGATATGTCCATTTTATATAGTATTTTACCCCTGTCTCTTAGTCATAATTAGTAGTGTTTTTGGCTCTTTAGAGCCACTTTTGTTACTAATATGCGTTTTCTAGTGTTTTTGTAGTTTTGGTTGAGTTTTGTAGGGAATTGCACCTTTGGAGCATTTTCCCGGGATTTTATGAAGAAACTACGAGCATTGGAGGGGCATGACCGTCGTTGAAGCCCAAGGCCGGCTAGAGCCATCGAGCCGGTGATTAAGGGCTCGGTATTTGGAATACCGAGTATTCAAGACTCGAAGAGGAGATCCGGATTGGGCCGAGGAGTCGAGCCCAATCGCAAGTCCAAAATCTCGAGGAGCCACAAGGGCCCGATCGGGCAAGCATAGCCCCGATCGGGCAAGGCAAGGCAAGGCACCAAGCCTCGTGTGCTAGGCGCGCCCGATCGTGCGAGGCCTAGCACGATCGGGCGAGGTGCGCAGC
This sequence comes from Chenopodium album, assembly GCF_948465745.1. Classification (NCBI taxonomy): domain Eukaryota; kingdom Viridiplantae; phylum Streptophyta; class Magnoliopsida; order Caryophyllales; family Amaranthaceae; genus Chenopodium; species Chenopodium album. The sequence continues at coordinate 45,394,445 of NC_137851.1, forward strand.
AAGGAGCACGAGCATAAAGGCGCGCCCGATCGGCGGCCCTTAGCCCGATCGGGCGCGTGTTTCTGAGGAGCTGAGATGTTGAGGCACTTAGTTTCTAATTAGGATCGTTAATTATTTTCGTTTAAGTACGTTTAGGATTGTAATTTTATGACTTACTCTTTCCTTTTACTTTCTCTCTCTACTTAAGACTTTCTCTCTCTAGACTTTTCTCTCTACCTTACTCTTGTTCTCGACTACTTTGTAATTCCGCCGTCTTGGTACGATTTCTATTTCAATTAATTTCAGTAATTTCTTCCTTTCAATTCCTTATGGCTTACTTTATTACTTTGCATGTTTTAATAATCTTTCACCGCCATTATTGTTTGGGTTGAGTATTTAACCATTGGAGTGCTTAATCCATATTTCCATTCAATACATTTCATAAACCAATCCATTTCCGAGCTCATTTCCCTACACCATAACTTGCTTTTCACTTTTCGTGTCCACATCACAAAACCGAGAGAAACTGATTTTGTGGCCTATAATTTTGATCCAATTATTATTTTGTTAGATAGGCCTTGAAATAAGTTTTCCAACAATATATCATAAGCCCAATTTCGATTTAAAACGAAGAAGATATGAGCAAAATACTAAACTTGGCCAAAAACCGACACCCTTTTACTAAAACGGCCATATCTTAAAATCTACAAATTATTTTTACCTGATTATAATTGGGTTGGAAAGTAGACTTGATAAGCTTTCCAATGATATATTATATGCCTTATTCCGAGTTACGGATCAAAAGTTATCATAGTTTTAAAAACGCGTAAGAAAACTGGAATTACTGCGTAGCAGCTAAAATGCCACGACGCGGCAATAAATGACGTGGCACGGTGCATAATGCCGTGACACGGTACTCTACACCGTGTCACGGTGCCTTTTTCGTGTATTTTCCGCATTTGCTCGCACATTTCAAAAAAAAAGTACACCGTGACACGGCGCCACGTGCCGCGCCACGGCGGACTTTGCCGTGTCACGACATTTTCTGCCGTGTCACGGGAAAAAAAGGTACACCGTGACACGGCGCCGCGTGCTGTGCCATGGTGGACTTTACCGCGTCACGGCATTTTCTGCCGTGTCACGGTACATGTGCCGTGTCACGGGATTTTCCCGTGTTTTCTCCGCGTAAAACCTGTACGCGTTTTATCATTTCAGGCAGCTATTGCACCGCAACACGGCATTTTCTGTCGTCTCATGGCACATTTTACCGCGTTGCGGCAACCTCTGCCGTGTCACGGCGCCCCAAAACTAGGGTTTTCTCTTTTTAAGGTTCCGTGTGTTCCCTCTACTCATTTTCTTTATAAATACCCCCCTCCTACAGTTTGGGGCACCAAATCATTCTCTCTTCCTTTCTTCTATACCAAAAATCATTTTCTTATTTCTCTCATATTCTTAACCTTAAACCTGTATTTCTAATTACATTATTCCTTCCCTAAGCACTCCAAGGAGTCCATACTTAACCCGAGGTTCCGTCTTTAAACCAAGGTGTGAAAGATGTAATTGACTGAGGTTTGGACCAAATCAACTCTACTTTTTATTTAATTTAATTGTTTCAATTTAATTTATATTTTATTGAACTTACTAACAATTTATTTATGATGTAGCAATTTAAAGGAGCGCGTGAAATGTGAGTAATTAATTAATTTAATTACTTATATTTTAATATTGCTACTATAATGATTAGGTTAATTTATTATTTGATTTGACTAATAATTTATTGTTAAATTGCTTCCAATATTAATGTTTATTCTACTATATATTTATTGATCACCAAATTGCATGTTTCAAGGGAATATGTAATTGAATATAACGCCTAATAAGATAATTTGGATGACCGGTTTAGGTTCCTTTAATCTTATTTATTAATCAAGTGATCACAAATATTTTAGAATTATATGTTACATTAATATTCAACCAATTTAGCCTAATGTTAGTTTGGAGCAAATTGAATCTTTGTTTGCATGCCTTTAAGATCGCAGGAATACTTTTCGCTATAAGAATCGAGTAGAGGCCAATACGGGCGAATAAGACTCCATGACTCACTTCGTACCATCATCCCCGATCCTCCTTTAGTGGTTCCGAACCATATGGAGTTAGTAATCTCATGGATTATGAATGGGGTGTAACCTTCATGGGTCAATCGTTGTTGCCTATCGTTGTCCCTTATTCGTGGTTGCCTTAAATGATCCGTGAACGGTTTACAAGTTCCTTAAAAACTTGTTGGTGGCTCCCTACTTTATTTGTCCCTAATCGTATACATCAATTCCCACTTCCTATGAGTGCCAAGCATATCACAACATGCTTTAACGTAAGCGCACTTCAAACGACGCCTATAGGTAGTAATTTACAAAGCCTCTGTTTTTGAGGTAGTAATTAACAAAATTTCCTTTTTTAAATAGTATGTTTATATTTTAGTCTACAAATAATACCACAAAAAAAAAAAAGCAATTTCTGATTAAGAAAAATTATTCTTTTTTTTAAAAAAGTGTGTGATTGAGATGAAACCCCCCCTCCAAAAAAAAAACCTTATGCAAATCATACATATTAAGGCCTTGTTCTTTTGAGCTGCTTTGCTCCTCTGCTAGTCTGCTTTGCCCTGCTAAAGTATTTAATAAAAATAAAACTAATAATTATTAATATATATTAATAATAACTAATATTTATGTATAATAATAATTATTATTTTATAATAATAAATTATATATAATATTAATTGATAATAATAACAAATATTTAAGGATAATAATTAATATTTTATATTATTTAACACATTTTCTAATGTTATAAAAAGTAAAAAAATCTAAAAAAAATTAAACAATAATAATAATAATAATGCTGAAATCTGCTCTGCCTACTCTGCTCTACTTTACTCTGGTATGTTGAGCTTTTTTTTAGCTCTATCCAAAAGCTCAAAAGAACAGAGTCTAAGTGCTGCATAACTTACCCATTTACTCCATAGCATTTTGCATGCTAAACTATTTTATAGAGAATAGTATCCCAATTAATAGAAATTAATTTTGCATAATTTTTTAAATTAAAAAAAAATTGTATTTGCTGATTTTCAAATAGTGTTGCTCAAGTGAGCAGTGTTGCTCATTGAAACAGGACTGTCAATGTTGTTCCAATGGTCATGCTACTGCTTTAATATTTTTTAAAGTTGCAAGTAAGTACCTATAATAAACCATTGGAAACAATGGGGGATCAACATAGTCACAAGGGGTAGCATGTGTTACCTCTAGAATTTTGAAATAAAAAATTTAAAACTGTATATATCCTAAATGCCAAGCATTGCTTCAGTGTTAAAAGGAGAATTTATAAAACTTTGTGTTGTGCGGCCATAAGGGGTTCGAATCCCAGCTTCTTCTTTTTCATTGAGTTTTTTCTTTTCAAGTATTTTAACCCCTTGCTCTTTGTTCAATTCCAAATCAAAATTTCCCCTACACTTTATTTTTTTACTATTTACAAGGTATAAGAAAAGCATTAATATGATTACAAGTAATTAAATTTCTCCATTACTCTTAATAATAAAGATTATTTTTCGAATTTACAAATTATTTACGGAGTATGGAGTATTTTATTAATCGTAATGATAATTTAGGTATAAATTGGAGTACAAAATACTAGTATTAATTAAAATAAAATAAAATAATTTGACACTTCATACTATTATATAGTTTATTTATTTATTTATTTTTATTTTTATTGTAATTATATTGATATGTATAATATATCTTAGTATTGTTTTTTGAATAAGTTCTTCGTCAAATGAATGAGATGTGTTCCCTGTAACAATCGTTTGTTTAACGAATTGCATGTTCAAAATCAGATTGTTAATTAATAAGTAGCACAACAATATACTAACACATTGCATTGCATTAAAAAAATCACTCAGTTTGTTATTTTGCTAATCATTTTTGAGGGAATTTTATAATATGATTTGAATCCCTAAAATAAAGTTCGATTATAATTTAGTTCTAAATGTTCTTAAATAACTATGCGCTATTGCGCTACCCCTGATTGGAAATCCTAAATCCGCAACTGATTGGAGATGCTCTTAAAGAATTCATGATATTAAAATATCAATTATTTAATTTTTAAGTTCATAAACACAATTTTACACGATTACTCTACAACCTTTTGTTTTAATGATGGGGCGAATTTTGATTTCGATGGATTGAAGGAAACTGGGGCCGGAGACTGTTTTGGAAGGCTGGTAACAAAATGGTTATAATTACATTGAATGAGTTGAATGAAATGAGGAGATTGATTAATTTGGATGGATGGCCCGAAATGGTTGCATTTTTTTTTTTTTTTTTTTTTTTTAATTGGTCTGATTAGCCGTTGAAATTTCTTACAGGTCCTATGAAATAGACCAATTATTTCATACGAAGTATATATTATCCAAAATGTCTAATCTTACTGATTATTGTTTGTATTAGCTTGCAACCAGTCCAGTACAATCATTCTGCACACTATGTACATCAAAAGAATTAGAGTTATTATGGAGAGTTATATAGACCCTTTACTCATTAGCTGCAATAACATTAGGGCATGTTTTGTTTTACTAAATTAAGCTGAACTGAACTGAATTAATTGGAGCTGAATTAAACTGAACTGGATAGAGCTTAAATGAATTGTTTATGAGAGAAGGAAATTAGGAGCTGAAATGAACTGAACTAAATTAATTGGAGCTGAACTGAACTGACCTAAACTGAATTGAACTAAACTGAAATTAAGCTGAAAAAAATAGGCCCTAAGTTACTCATCATAATCTATGTCCTATATTAGCTTTTATAACAATAAGTTACTTATTATAATTTATGTCATATATTAGCTTTTATGCTGTACAAATTTGTAAATTAGAAACCCATCAACAACTTCGGATTCTTTCACCTTTGTTATTTGATGAGTTGCTCAATGCCAATGATTATCTGATATAATGGAAATAAAGTACTCGTATGGTTTTATCGATTCCGATTATTATCAGTTAAATGTATTTTGTTCAATATTTACAAAACATATTGGACTATTTTGTTCAATTTTTGAGAAAGAGACGCTTTTGTTTGCTCAATATGAGGGAAATAGACTGTTATGTTCAATGTGCCTGCCTGCCTGGAATAGTCTAATAGCCTTTGTTCAATATGTCCGAAAATCATCAATCAATCAATACTATATACTAAAAGACACATCAACAATGACACGTGTCATTTCTTGTGTGTCCTTTATATTTTGATTTTTTTTTTTTAAAAATAAATTCCATATAAAAAACAAAGTTATACATAAATAAAAAATTTGATGTGTCCTTATATTTATTACCAACTATAAACTTAACTATAAAGCATAATTTCTTATTTACATAAATAAAATATTTGACATATCCTTCCACGATACAATATATAGTCAAATGCATATTTAAAATATCTATTTGGCAAATAGAATATTTTATAATCCATTATAATATTTACATATGTAAATTTACTTATACAATGTTAAATTTTTTGTTTGGTTGTAGGGCTTGGCCCACTTATGCATTAAAAAAAAAAAAAACCTTACACAATGTTAATTTAAAATTAATTACTACCTCCGATTTTTTTTAATTGGAACTTTGGAATATTTTATATCTCACAAATAATACCCCAAAGTTGCAACTAAAAAAAAATAGGAGGTAGTATTAAAAATCTCCATGCATGAAACGAGGGTCTAACCTAGTATAAGGATATTAGAAGGTCATGTGTTGTATTCAATCAATCAATCCATAATAACTTATATACTAAAAGACACATCAATAATGACACGTGTTAATTTCTGGTGTGTTCTTAGCATATTAATTTTTTAATAATTAGATTACTAATTTTTATTTAAGGAAGTTATTTTTAAAAAATAAAAAATTATTTTTTTTCAACTATATAAATGAACAATAATATTTACTATTCTTATATTGATACACAATTAATTACGAAATAATAAGGAAATATATAATCTTTTTTCAGAACATTTAATTTTGGTGGAATATTTTTTAAGAATATGATTTTGATAAAATATTCCATGTTCAATTTTGTTCAAGATATTTTAACAATTTTTATATTTTATGTTATAAAAATAATCAATTCGTCAAAAAAAAAGATGGGGTAATTAAAATAACTGTGCATGACACAGGACCTAACTTAGTATCTATCTATTTCACACAACTTGCACAGAAATGAGCTCAAAAAAAATTAAAAGCGAAAAAATTAATTAAAATCTATCGTTCCATGTCAAATAATGATTCATTGCATTTTCAACGTTAATTCTAAGTGATTTTTGTAGTCACATCCCTAAAAATAATAAATAAAAATAAATAAATAAATAAACTGCATCTTGTTTTAACATAATATCACGTGTAGGAGAAAAAACTTAAGTTTAAGTTTAAGAGGTTTTTTTAGGGTGGAGAAAAACCTAAGGGAAAAGGGGGTTGCGTTAAGTAAATTTAGGTTGCGTTTAGCACACTCGGTGCGACTCCATCATATGGTTGTTGGATGTATCGTGGGATTAATGATTTAAAGTTATTGTTTGACTTTGCTTAAAATTAGGATTAATAAGTGTTTGGGTCCAATTAAGCCTAATTGGGCCTGATCCATAAATGATTCAATTACAAGCCAAGGTCAAGGCCCAGGTCTCCAATCCTGCCAAGTCAGAGTCAAGTCAGCGGCCCAGTCAACATGGTCAGCCCATATGACTCCAAGCCCATTTCTCCTCATTATGCTAAGGTATAAAAACCTTCAATTGCACCATTTATCATTCATTCACATATAGCCTCAAGCAATTAATTCTCTTGCATAGCTATTTCTCGACACATTGTACTGACTTCGGCATCGGAGGGGCCTTCCTCGGCACAACCCCTGAGGCCAGTTTACGTGTGTTTGTTGTGCAGGAAACCCTCGGCCCAGCATCATTCGGACCGAGCCCAGTCTTCACCACTTCTTCGGACCTTCGGCAAGGTCCTATTGTTTTACCCGAAACAATAAGTTAGTGGTTTATGTTAGTTAAAATCCTAGCATTCATTATCTAGTAATTAGGATGGCAGTAAGTTTAGTGGGGCATGATCTCACGTTTATTTCCTTTGATTAAGCTTAAGTTAGTTTGTTTGTCGCCTATATAAAGGCTTATTTATATTCAATCAATACAATTAATATTATCAAATATTTATCACTTATCTCTCTTTATAGTTTCTACAATGGTGATACTCCATCACAGGAGACGAACGACCCAAACAGATTTATTTAAACAAGCAAAACTAAAGAAAATTAAGATAACATGGTCGGAAATAGTCTAATTTCTTCTTTTAACAGCCAAAAAAATTAGAAACGATAGAGAGAGGAAGAGAGCATGAAAGAAGAGGAGAGGAGAGTTTCAACAGCTTCGTCATATGTGGAATAGTACTCAAATAAATTCCTCCTCTAATCTAGAGTAGTGCGTGTCCATTTTGTGTCCGTACCCAATCTTGTGCAAACTAGTCCATCTACCTTCTGTGGCATTAATCTAGTCAGTCAATGAAGTGAACGTACAAGTTACAAGTAAGTCAAGATTTAAATGATGGGTCCTGTTTTAATGAACAAAGGGAAAAATGACTTGCCAATGTGTTTTGAACTTATGATCCTTAAACTCCTGATCAGAATTTCTGGCTTCTTCCCACTGGCGGATCTATAAAGACTTGAAGGGGAGCACTTACATAAGAGAAACTGGGGCTTCCTCCACTTACATTCCCTTTTTGCATAAAAATTATGAAATTTAAGGTAAGTTAAAAAATAATTTATTTCATATACTAGTTTTTGCTCTCCCATTTTAAGTAAATCAATCAATTACATGATACTAAAAGCGAATAAAAAAAAACACTTGTCAATATTGCATTAAAAATTTTCCCTCCAAAAGTACCTTCTTAAAATAAAAAAATAAATCAATAATTATATCTAAGTTATGATATTTGTTTTATATAAAATATAATTCCTTTCAAAAAATATTAAACTATCCATGTTACATGTAATTTAAATATTTTCTCTTGCTGGTATACACCATTTAATACATGAGTCATTCAATCTATATAATTTTTATAATATTATTTTCAAAAGTATTTAACAACCGTGCATTGCACGGGATTTAAGCTAGTTGATTCCTAAAAGATAATATCAGACAATAGAAATTTTTAAGTTCTAAGAAAATCATACATTTTCTTCGTATATAATGGTAAATGATACATTAACTCCCATTTTTACACATATCTCCGTTTTTTTTAAATACACATTTGCACTTTTTACACTACATATTCACACACTCTTCTATAGCAACATATTGTGATTATTTTTTGAGTCGAACGTTATAAACTTTGGCCATAATTACCGTTAATGTATAAAGATAATATGGTAATTTTAATCACTTGAGTTTTTGTTAGACTTGTCTTGATTACTATTACTATTATAGTTATTATTATATAATTAAAGTTGTTTAAGGTTTAAATTGTGCCTTGAGAAACGTAATTACCCCCATGTTGCAATGTTAAATGAACGATGAACGGAGGATGTCTATAGACTAACTTGCTAAATATGAAATAAAAAGAAAAAATACTGAAAAATATTGAAATTTTTATGTTTGGGTGCTAAAATGGGTGTTTGGGTGCTAAAATGATCGTACCCATTTCAGTCAAGGGTAATTTTACTCATATAAGGCCAAAGGGCGTCAAATGGCCTAAATGACCCCAAATAAGCCTAATGCACTAATATGGCTCATAATGGCCTACATATGTACTACTAGGGTTCACACAACCATCTCATGTACTACTAGAAATACCTTTCAAGGGGCCAAAGATAAAAAGGGGGTCACTCTTACACTAAGATGACTACACTCCTTCACTCTCTATTCCCTAAACTCCTCTCAAAACACACATTGTTTGGCATCTAACTTGGGCGTCGGAGGCTCACCCCGGGGTCCACCCCCGGGTGTCCGAGTTCATTTTGCAGGTCCATTTAAGGCCCAAATCCGAGAACCACAAGCAGCCCTTTAAGGCCCGGTTTGCTCATTTTTTGCCGAAACAATTTATATTAATCAACGTGATCCATTTGGGTTACATAATTTAAAAAAAAAAATTGAACCCCCATTTTGAATATTCTGGATCCGCCACTGCTTCTTCCAACACTATCAACCAGTATTACTGTATTAGTACGACCAACTTTAAAAATGAATGTAAATAGGTATTGAGAATTAACATGAAAAAGGCCAATTTCACAAGGCCTACCTTTTTATTACTTCCATTATAGTTTCCCAACTGTATTACCCTTGTGCATTTATTGCCAGCAAAAGACATCCACATGCTCTACCTTTTACTTTAAACATAAGTTTATCTCTCTGAATTTGCTGCAGATTTAGCAACTTAGTTTTGGTAATGGAGGAAATTACTCAAAATATGGACCAAGATGTCCAAGAACCATCCAACAGTTCAACAACTAACTCAGAAAAAGTGTCTTTTTTTGGGTTATTTGCTGCAGCTGATACATTGGACTACTTCTTGATGTTTTTTGGTGGCGTTGCAGCTTGTGTTCATGGTGCTGTGCTACCTGTTTTCTTTGTGCTGTTCGGCCGTATGATTGATTCTCTCGGAAAATTAGGAGCAGATCCTGATAAAATGTCTGACCGTGTTTCGCAGGTACGTGATGACTTTTTATTATATCTAAGATGTTAGATATCCCTCCATTTTTAGCAAAACTGTTATCTGCTTTTATGTTTGTCTTTTGCTTGTGTTCATTTGTTCCTTCGGATTCTGTCATTTTCAGAAAGTTCAAGAGCATTTAGAATTGTATTGGGAGTATTAAAAGTTTCCCTAAGATAAGAAAGATTTGTTACTCGTATTTGTTACAGTAATAGAGTTATTTGAGTAAAAATGTCATGTTTACGTTGCAGTTATTTTCATTATGCATGCTAAGAGAATATATACACATTAGTTTAAGTTATAGCGTTTGTTTGGCTGACATCCATTTTGTGCCAACTGCTGTCCTTATATATGTGCACAATATTTTAGTCTTTCGGAATCTTGAAGAACTGATATATGACTCTAATGATTTATACCTTGCTTACAATCTTTGTTTTTGATTCTTATCTACAGCTTTCTTTGTATATGATTTATCTCGGATTGATAACGTTTTTTAGTTCGTGGCTAGGTAAATTTCTTCTGGTTATTTTAGCTTTATATAATTCAGTAAAATATATATTTCTAGACATTTCTCTCATTTCCTCTTTGACAATTTCCTGGTGTAATCCTTTGCAGGAGTGGCATTTTGGATGCAAACAGGAGAAAGACAAACAGCGCGCCTGCGTTTGAAATATCTTGAGGCTGTTCTAAAACAGGATATAAATTTTTTTGACACTGGAGCCCAGAACAAAAACTTAGTCTTTCACATTACTAGTGATGCAATACTAGTACAGGATGCCATAGGTGAAAAGGTAAGTCTTTTTCTCATTCCTCTACTGCTTTTCGAGTTTTTCCCCTCCTTTTTACACTCTTTCAACTTGCAGATAGGACATAGCTTGCGCTACCTTTCTCAATTTGTTGTGGGTTTCATAGTAGGCTCCTTGTCAGTATGGAAGCTTGCACTTCTCACCTTGGCTGCTGTTCCTTTACTTGCTATTGCTGGAGGAGTTTACACTGTCATTATGTCTACTTTATCACAAAAGGCTGAAGCTGCTTATGCTGAATCTGGCAAGGTTGCTGAAGAGGCAAGTTTCCTGCAACTACTCAAACTGCTGCATTTACGTTAGATTTTTTATTTTTTATTTTATTTATTTATTTATTTTTTTAATTAAAAAAAACTCCTGTTTCTTTTTTGTCTATAATGGATCAGGTGTTTTCACAAGTTCGTACAGTTCATTCATTTGTGGGAGAAACAAGAGCAGTGGAACAATACTCTAGATCACTTCAGAAAGCACTTGATTTCGGGAAGAAGAGTGGACTTGCAAAAGGTCTTGGTATTGGATTCACTTACGGACTTCTGTTATGTACATGGTCTTTACTTCTATGGTATGCCAGCATACTTATCAGACATCGTCAAACGAATGGAGGCAAAGCCTTTACAACAATTCTGAACATCATCTTCAGTGGATTGTAAGTCTTTGTTGACAGGCAAATATGTAGTATGTACTTGTTAATCATGCCTCTTCTGAACAGAATTAATTGTTGGCTTTTGCAGTGCACTTGGTCAAGCTGCTCCAAGTATCGCTGCTGTAGCTAAAGCTCAGGCTGCTGCTGCAAATATAATTAACATGATTAAAACTGATAGTGGCTCCTCTAAAAGATTTGCTTCTGGAATTACATTACCGAAGATTGTTGGGGAAATTGAGTTCTGTGAGGTCTGCTTTTCTTACCCTTCACGGTCTAAAATGATCTTTGAAGGTCTGAGTTTCTCAGTTTCAGCTGGAAAGAGTTTTGCTGTCGTAGGTCCTAGTGGCTCAGGAAAAAGCACAATTATTTCCTTGGTTCAACGCTTCTATGACCCTTCCTCAGGTATTAAATTGAAGTTATTATATTACTTAATTAAACTGTGAACATCAAACTAGGCCTTTATGTTTTAATATGACAATTAATACCAGGACATATACTGTTGGATGGGCATGATGTACAAAATCTGCAGCTAAAATGGTTGAGAGAACAGATGGGATTGGTTAATCAAGAACCAGTCTTGTTCGCTGCAACCATAGCAGAGAACATTTCATATGGTAAAGAAGAAGCTGGTATACAGCAAGTTGTGGAAGCTGCCAAAGCTGCAAATGCACATTCTTTTATCCAGTCTTTACCTGATGGGTATCATACTCAGGTGGGTTTCACTCAGATCAAAATTTTGTGATTTTTCTATACTTACTTCAGTATTTGGAACTTGAAAGCATATCAGGCATTCAGATGCCATGAATCTGAGTCAGGGTTCCATAGTTCATGGTATAGGATGCATTTGTATTTACAGCTGTAATGCTCATCGCTTTCAGGTGGGGCAAGGGGGAACTCAACTTTCTGGTGGACAAAAACAACGAATCGCTATAGCAAGAGCTGTGATACGAAATCCAAAGATATTAATCCTGGATGAAGCCACAAGTGCTCTTGATTCGGAGTCAGAGCATGTTGTTCAGAAAGCACTAGAGGAGATCATGTCAGAACGTACAACAATTGTAGTTGCTCATAGATTGTCCACTATTCGAGATGTTGATCAAATTATTGTTCTCAAGAATGGAAGTGTAGTTGAATTAGGAACTCATGAACAATTAATCTCAAAAGGGGGAGAGTATGCAGCATTAGCCAGACTACAAGTTTCAGAAAACAACTTGGATAAAACCGAAAAAATCAATGAGCAAAGTTCACAAACCTTGAGCTATTCTGAGTACAACAAGAACGTTCATCCCTTGGAAGACCCAAAATCAACTTCTGCTAGAGAGCAGGAACTAAGTAATTACAATGAAGATCCAATCACTACATATCCTAAGCCATCCATTAAGGAGCTTATCAAGTTAAATGCATCAGAGTTTCCCAATGCAGTTCTTGGGTCTGTTGGGGCCGTTTTGGTTGGAATTCAAGCTCCTTTATTTGCCTTTGGTATCTCATATATGTTAACGGCCTTCTATTCTAATGATGACTCCAAGATCAAGCATGAAGTTCGAATAACTTCATTTGTTTTCCTTGGGGTTGCACTCATTACTATTCCGATATATCTAATGCAGCACTACTTCTATACTTTAATGGGAGAACGAGTCACCACTCGTATTCGCAAGCTGATGTTTTCAGGTTCAGTTTTACAACTAGGAGTCTAGAACTCAAACTACTCCCTCTTGCTTAGGCTAAGTTAACATTGCATAAGGCATGAAGAATAGAGTTTTGGGGGAGGGGAAGGGGAGGGGGGTTGAAAGGGAAAAAAAAAATTAGGATGGGTGTGGGTCCCAAATAAGAGGAAAATTAAGGTAATAAAAAATAATGTCTAATAAATTTTGAGACATTCCGATACAATAAAGTATATGTTAACTTAGGTGTGAGACAGAGGGAGTATTATAATTATGTCATATGATTCATTCATGTTATTGATTATGTTTCTTCCTTTTTCTCTTCATGGCAGCTATGTTGTCAAATGAAATTGGGTGGTTTGACATAGAAGAAAATAGTGTTGGTTCATTGACATCAAAGTTAGCAGCCGATGCAACACTTGTTAGGACAACTCTTGTTGATCGACTATCAACAATTGTGCAGAATATGTCACTCATTGCAGCATCATTTCTCATTGCATTTAAGTTAAGCTGGCGCCTTGCAGCTGTCACTGTTGCCATGTTTCCCCTGATGATTGGCTCCTCCATAGCCGAGGTTAGAGATGTTGTTTTAATGTACTCATCAAACAAGAGTTACAATTTATGTGTTTAAGTCACATGCATTTGAGCACCAGGTAGAATTGAGGAACCTAATGTGGGTTTTCAGAGCTGCTAGAAATGTGATGTTTTAGGTACAACCAAGATGGAATAGAGCCATCTGTTTCACCTTTAAGTTTATATAGTCCATTCGTCCCTGTCTGTCCCAACTGAGTTTATTAGTATGGGGTGTGTAGATTAAGGTAGGGAAAAGTAGAGAGAAAAAGAAAGGTACTGTAAATGAGTTTGAATCTAACTTTAGAGAAAAATTACTGAGACAAATCTAACCAAGTACGTGCTTGAAATATTTCTAAAAATAAAAATAAAATCACCATATTTGAATGTTAACTTTGAGCAGGAGCAACCTTTTCTGGTTAAAGTTAACTTGGATATGACACTCAGACACATGAATTATTACATATAGCATTGTCCAAGTTTTCATTCTGTCAACTTCCTTTCCCTCTGACATTCAGTTTTTTGTTTTACATTTGTGCAGCAATATTTCCTGAAAGGCTTTGGTGGGGATTATTCTAAAGAGTACTATCGTGCTAATGCTTTGGCTGGAGAAGCGATCTCAAACATCAGAACAGTTGCTGCATTTGGAGTTGAAGAGCAAATCTCAAAGCAATTTTCTATGCACTTGAACAAGCCAAATAAACAAGCTGTTCTACGAGGCCACATATCAGGTTTAGGGTACGGCATATCATTACTCCTTACATTCAGTTCATATGGGTTAACCCTTTGGTATGCTTCTGTTCTGCTAAAACATGGAGAAAGCAACTTTGGTGAAATTATAAAGTCCTTCATGGTCTTAATTACTGCGGCCTTTTCAATAGCTGAAGCACTTGCTCTTACACCCGTAATAATGAAGGGATCGGATGTACTAGGATCAATATTTCTCATCCTCAAAAGGAAAACAGCTATCGACTCTGATGATCCCAAATCAACTAAGGTAACAGAGATTAGAGGAGATATAGAATTCAGAAATGTCAGTTTTAAGTACCCAACAAGACCTGAAATACTTGTTCTCAACAACTTCAACCTAAATGTTCCTGCAGGAAAGAGTCTAGCAGTTGTGGGTCAGAGTGGATCAGGAAAGAGCACCTTGGTATCCCTTGTGATGAGATTCTATGATCCCTCTTCTGGCTCAATTTTGATAGACGGGATTGACATCAGAAACTTGAATCTGAAGTCTCTCCGGCGTATGATAGGATTAGTACAGCAAGAGCCAGCATTGTTCTCCACCACAATATATGAGAATATACGCTATGGTAACGAGGAGGCAACAGAAATCGAAATAATGAAGGCTGCCAAAGCAGCAAATGCTCATGGGTTTATAAGCAGAATGCCAGATGGATATGATACTCGAGTGGGAGAAAAAGGGTCCCAGTTATCAGGGGGTCAGAAACAAAGGGTGGCAATTGCTCGGGCAATACTAAAAGATCCATCCATCCTGCTTTTAGATGAAGCAACAAGCGCGCTTGACACTTCATCAGAAAAGCTCGTCCAGGATGCCCTTGAAAAACTCATGCAAGGTCGAACAACAATTATAGTGGCTCACAGACTCTCAACTATAAGTGATGCAGATAATATCGCAGTCATGAGCCAAGGAAAAGTATGTGAACTTGGAAGCCATGAAGAGCTTGTTAGCATTCATGGAGGTATCTATGCTCAATTGGTTGATTTACAACAGAGAAAATCCAATCCTTCTGTAGATTAAGAATTTAGTCAATGTTACCTTTTCAATCGAGTATCCCTCAACTGTGACCGAAAGTATTCCACAATCTTGGGCACTAAAAGTCATCCCACCAGAGGAGGACTCATACTGAAATGAGAATAAAAAGTAAGGGAAATAAGAGGGAGAAAGTCACTTCTTTTCAACCATGAAATGTTCAAGGACTATCAAAACAAACTAAAAAAAATCTGTTAAGAGTTCCTTATTTTGTCAGAAATTCCTTATTATAAATTTGTTTTGTACAAAAACAGGTGAGCTACAGAATAATGTTGAGCTTAAATGTATATGTTGTCATGTTATGCAATGATAATTACCTATAAAAAAACATACTGTACTGTACATTTCGTATTGTCATATTCTAAGCTCACGCTATGTTGCCTTAGTAATTGTGTTGATTAAGCAATAAGGATATTATGAGTAGGCTGTAGCATATCTGCACAAGAAAGAAAAATGTAGGGGGAAGAGTGTTTACAGAATAAAATTACAGCTTATTACTTACCAAGAAAAATCAACTTAGACATTTTTTGTTTTAGGGGGAAGAGTGTTTACAGATATACATCTAGGCAGTAGACACTGGCCCGGCAACATCACCAACTACACTTCATGGCTTCCAAAGCTCGTCTACGGAAAGGGGTCTAGTACGTTCATAAGTTCATATATAATCTGAACACGTCGTTACGGTCAGTATATGGTCACCAAGTAGTTCTAGCTCGATTATCATCTGAGCGTGCGTGTCTACGTGTAGAACAGGCATAACCCAAGTCTTAGTCTATTGAGGATATATTTTAAGAAATATTTTGTTAGTATCTTTTGGAGGCTAGTTAATATCTTTTCCTTATTTTCCTAGTTTCCTAATCCTATCATATTAGGGTTAACTTGTATTTTATATATTGAGGTTGAAGCCATCAATGAAAATCAAGTCATTCACTTCTATTTCCTCTCTAATTTAGCATGGTATCAAGAGCAGGTTAAAGTTTTTTTTACAAAAAAAAAAAAAAAAAAAAACATGACCATGGCCATTTTTTGGGTAATACATTAAATCCCAGAAATCCGTCTCAATGGTAAATTTGACAACACTTGTTGGATTATTGATACCGGTGCAACTCATTATGTCACCGGAAATAAATCTTGGCTATTTGACTCTTACAACATTGAATACCCAGTCGGTTTGCCCAATGATGGCAGTGTACTCGCAACTTTGGCCGGATCTATTTGTTTGTTTGATAAAATCACTATCTCTGGAGTTCTTTTTGTCCCGAATTTGAATTGCAATTTAATTTCCGTCTCTCAACTTAGTGATCAATTAAAAGCTGTTGTACAGTTTAACTTGCATATGTGTGCTATACAGGACCCAATGAAGGAGTTGATTGGCACGGGTCTTAGGCAAGACGAACTCTATTATCTTAGCAAGCCGGATGTGGTGCAACGTGTGTTGGTGGTTGGAGCGACTTCTGAGTTAGATCTTTGGCATAGAAGAATGGGTTATCCTTCTGAGAAGGTAGTTAAGTTGCTTCCTCATATTAGCAATAATAACACTAGTTTAGCAAAAGGTTGTGAAGTATGTTTTCGTGCTTAACATTCTAGAGACAAATTTCCTTTGAGTGACAAAAAAGCTTCTAGAATTTTTGAAAAACTACGCTGTGATTTATGGGGTCCATATCGTCATGTTTCCTCGTGTGGGGCTCGTTATTTCTTGACTATTGTTGATGATTATTCCGTGTCGTTTGGATTTATTTGTTGCTTGATAAAACTGAGGTTCTTCGGATGTTTATGGCTTTTGTTGCTGTGGTTGATAGACAATTTAATCAAACAATTAAAATTGTGTAGAGTGATAATGGGTTTGAATTTAATTGTTTGAACGATTTTTGTTGCATTTGGTATTCTCTTTCAAACCTCTTGTGTTGGGACTCCTCAACAAAACGGGAGGGTAGAGAGAAAACACAAACACATTCTTAATGTTTGTAGGGCCTAGAGATTCCAAGCCAATCTTCCTATTTATTTTTGGGGTGAGTGTGTTTTAGCCGCAGCTCATTTGATTAATCGAACTCCTACCCCTATTCTACAAAACAAAAGCCTTTCGAAATTATTTTCAATAAACCTTTTTCTTTTGGTGCTATTCGTACTTTTGGTTGTCTGTGTTTCGCACACAATCAAAAGACGAGGGGGAATAAGTTTGCCAGTAGGAGCCGTAAATGTATTTTTGTGGGGTATCCATTCGGGAAAAAGGGATGGAAGCTATTTGATCTTGAAACAAAGGAATTTTTTGTCTCTCGTGATGTAAAATTTGTCAAAGATATGTTTCCTTTTGGTTCCTTGGATGATGTAAATATTGATGCAAATTTCGGTGATACGGAGAATGATATTCATGTGGATTTTGCTGCTTGTGATTTGGGTTACAATGATAATGGTGCAATTTATGACGACACATTTAATATGGAAGAAGGGGGGATGCAGCCCACTCCGCAACCACCCCGCGGCATAACAGTGCTGGCCGCAAGGGGGCTGCAGAGTCCCCTGCCACTGCCACTGCCCGGCAGCAAACCACCGAGCAGCAGGCAGAATCTACCACTGCCCAGTAGCACAGCACCAAGCAGCAGCACCACAATGACAGTGAATTGGGGCGTGGTTTTCGAGAAAAATATCCTTCGATTTTGCTTCGGGATTTTGATACACTCACGGTTATTGCTAAGAGTCCGTCTTGTTCTTCCAATCAGACTACAAGTACTCCGTATCCCCTGGCACACTACATAAATTGTGACATGTTTTCTGTAAATTATCGCAAATTTCTTGTAGCCGTTGTTTTGGGAAAGGATCCAAAATCCTTTAAAGAAGCCATGAAATCCGAAGGTTGGTAACGTTCTATGAAAGAAGAAATAAGGGCATTTTAAGACAATGGGACTTGGGCCTTAGAGCATCTTCCACCCGGTAAGAAGGCTTTAGGCAGTCAATGGGTGTACAAAATGAAATTTTTGTCTAATGGTGATGTTGAACATCTCAAGTCTCGCTTGGTTTATATTGGTAATCATCAGCAGGAAGGTATAGATTATAGTGAGACTTTCGCTCCGGTTGCAAAAATGACTAAAGTTCGGGCTTTTCTCACTATAGCCACTTCTAAGTGGGAGCTTCATCAGATGGATGTTCATGATGCTTTTTTACATGGTGATCTTGATGAGAGGTGTACATGAAATTACCTCCAGGTTTTGAGAGCTCAGATCCGAGTTTGGTGTGTCGCTTGAGGAAGTCTTTGTATGGGTTAAAACAAGCTCCGAGGTGTTGGTTAGAAAAACTGTCTACGGCTTTGAAAGGGTACGGTTTTATTCAGTCTTACTCTGATTATTCTCTTTTTACATATACTAATGGCAATGTGCAGCTTAATGTCTTAGTTTATGTTGATGATCTTATTATTTCTGGGAATGATTCCGCTGCAATGAATGTATTCAAGGCTTATCTTGGTGATTGTTTCAAAATGAAGGACCTTGGTCCTTTGAAAATTTTTTTGGGCATTGAAGTTGCTCATAGTAAATCGGGTTTGTTTTTGTGTCAACGAAAATACACCTTGGATATTATTTCTGAAGCAAGGTTATTAGGTGCGAAACCAAGTGATTTTTCGATTGAGCAAAATCACAAGCTTAGCCTTGCTAGTGGTGAGTTACTTGCTAATCCTGAGTCTTATCGCAGACTGGTAGGACGGTTAATTTATCTCTTGGTTACTAGACCAGATTTGGCGTATTCTGTGCATATTCTCTCGCAATATATGCAAGAGCCTCGCATTGAGCACTGGGAGGTGGCTCTGAGGGTAGTTCGTTATTTAAAGGGTACCCCGGGACAGGGTATTTTGTTGAGTGCAGATAGTGACCTAACTTTGCAGGGTTGGTGTGATTCAGATTGGGCGGCATGTCCTCTTACTCGTCGTTCATTGACAGGTTGGCTTGTGTTTCTTGGTAAATCCCCTATTTCTTGGAAGACCAAGAAACAACCCACAGTTTCCACATCTTCTTCTGAGGCTGAGTATCGCTGCATGGCTTCAACCACACATGAGTTGAAGTGGTTGAAGGCCTTGCTTTTGAGTTTGGGTGTCCAACACTCTAAGGCGATCAAGTTGTTCTGTGATAGTCAATCTGCTTTACATATAACCAGAAATCCAGTTTTTCATGAACGTACGAAGCACATTGAGATTGATTGTCATATTGTTCGTGATGCAATTACAGAGGGCTTGATTGCTCCATCTTATGTTTCCACTAAGGAGCAATTGGAAGATATTTTTACTAAGGCACTTGGGAAGACTCAGTTTGATCATCTTCTTTCCAAGTTGGGCATTTTCGATCCCCATGCTCCAACTTGAGAGGGGGGGTATTGAGGATATATTTTAGGAAATATTTTGTTAGTATCTTTTGGAGGCTAGTTAATATCTTTTCCTTATTTTCCTAGTTTCCTAATCCTATCATATTAGGGTTAACTTGTATTGTATATATTGGGGTTGAAGCCATCAATGCGAATCAAGTCATTCACTTCTATTTCCTCTCTAATTTAGCATAGTCATTATTACAGTATATAGAATCAGTGTCTAAAGTACAACCATGTATTGATCACGACTTCATTTTGTAGGAAATTAGCTACTTGTAGTAAATACAATCAAATGGACTAATAGATGAAAATCGAAAGTCATGAAAGAAACATTTATCTTCAGCTCAACTGCTCATGTTTTGCTGATATTCTGAATGTTTGATCAATATTTTGCATCACCAAACAAGCATTTTAGCGAACACCTTATATGCATACGTAAAAATGTCGTGTCAACATTCAATAATGCATAAAGTTTAAATATGTACAGAATGTACCTTGCTCCAAACTGATAGCAGCCTAGAAATCCAATATTTAGCCATTATATATATAAAGAAAATAAGGGTTAGGGATCTTAAAACTAGCTCCTTTATTGGTTGTGTTAACTTCTGTATAAGAGATTAGGAGTACACAAAATTATAATTCTACACATGTCACCTGACTCTTTATCTCTCTTAAGCAAAAAATTGAAAAATAGAATGAAGTGTCATCCCATGTCATTTTACCGAAGCAAGGAGTCAACGCAAGGACTTTCAAGGAGTTTTAGGACTCTAACTATTAGAGTCGTGTATGACTCTAACAGGGGTATTGTGGTAATTTTACTGTACATCTCATTGCTAAATTAAAAAAAAAATTAACTGAAAAGCTGAGAAAAAGACGACAATGCAAGGACAGCTCTATGATAATGCGAAAAGGTGAAATGGATAGCTCTTCCTAGCTCCACCCCAAGATTTTGCTTTTTTTTTAAAAAAAAAATTATCAAATTGGAAACTCTTTCAGGGTAGTGTTCTTTGTTCTCCATTTCCTCAAATGGAGTCCAAAGCATGCGTGGGAAATTGGCGCCAAAGTTTATTGTAATTGGTATCTACAAGAATACCATCAACGACAAATAGAAAAAAAGTTATACCATCAAGGATACCATCAAGAGCTTTTAATATCTAAAACAATAAAATCAAAATTTGTTGGAGAATACCATCAACTCATCAAGGGCTGTTGGTATCTAAAAGAATACCATCAAGAAGTTCGTTGTTCCATGATTTATATTATCCAACAAATAGAAATCAAAATTATTATACTTGGTATCTAAAAGAATACCATCAATGACAAATAGAAAAAAGGAATACCATCAAGGATTGTTGGAGAATACCATCAAGGGTTGTTGGTATCTAAAACAATACCATCAAGAATTGTTGGAGAATACCATCAACTCATCAAGGGTTGTTGGTATCTAAAAGAATACCATCAAGAAGTTTGTTGGCATCATAAAAATACCATCAACGGCAAAAGATAGAACAAGAACATCACCAATGTTTTGTTCCCGCCATGTTTTGACGCCAAAATTTGTCACATGTTGAGAACTTCATTTGAGAAAATAGCAGAAAAAAGAACTCAATTTGCCATAATTTCTTTTTTAAGAAATTAATTTTTGTTCTAAACGGAACAAAAAATTGAAAAGGACATTTTTTGAAAAGGACATTTTTGGCCTTGTTAGAGTCCTAGATGACTTTAACAGTTAGAGTCCTAGAATTTCTCCTAATGAATCATGGGCTGTACATGGACATCATTTTCAAAAGTTAACATGAATCTAGCCAGACAAACTAGTCCACTTATTAGCCCCTTTTAAAACTAGCATACCAAATATATAAAAATAAATGAAGGAGCTAACTGGCACATCACGTGGGTCAGGCCATGGTCTCCATTTTTGAATGATCGACACATGTTCGACACGACTTGTCTTTTGCTTCCACTTGAATTCAGAGCACGCTAGTACATTACATGGGCCAACAAGACTAAGCCCAAAACTTTTTTAAGCAATGAAAACAAAAATAATAAGTAACCATCTTCACGATAAAAACTCTTGATGCGCCACTTCAAGAATTGGATACGAAGATGAGCATTTACAAGGAACAATATATATATATATATATATATATATATATATATATATAACCAAGGCTAAAATAAGAACTAGGAACTAATCTAGGCCCTTAGATCATGTTAATCGGATAGCTCATATGCTTCCCGTATCATTAATGACATTTTTATAATATTTTAATTTTATAAAGTAGTTTCTAGTTTCATTTCTCAAAAGTAAATGAAAATTTAGTAAATAAAATCAGTCTTAAAGTAAATGAAATTACCTTAAAAGTTAAAAGATCTGGAAAAAAGTTTGAAAACAACAAAATTACGAGAATGTCATTAATGAGAGCGAGTGCAATGTGAGCCATTAGTAGAGTGCGATCAATGGCTGAGATTAGTTCCTAGTTCATAACTTCATATTATTCACCTTGGTTCTCACATGATCTCAATTATATATATACTAGTGCGGTTGCATGCGCGCGTTGCGCGCGCACCATGTTGTGAATAGAATTTATCGATCTATTAGCGAGTTGTATAAATAAATTACTTGATTTAGCTTTTTAAACTCTTTGTATGAATTTATAAATTATTATAAGAAATGTATAAGATATATCTATTTTATGATAAAATATTATTTACACGACACATGATTGAGAAGTTCTTAAAAGAAGATTAGGTTTCATGTAATTAAGTTATTATATATGTATTATTTTGATCCACTTATCATGATTAGTATTATTGAATATGAGGAAGGAAATTCTTTTTGAGATTTTTTACCAAAGAATCTTATGTAGTGATATTGTTAAAAAGCATGCGAAATATTGACTAAGTATAATTTGAGGAACTTTTAGTTTTAGGAATTAGTGATGTCTAAATAAATATGTGTGAAATGCTATTATTATGAATTAAGAATTTCATTAACATATTTTATTAATATTCTTGACCAAAGAATCTTATGTAGTGATATTTTTAAAATGCATAATGTATAATTCGAAGAACATTAAATTTTTGAAATTAATTATGTCTAAGTAAACATGTGTGAAATATTATTAACTAAGACAATTTGACTTATGCCTTAATTGCTCTAAGTAAACGTGTGTGAAATATTATTGACTAAGACAATTTGACTTAGGCATCAATTGCTAGACATTATTATGTATCTATTCGGTTTGCATGGCATACATGAGCCTAATAATTTTGTGGATTTAGTGCTAATTATTGCACAAATAACTAAACTTATTGTTTGCAGTACACAATTAAAACAAGTATGTATTAAGCATGAATTGACTAAAATTGCTTGTTTAGAGTCTTACTTTAAAGTCAATTCACTTAGTAACTATGTCATGTACTATTTTAAGGTTGATTTTATTAAACTTATACATTGATGATTCTGCTCAGTAGATTTTGAATTAAATATTGCTATATTTGTATGGTATTGGAAAGTGACTGTAGTGCATGAAGAGGGATATAAGCTAATGTGGTATAAGATGGATCATTATGATCAGTTGAAACTTATTTGACTTGTCATTATGATTATGATGACAGTTGGGAAAGAATATTGAAACTGAGATTTGTTTCAGTTTCTGAAAATAGAATCTTATGCAAATCTTTTATTGTCAAACCTATATTTAATTGCATTTAGTGTAATAGGAATTTCTGACGCTGTTTTTGTTGTATATATAGCACTCTTTGATATCAAATACAAATGAGCTACTGAATTGTGATAAGAAGCTAAGTATATGCATATATATTAGATCCGTTATGAGGCCCATCAAGAAGAGAAACTGGTATGAGTTGTTAATTTATTGAATTATTGTTATTGATATGCTTGTAACAAATGTAGCTAATTTATGTGGTTTGGTAAGGTTATTTTCTGTTTTGCTTTTGTTTGTTTGCTACTGACTTAATATGTTGGGACTGTATGTTGCCAATGCATATTCATTTACAACGCATTCCTGATAAATTTAGAGACATTTTATATGATGGCTTCCAAGGTGTGGATCTGCTAGTGCATGGTTATTCTAGAATTTGGGAAGCTACTATGGCATATGAAGAAGAAGGAGATGAATGGATAACTGTTTTAGAGGGTGGCTGGATTGAGTTTGTTAGAGATAATAAAATAAGCGCTAGGGATGGTTTAAAGTTTACATATACATGGAACAACTCTTTCACCATCCAGATTTTAAGCCTAACAGGAAGCAAAAAAGCACAAGGATTTGGAATTGGTAAGGATAAGTGTAGTTCAAGTAAGAGACGTGGGCACAGACCTGCTTACCATGGCAGTTCAACAAACATGATTGAGACAAATGAATGGATTAATGACCTTGCACGTAGCTGTCATGAGCCACATTTCAAATTTATTTGCACTGCAGCTTACCTTAAGAAAAGAGCAATTGTATGTGTTACTATTAAGTATTAATTGTGTTGAAGTATATGCTGTATGGTGTAAACCCTTTTTTGTAATGAAATAACTCTATTTACTTTGGTTTCATTGTTTGCAGAATGTCCCTGTTGACTTTGCTAAGAATTGGTTAAGTGAATTTGGTGATTCAACTAATGTATTGCTTCAGAACTTTGATGATCAATTTGATGCTAATCTGAAAGTTGTGAAGAAGGATGGGCTCATTACTAAGTGTGAATTACAAAGTGGTGTTAAAGAATTTACTTCTCGGTACAATGTTCAGAAAGACGAAGGTGCATTGATTAAGTATCGAGAAGGACATCCTGCAGTGTTTGATATAGATCTAGTGTCAGTGTGAGTGATTCTAGATATTCTGTTGTTTAAGCTTTGAGGACACAATAAGAGTAGTATGATGGGTAGAATTCAATATAAGTTCTTCTATTTGCAGTTTCTTTATGGTTGTATGAGTTGCTATGCTGTTTTAAATTAAATAATTTCTTACATTTCAGATTTACAATGGTGCATAGTTTTAGGGAAAATTGACATTTGCTACTAGCGAAAATACCTCGTGTTACATTTGCTACCCGTTTAATTTTTTATTTTATTTTGCTACCACCAAAATCTCTAAAATATTTATTTCATTACCAACTGACTTACGCTGTTACTATTTCCGTTAGTTGGGTTTTGCCACCGTTTAACCACCTTGCAGCCACCCCTCCACCACCCTCCCCTCAACACCTCCACCCCTCCCCTCAACTGCCACCCCTCCACCTCACTGCCACCCCTCCCCCTGTCAGCGTCGGCGCGAACCCACCCCTCCCTTTCCCTCACCCCTATGCAGCCCCCCTTCCCCTTTCCCCGTTCTCGCTGCCCCGATCCCCACCCCGAACCAAAACCACCCCTTTCCCCTTCCCCCATCTGAATCCGCCCCCAGCCCCGTTCCCCCCACCGAAATCGGCCCCCCTCCCCCTTCCCCTACCGTTTTCGGCCTTCCTTAACCCTAAACCACCACCCCAAAACCACCCAAAACGAATTTAGGGTTCGCTTATGGTGTTTTAGGGCTAGGGAAGGCCGAAAACGATAGGGGAAGTGGAGGGGGTCGATTTCGGTGGGGGGAACGGGGCTGGGGGGGCAGATTCCGGCAGGGGGAAAGGGAAAGGGGTGGTTTTGGTTCGGGGTGGGGGTCGGGGCAGCGAGAATGGGGAAGGGGAAGGGGGGTTCGTTGGCTGCGTAGGGGTGGGGGAAAGGGAAGGGGTGGGTTCGCGCCGGCGGCAGGGGGGAGGGAAGGGGGCGGCAGTTGAGGGGAAGGGTGGCTGAGTTACTTTTTTTTTAATTTTAAATTTTTTTTTATTATTTTTTTTTTTTTTTTGAAGAAACTTAACGGATTCCTTAAAGTGGTAGTGAAATTTTAATTATTTGATTTTAGGTGGTAGCAAAATAAAATAAAAAATTAAACGGGTAGCAAATGTACACGAGGTACTTTCGCTGGTAGTAAATGTCAATTTTTCCTTAGTTTTATTCATTACCTTGTCTAATCTAATCATAGTGCTTGGAATCAATTATATTGTATGCTTAGTACCTTTATAATGTATAGTGCTAAAGCTACTTCAGATAGAATGTGCCCTGGTGATGTGTTGCCAAAGCATCTTATGTATAGCTAGATAAGCTTCACAATGAAAAGCTTATGAATGACTTATATGCTATATATATATGAGCTGTAAAGTGATGTCACTTATGTACTGAAAGAGTGCAAACTATTGTCCATGAGTGTTTATAAAGAGCTTCTTAATATTATGTTAATGTGAGAGTTATTTTAAGACACATCCAATTAACCTCCAGGTATTATATTGTAACACTCTTGGCTTATATTAAAGACAGGTGAAGTGCTAGAAATTTCATATTTACTTGCATCCATTTACTTGCATTCATTCTCCAAAATATTACTTTGTTGTGCAGGAAGTAACTGTGTGATTATGGCAAGTAAGGGTAAAGAGAAGGTTGATAGTAGTGTTTAGTGTAAGAGAACCAAGGATACCAGTCGGAAGTGGTGGAGGAGCGTGTTAGTTATCTTGAACAGAAAGTAGGCGAGCTAGAAGCTGTTGTTGCTGCCCTTTGTTTTGGTGAACCAGAAGATAAGCAACCTAGTCGTAAGAGAGGGTGTTCCATTAACCTTGCTGCAAATGAAGCAAAACAGAAATAGGAGGGAGGAACCAGCACCTATACTCCCAAGCCTAGCCTTCTTGGTACTGAAATTCATCACCATTCCAGTCCATCATACTCACCTGGAAGTGATGCCTTCTATGGTGGTTCGATCTAAGGTGGTAGTACTTGTGTAGGATATATTTATCTTAACTATGTAATGTGTTGCTTTAATTGTTGTAAGGTCCATCTAGCTTTCCTAATTCACTTGTTTAGCTTAGCATAATTTAGCTGTAAAATGTCATGATTGTAAAATTTGTGTCTTGAATGTTTAGTTGGTGTGAACTAATGTGTTGTGCTACTCATATTATTACTTATCTATAGACTTTGAAATTATGCATTTATCCATGAAAGCCTAATTGCAAAAAATTAAATGGTGAGCTAGGATTTGTGTTTTTTTATAGAAAAGTATTTGATTTTGCTTTACTACATTTATCCATAATACTTTCTACAAATGTCCTTATGTATTTAGCAGGTAATACTTATAACAATGTACATTTAGTCACACTATTCAAAAGCACAAATGAATATCATGCTATTATAATTAGCCTATTTTAAATAATGCTATTGAAATATAGTCTTATAAGTTTTGAAGATTATTTTTGAGGATTAGTACTTTAAAAGTATTTTTCTACTATAAAAAAAAAACAAGAATAATGTTTCCTTAATAAAATTAAGATTTACTAATTTATCCGTTGCAAAGCTATAATTGAGAGGGTTTTTACAATTTTTTTATTACCCAATGATACAAATTAAGGAGGTCTTTATTTATGACAACCGTCATAGTATATCTAATTAATATTAATAATATTATTGTTTGGTATTTTTCTTCATTGGGCTTATGAATTAATTGGGCCTAATTAGAAATACGTACCTAAGCCTTTCACAGCACAAAAAAAAAATAAAAATAAAAAAACCGACCTACGCAAAGTAATAATAAAAGTATTTTAAAACTGAATAAATACTTTAAAACTAAATTGTTATAATTAGGCCCAATAAATACTTTTACGTTATAGCATTTCTAATTAATCCCAATGATCTAAATTGAGTCTAGCTAGGTAAATAAATGTTAGTCAAAGTAGGATAAGTAGTGATTTCATTAGGCCCATATTTAATAGTGACATAAGACATGTCATGCTTGTCATACAAATAGAAAAATATTTTTTAATAAGGAAGATAAAAATAATTACTCCATTCAATAAACGTCACAAGATGATTTTAAATATAAAAAATAATTATTAAACAAATATAATTTATTACTAAAATTTAAAAAGATTGTGTGTAACATATTAGATATATATTTTTTGTTTTTGAGTTTGTTTTTTTTTTTTTTTTTTGGTGAGTGTGTGTGTGTGTTTGTTGTTCTTTTTTTTGTACACTACAAAATTTATCATGCTTTATTAATAATGTATTTGTTTTGGGTGAAATTAACAATTTTCTTTTCGTAATTTGGAATACGGTACTTTAAAAGAGTTAGACAGCTTAAATACTCATTTTGTTATTCAATATGATCGCCTTTTTTTGTTCAAAAAACAAAAGAAACGAATTAAATTAACATGTTAAATTAGCACACGGTTTAGTATAGTTTGTACTTTGTACTAAACTAATAAGAAAGAAATGTGTTTTCTTATGTAGTACTACATATAACAAAAATTGAATCATTAGATTTTACAAATTGAAGTAACGTCCTAGGAAAACGTGCGTTGTGTGAAAGAGTGTAACTCTTCATCTTCTGCATGCCATCAGATACATTCGAAAAGACATGAAAGGAAATATGACGGTTTGATTTGTATAAAAAAGAAAGTATCTTTTAATTGAGACAATCCCAAAATTTCCTCTGTAATTTTCTTGCAAAATCAAAACCCCTTTCGTCTTCATCCAACGCTGCTAACCTAAGTTTTACCATGGCCGGAAATGGTGACCAGCCTTCATTTTCAGTTTGGTACTGGGCTTTCTTACAAAAAACAAAACAAAATGTCCAGGATCGATTTTCAGCATTCGTTGAAATCCGTTTAGATGTAACTAAGAAGATGGACATGCTGCTGAAAGAAATGGATAAGATAGATAAGAAATTAGCAGAGTGTGATAAGGCTGATGAGAGCAAAAGCACTGGGAAGAGGCCTCAAGTTGGCTGTAATAATTGTGATTCTGCTATTCAAGTGGATAGTGACAGTGACGAGGAACCAATCAGAATGAGGAGAATTGTACGCTTTAAAGGCGAGTCATCTAAAAGCAGGGGTGAAGCTAGTAAAGGAAAAGAAGTTTTGGGTGTTGGTGTTGAAGGGGGCGAGGCTGATATGGAGATTAACGACGAGGATGCTGAGGTGAAAGAGGTCATTCATTCAACGGCTGTTGTTCAGGCTGAACAAGTGCATCAACAACTTGAAATTGCTGTAGAAAACGCTAATTTGGTGCAGCAGAGGCAGGAGCAACCCGGACCTGACCAAGGGAGGGACTCGGAGGAGAAGGAAGACGAAGGAAATGAGCAGTTTGAGGATTCGTGGTATGATAACTCAGAAGAAGATATTGGTTATCCATACCACTATCACTCTCCTGAAGTTTCTCAATCTGACAGTGGTGCCTATGGCTTTAATTCTGATTAGTTAATCTAATTAGGTTATATAGTGGCTAATTAGTATATCAATTAAGGGGCCATTTAGTTTTGAAAGTACTGATAGATTTGCTCTTTAATTATTTTGATGTAAGCTTTTTTGACTAAGGAACCAAATTATATAATTAAGTAGGCTGTAATGATATGGATCTTGGTGGATTACGTATATATTTTGTTAAGAATTCTATAATTTTGAAGATTATATGATTGTGCTGGTTTAAATTGTTAGTTTGTTTAATATTGTGCTTTTCATGTACTTTATGAATGCTTAGTATCTAAAATCAATTTAAAGAGTATATTATATAATGCTCAGAAAATTTTATTATTACATGAAAAGCTAATTCCATCATTACATGAAACACTATTGTTTAATATTGTGCTTTTCATGTAATTTTTCTGAGGATTTATGAATGCTTTTCATGTAATGTAATGTGCTTTTCATATAATTAGATTGTAGCTGATTAAGTAACTGGAGTTGGGATGTTGTGTTTGGTTTAGTGGATAATAAATTGTAGTGGTATTGCTTTTGTGTATCTTATAAAATCTTGCAACTCTTGTTTGGAATGTGATGCATTTATACCAAGTATTGAGCTTTGTGTAAGTAATTAGCTAGTACTGGTACAGCTTTCCAATTAAGAACTCACTGAAAGATCTCCCTAAAAGCCCAAGAACAAGACTTAGGAACATGCATAATGTGATGTTCCTTTCTTTTACACAATATCTATCAACCTATCTAACCTAAAGCCTATCCTTCTTGTAAGCTAAAGTCCAAAGTAGCTTAGCAATAGCAGCTTTGTTTCACAGATATATATCCCTAATATTTCATCAATAGATACCTTAAGAAGCACTACTTTTTGTCAGACAACATGAACTTTCTTTGAAGCATTGACATTACCAGCACAAAGGAGATATTCACAATAAGACTGCACCTTTTTGATAAGATAAGATGCACAATAATAAGTAGTTTCCCAGGGCCTGATCAATGATAATTAAAATATACAAACTAAGCATATGTAATTAGGCACAAAATAGTGCATGACACATTGTTACTAAAATGAGTATGCTTGTGAGAAGCTCCAAGATTAAGTCAGATAGTTAGTTAAGTTTGACTTAATTATGCTTTTGAAATTATGCTGCATTTGTATAAAATTATGCTTTTGAAATGACTATGATATTCTATGTTCTGAGCTTATTTTTGAAATAAACAAAACTGAAAACTTAATCAAAAAGTGTTAGTAATGATAATAAGAAACAATAAATTAAGACAAAAGATTAAACTTTTGAGATAATCACAAAAATTCAGCTAGGATGATTAGGCAGATGTAAATTTGTGCATAGGTTAATGTTACCAGATTCAATAATTGTGGCTATATATGTATTAGATGGATATGATATTGTCTATCTTAATATTGCTATTATTATATGAATTGGTTCTTCGTCATCGTGGAATAATGCATTACTATAATGAAATAAGGAACATATAGAGTTTGAACGATAATGATTAGCTTATCAATGAAACATGCCATTTTCTTGCTTCAATGATTTGCTTTCTAAGAAGCCACAAACAAAGGTAGGAAGTTTAGATTATTGAAGGCTTGCTTGTACATGAAATTGGCTAGGTCATTCAGATATGTTAACATTATCTACAAAGTTTGAGTAACTCTAAGTTATGTATAATGATATATTCTTTATATTTTGAATTGTTTTAATGCATTGCATAATTTAATATCAGTATATTACATGTTAAGTAACCTTTTGGGTTGGTAGGAAATATACTGAAATTGTAGCCAATAAAGCTAATAAAGTTAAGATGTTGGCTTTGGTTTTCTGTATAATCAGCTGGTATGGTTTTGCTTTTCTGTGGAGTGTAAACATCTGTAAGTGTTGTCTAAATTGTGTGTTACTAGGATACAGAGAAATGTACAGAGACTGTGATTGATAATAAGTATGCAATTGAGAGCCTGTGTTTTATCTTCTAGATAATAAGCTGGTGTGGTTGTATTTTTGTAGATATTAAATGTGTGGAAAATCTTAACTACTGTGTGATGCTTTTCCAGCAAGTGTTAACTTTTTTCTATAGCTTCATTTGGTTTAAATTGGCCTTTCTTGGTTGGTTTTACAAAAGCATACTGAATAACTTATTTGCTATCCTAGCTCTACATCTTAAGATGGCAGAAGAAAATCAATTCCCATGCCTTAGGAAGCATCTTTCATGCTGTAAGCGCAATGTAAAAGATAGGCTACAAGAACTTAAATATAAAGAAACTCATTTTCAAGGCCAATTATCTGATGCAAGGGGTTTTTGATTAGATGTCAAAAAACAAAAATAGTCAATATAAAGATGCAGTTGCATGTAGTAGAAAATGAGATATCTGAATCAAGGAGGTTAAAAGAAGGAAAAAAGAAGAAGGAAAGTTTATAGAAAATTCTGATAAGACTGCTCTTTTGTGTAATTCAAATCAATTCCCAATATGCAGAGGTAAAATGACTGAGGAAGCTATGTCAACTAAAAATGTTGAGGGACAATTAACAACTAATCACAATGAAGCTGATGTGCTTGCTAAAGGTGACAGAGATGAAGATCATAAAGCAGCAAGTGTTGGCTACTGGTTCTTAAAAAGTTGTTGTACCATATCTCTAATTAAGTATATGAGTTCCTATAGATTTAACAATGAGAGATTTCATGAAAATCATTGAAATGATTAAATCAATAGACAAAGATCTTGTTTAACATTTAAATTAGAATATGTGAGTATATTAAGGTGACATCAAAACAGTGTTATGTTTACATGTTATGGAATGTGATGATCAGCTAAGTCAATTTGTAGTATTCGTAAATTATTTAGGATAGTATGTTGTAATGGATAATTATAAGCAAGTCTTGCAGCACATTATAAGCATATTAGTTTCAAAGACATTGGTAATGAGCTGGTATTTGATGAATTTACATTCTTACTATATAACAATGGAAGTATTATCAGCACTTTGTAAATAACAATAAGCGATAAATTTACTATAAAAGTAATGCATAACTGGCTTTCCTTAATCAAGAGAGGAGTTAAGTTATATGAATTCAAATAGCATTGTTAAAGACACATAATATAAATAAATATTAAAAATGCTGATATATACTACTCCAAACTCATATCATTTAGTACACAATAACCATAATAACATTAAGATCAGATACTTATAAGCATGCAGAAACTACATACCAAGTTTTAAAATATAACATAGTAGCAATGTTAGTGTAGCTCAGAATTACATGACACTGAAGAAAGATTTAAAGACATGAAACAGGTGCTAGGAATATAGCATTTTTGCAAAAGGTGTCCAGTAGGAACACATCCAAAATGACTATGTAGTCGTACCTAAGAAACTGTGTTCCTACCAGAAGCCCGAAGCATAAGCAGTTACAACTTCACTCAGTAGAAACTGATTTCACAACCCACTTTAGATAGTCAACCTTCTTAATTGCACCAGTTGGGCCTACTTCAAGCTTAAGTGGTTTTTCTTTTAATCCAGAAGCTATATTTTCAAATTCAGGCCACTCTGTCATCTACATAGCAAAAACAGTATAATAGATTAGAGATGATCTGCAAAGTTAATTACAATTGCAATGCAAGGTAGCTGGCACATGCTTAAGCATTAATTAGAAGACTTTACCTTCTTTTGTATGAGTTCTGTGTCTTTAAGGCCAAGCAATGTTTCACATTGCTTTCCATATGCAGTCAAGCGGACACTACCAGTGTCATCAATTGCAGTGAAGCTAACACTAACTCTGAAAAGAAACATATTTAGCTACTAATATGAAAGATTGCAGAACAAATGCCTTATGCTTGGAAACATGTACCTCTTTTCTGCAGTGCACTGAGCATTGCATACGTCGTAATAGAATTTCACAATCTCCACATTATCACAGCGTTTTCTACATCCACTGCATCTAATGTAGGCATTAACATCTTCCTATTTAGCATCTGGAATTGTAATCTCAATCCAATGGCGCTCATATGCGGTGGCTATAGTAGACTGCAAGAGAATAAACATGTGTGAAAATGATCTATTGTATATTAGGATGCTCTAAACAAAAAA
Organism: Chenopodium album; assembly: GCF_948465745.1. Classification (NCBI taxonomy): domain Eukaryota; kingdom Viridiplantae; phylum Streptophyta; class Magnoliopsida; order Caryophyllales; family Amaranthaceae; genus Chenopodium; species Chenopodium album. The sequence continues at coordinate 45,427,340 of NC_137851.1, forward strand.
AAGCAATGAATAATTACTGTTTTCTTATTCAGATGTTTAACAGTCATCATAACAGTTAAGCTGCTAGCCTTCCTGATAGTCAGCTAATGGCCCATATGATCAGAAAGCCGATCCCGGTTCTCTAATATCCTGGACGAGATATGTAACTACTAAGAATTAAGTAGCCAAATAAAGTATACTTAAAGATGTAAAGTATAATAGCTCACCAAGCCTTTAATGCATTAACTTCTGGGCCAGTAGGATTAGGATCAAATAGTTGTTGACATAAAGGATGCCAATGAGAAGCCTGAGTCATAAAATATGTGTTAAGGTATGAAATTAGTAGAATAACCAGTACAATAATGAGCAAAGAGAATCAAAACCAGTATGAGTAGCTGGCTGCAAGTGCCGGAACCTGATTATTATGAAAGATTCACACCAAGCTGATAGTCGATCACAGTTTTTAGTAGCAAGATCTCCATACAAAGAAATCACAAGCCCATCACCAAGCTTGTAGATGTGGCAAGTAATTATTTTAATACGCGATGAAATAAAAGCCATGATAAAATAAAAGCCATTTAATAAATATATATATATATATATATATATATATATATATATATATATATATATATATATATATATATATATATATATATATATATATATCTGTGTGTGTGTGTGTGTGTGTGTGTGTGTGTGTGTGTGTGTGTGTGTGTGTGTGTGTGTGTGTGTATGTATGTATGTATATGTATGTATGTATGTATGTATCAATGTCAACTAACTTTTGCACACTATCATCTACAACAATAACATCGCGCACATCAAATTTATAGCCGCTGATGGTTTTTTTCTTTCTTATGTCTTCTAAGTACACAACAACTCTAAGGATGTCTGCAGTAATAATCACCAAGTTAATGAAGATTTGAAAATGATAAAATGTGTTAGATATATGCAAAATCACAAAGCAAACATTACCAAAACGATCATCAGCACTACTTATTGGTGGAACTTCAGCAATAGGAATGTAGTTTGGCAAAACAGGACCAGTATTAAGATTCAATGACTGAATTGCAGTTGATCCTCCAAACGACAAATAGTAGTCACCTTCCTAGTGGCGATACATTGCATTAGTGTTTCTTATCGGTGCATGTGCTATAATATACTCCTTCTCATGTTCCAATATATTCTGAAAATTCTCAATTTCATCATCAAATAAAGTGCCTCTGATTTTGTTATCCTATATGTATAGCAAGAATAATATCAGATTGAATTTAGTTTTAACTGTTAAAATAAGCACTGAATCATCATAGCAATATACCTCATCATCTTCAAAGACAAGTTTCTGGTAAGCCTTTTTATTTTCTGGGTATTTTACAGGAGACTTTTCCATGACTTTAACTTTGATCTTATATTTCTTGGTTTTGGGAGTTAGCTTGTCTAAAGGAACATATTGAGGCTTCATCTAATACATAAGCATGTAAAAAAAAGTATTAGAAGATAGTTGTCACTGTTTAATGGTACACGGGTCATGGTAAATCAGTAAGGAACACATAGATGCATTGCTTATAAGTCTAAGACAACAACATCATAAACTACTAAAAAGTTTTCTTAAAGTGAGTATTTATAAACAAGATGCATAATGCATTTAATACAATATAGGCAACCATAAGTGCATTGACCCTATAATAGCCAACAACATAGGAAGCCTCCAAATAGATCTACTGTACTGAAGTACATTAAATATGACATGTTATTATATGCAAACTGATATAGAAAGTGTAGGTAAGCTGCATTATAGTGATAAGTAAGCAGTCACATACTAATTTACAAATATGTTTCATATTATAAGGCACATCAACAACCACACAAATCAAAATATGACAGTAAATAAGATATACACAACATGCTAATAAATACAAATTAGCAGTAAATCAGTAACTTCAGAATATAAGAATACAACCATTAATGCACTTACCTTAGTAGTTGGAAATCAGGGAGAATAATCTTCAAAGAAATTCAACTTTAAAACAGAATTCACGTGCACGTTTTAGCTGAGGGAAGTAATCTTTATATAGAACAAGAAAAACCTTAAAACTGGATTATTTCTATAGCTGTAGCATTTTGACTGGCTAGAAAAGTAAAGTTGTGCAATGTCCACTGGATATAAGAATGTATACATTTTACCTAGATAATAGTAAGTTTCTCATAGTTCAAGACGTATAATGATACAAGTAGCCCAGCTGTAAATAATTTAATTGAGCCATATGACTAATGTGACTTTGACTTTTGTATTGACATATGAAAATACAGTATTTCTTTTTTTTTCCTGCTTTTTTTTCATTTTTTCATTACAAAACAACATAGAAATGCATCACTTATTCAGGCTAATTATTTACTATAAAGTACTATTTGTAATTTAATGTTGTGAATACACAGTAGTGTATTAAACTAAGCTAGCTAAATAGGATATTAACCTTTCAATTTAGATTTATATATAATGAGAAAAGTTAGAAAGCATGTACACATTATCTTAAGAGGTGGCATATTTAAGTAACCTAGCTATTCTAGCTAATGTACATATCTCTAAAATATGTAACATTTTTCTAAAGGAAATTCAAGCATCACAATTATAACTTGTTCAAGCCAATGTCTTGACGAAATAGGAAACTTTTACAAGCCGACCTTTCAAAATGGCTGCAAAAACACAAAGTAAAATTAAATCAATATATCAAATAAAATAATAATAAACAAAGTAAACCGCTTCAATTTATGCATTTTAAAGTAGTGTAATAAACTTAAGTTTACCTAGTAGATAACATTTAAATGATATTAGCTAGTCGAAGCACATCATATGACACAATATTCTTAACACTTGATTCACGAACAGCAGTTGGCGGTCGAGGTGTATACACGGTAACCATGTTAGATCTCTTGGCACATATAGAGCAACATATAGCTTCCATGAGAGAAGCATGGGAAGCATGGGTGTGGAAGGTATACTAATACTCGATTCAGTGTCTGACCTTGAGACTTGTTTATTGTCATAGCAAAGCTTAATTTCAGTGGAAACTGCTTACGTTCAAACTGAAAGGGATACTAAGAAGAAGCCGAAGGCCTTAAATTCACCCGAGGTACAAAATAGAATGTGCCTTTATAATGCCCTGACAATATCTCACATATAATAGAATTAGGAAGGAACCGCCTACAAATAAGGCGAGTTCCATTACACATGCCTTTAGAGGGTGCTAGATTGCGCAATAAAATAACAGGGCTGCCTATTTTCAACTCAAGTTTGTGAGGACTCATGCCCCCCGAGAAGAGTGAATTCAAGAACTCGGTAGGGTATAGTGTGCAGCTATCATCAAGCACCGAGTCATAACTTTCATACGTATTAGATATACCAGGAAACATGCCAATCATATGATCATTTATGATATCAACATCTTCATTCATAGGTGTAATGATTGCTCGTTCATTAAATATGCTGCTATCAAACCCTAGAACATTAATTTCAGGAAATATTGTTGCAGCCAATATAGAAACAGGATCCTCATCCAGAGCATAATATCTAATAATATGTTGTGGCAGCTGAACATAAGAATTTTCAATTGAATGTAACTGCCCATTACCAAGAGCAAGAAGGAAAGATGAATACACAGGGTCTTCTTTGGCTCTAATGTTTTCTATCAATCGGAATTTAATCAAAAGAGGCCAAATGTAGGAGCTAACTACACTTACACCAACAGCCTCTCTTTGCATTCGACGAGGCAGGATAGGCAAGACCTGCCTAAAATCTCCTCAATAAACAATAACCTTTCCACCAAAAGGCTTGTCATGATCATAGAGATCCCGTAGCAATAGATCTAAAGATTCAATATTCTCTCTCGCTCCATAGAAGCTTCATCCCAATTATAAGAGCAGTTTCTTTTATTAAAGCAGCCAAGTTTTCCTGCTTAGGAACATCACAGGCAAGGGATATCTTCGAATCCAATGGTATTTTAAATCTAGAATGTGCTGTCTTGCCAGAAGGAATGTTAGAAGCTGTTATTCCTGATGTTGCTGTTGGCAAGACTATTTTCCTTGATAAGCGCACCTCAGCATACAAGGCATTATACAAGAAAATTTTCCCAATTCCACCTGGCCCATCCACAAAAAACCACCCAGGTTTGCCATCTTGGATATAGCACATGATGTTGTTGAATGCACTTGCCTGAGCTGCATTTAGCTTGCCTTGACAATCAAGACATTCTGGAGGAATGGGTGCCTTTAGAGCATCTGCAATATCCTTTGTAACACGAATTCTATCATCTGTTTCATCTATCAAATGGCCCAACCCAAAATTTTCCAATGACTTCCCCATAGATTCTAGGCTGCTTTCTACCTCCCTCACAATTAATTTCATAACCTTAGACTGGCAATTAGGATATTTATGCTTGAAATCTTCAGACAAGGAACTATAAAAGCGAACCCAAAGCACATCCGGATTACATGGCTGACAAAATATGAGCAGTGTTGCAAATAGTTGGCGCATTGCTGATGGCATTTGTGCCTCTGCTGCCTCTTCCATATAGGCATTAGTGGCATTGTCTTCCTGAAACAGACCTTGTTTGATTGCAGCTTCTTGAAAAGTAGAGTACCAAATCCATTAACAGTCCTCAAATGTTCAAATGACGCAGGACTCACAACCTTACCAAGTAACAAATACAAAAAGAAACGTTCTTCTTCTGCAGGAACCACAAAGGCCATCCGTTTAACATTTTTTTTGTAACTTCTTTTAATCCAGACCTTATGATTACTATCTTACCTGTAATTTGAAATCATTTCAGTATACCGGAGACCTGTACCCCCAGGAATGCGTGCGTTTAAGCTAAAAAATTCTGCTAAAGCAATTTTGCTTCTTTTGTCATTCTGAATTACTGAATCAAGATTTTCATTAGACCTTAGGTAAATAATCTGCATATTGGGCAAGTGCACTGGCAACACCATAACAGAAGGAGTCATTTCAAACAGATCAAACCCAAATATTCTCCAAGTTGCTTCACAAGGAGAAACCCATCGACCAGCTTGAAAATTCTCAATCTCATCAACACCCTGATTATTTTCTCCAACAATATTAAAAGAAACACTATCATGGCCCTTGTAAACATATTTATAAAGGTATTTCACTTCCTGAATAGTAGAACACACTTCAACATTTAAATGACAGTCAAACAACAATGATAAGTATGGATTATAAGGAATAACCCATCGGTTATCAAGGGTAGCACCACGTATCCTTACATGTTCTCCTGTGTTCCGCCTCTTATACAATAGGAACCCATCTTCAATAGTAGTGGTCTCTTCTCCAATTTTTCTTTTTCATGCATCCACAATCAGGGTTTAAACTACCACAAGGATCATGCATCATGTGTCTTAAAATGATTTTGCACAATTCTAGAGAATCGGCTGAAGGAATTTCTGCACTGACAAACTTATCATAATCTGAAGGACCTGAAAGTTTATACCCATGTTCTAAAATAATGAGAAAATGAGCATGTGGCAAACCTCTTTTGTGGAATTCAATAACATAAACTATGGCTGCCACCTTTCCAAATCTTCCATTATTTGTTTTTTCAAAGCAATTAACTTGGCTCTAAACACACTAGCAATAACATCTAGACGATCAGCTGCAACTTCTCCCTCAGCAAGCTCAACTATTATTTCGCCATCTAGCATTACATGTCATAGTAAAAAAGAGATATGGCTTGCCAAATCGCTGCACAAGAGCCATAGCATTTAAGTATCGCCTCTTCATATCACGAGGTCCACCTATAAAGGTTGGGGGCAAAATAACTCGCCGACCAATATTGCTAGCACTTTTCTCCCCATCTTTAACAATATCTAAAATCCCCTGATACAAATCTACTCGTATCATTTGCTGGTTTCTTCTGAAAAAATCAAGCCTTGTGTTTTCGATTTTGACATACATATCAACAATGTATTGTTGAAAGCATCGGCTTCCACGGAGAAGCATATTCCCTGGCCTAATCTGTAGCTTGTAGGCATAATATTCTCTTGGAGAAATATGCCTTTTAGAGCTCCCTGAAGAGTCTACTGCACTTGTTTGCAAAATTAGGATGTAAAATAAGGCTTTAAATGCAGCACTGCAACTATAGTATATTCAATTAGGAAAGCAATTTGCCTGCGACTAAATACTTACGTTTTGCTTCTTCTTCTATGAAACCCTCCTCTGAATGAACAACACAGGAAGCAATAGGGCTAACATCCATTAAGGCTTCCTGCTGTGAACTCCTATAAATCTTCCGCATACCTTGACTCCACCCACACTCTGTAGACACCAAATTTTGATCTTACTTTTGTAATTAATTATCTTTTATTATTATAGTTATCTTTTTTGCAAATAATTATTATTATTTTGCTAAATATATTTTATAAACTTAATGACGTTTGTTTTATTAGTTAAAACGAAGAAAACAAGTAATAATAATGATTTTTATTTATAATTTCCAAAATACATGTTACAATTTGTACTTCTAAACTACTAAATTACAAAATATAGAAGTACAGCTAACACTACATGTATTTTTACCCTACTCCACCGAAGTAATTTCGGGCTTTACTTGTGGATTAACAAGTAAATTAATACAGCCATTAGGAGGACCACTAGCCCCACAATGTACATGAAGTACACCCTTATCATCCTCATGTCTTCCTCAAAGGTGAAGACAGGTTGATCTTCCTGGTTTTCTTGAAACATGGTGGCCGAGTTTAATAGTGTTTTTTTTTGTTTGGTTTTTTCGGGTAAGGAGGAAGATGGAAGAAGATAAGAATTAAGTGGTGAGTGGAGATTTTGGATAAGGGTAATTTCTTTTTATAGTAAAAAGTAAGTATTTTAGACCGTATATTTATATGTATATGTATAATAATCGTATAGTATAAAGTACAATATTTTTTGTCTCGCCAGGGGAATATGTCATTTTCTTTATAAACAAGCGTTGTTTACTCCTTTAGAGTACAATAAGTATATCGTATGTTCACTTAGACTATTAGAGTAAATTTTATTCTTTTTATTTTATCTAGTGATTTTTGCGATTTGTGCACTACTCTATTATATGACCAATTTACCTAAGCTATAAAGTCCACTACTCTAAAGACTCATGCCCAACCAACATAGGAAATGACAAACATCCCCACACCTAAATGGGTACTATATGTTGTAGTGCTAAAGGGACCTCCTTTTATGTACGCTTGTTATAATGTCTTTGTCTTTTTGTCCCGCAGATAATACTTGATCCGATAAATATAAGTTCGGACCAAACCCATCGATATTTATCTAAGGATAATTGAGTATTGTATGGACGAGAATAAACGGGAAACACTTGTTAATACAACGCGTAGTAATGAAGTATGTATGAATAGTAAAGACAGCTGAAAATTCGGATCGTGTATTGAGTTTCTGTGAATGATGTTGCATGATTATCTTCATTTTGGTATCTTAATAGTTCTGACATTCACGTTTGTTTCCTTTTTCTTTCTTTTTTTTTTATTTTTTTATTTTTTTATTTTTTTATTTTTTTAATTTTTTTTTTGTTTGTTTACTCAGTCTAGTTTGTGTATTCTTTCGTCAGATTTGATAAGCAATTGTCAATAGTTAAATAACGTCACCTGTTTTTATCCCCTGCAGTTAATATTGTATCCAATAAATTTCAATTTGGACCAATTGAATCAATATTTATCTGACGCTAATTGGGACAGCTGGATTCCAGACGTGTCATGTATTGCATTTCACTATTCAAAACACTATTTGACACTATTCCAAATAGTAATTTCCATTACGTTAATTTACGTTGCCGACGTGAATTTGGTCTTCTGTTTTATTTGTTTTCCTGTTGTTTTGATCTAGTTTTGTATCTTTTTTTTTTTACGACTATGATAAATATAAATTTGTGTTTTATGTAGAGTAAAGCAAGATAAGGGTTCACCTTTTTTTAAGGTCATTCGATCAAGGGAATATAGTTTACTCTTGACTACCTGAAATTTATGTCGTATGACTTAATATTGTATGATTTTACATGGTGTATTTTCACTTTGACCATGTCAATCTTATGATTTTATATGATTTACCTTACTTTATACTTTTAGTAAGGGTTATTATTTGTAATGCTCGCACTTTTAAGGTTTTGCGGTATGTTTAGATGTTCTTGGGTAAATTTATATGTACTGTCTAATAAGGTCAGGGGTTATTGTTTTTACTTTTTTTATAAGCTCTGAAATATTTTGTCCAATCCTATTAGTATTGTAACCTAATGTCTTTGTGTAACTTTCATAGATGACTTCTCAGAGCTGATATTTATTTTATAAGTGTTGTTTTAATACCCTGGTAAGTATAATAGTTACTAAATAAATTTAGGCACTCTGCTATCGTATATCATGTGAGTATTACTGAGTTGTGACATAACTTAATCATATATTTTCTTTTTTTGTAATACCATGGCATTTTAGAACCTTTTTATGTGAATATTAGAGTTGATTTTATTACGGTTTTCTTTATTTTATCAGTTTAAGTGTTGCAAAACAGATTAAGTAAGTTTGTTGCATATAAAACGAAAGAATTTAATATCAAGGATTCTCATTATTACCAAAATCTTTATATTTACCAAAATAATCCTTGATTTTTAATTTATTTACTTTTTTTATTTACAAATTAACCCCTTTATTTTTCTATAAATACCCCCTAATTCTCAAGTTTTAGACACACCAAAAAATCCTACAAATTCTCTCTCTAAAAATTCTCTCTAAAAAATTTTCTCCTCTAATCTTTGCTTTAGTTAAAATCTCTCTAATTTAGCTTAATTTTTAAATTATTAGCTTATTAAAAGCATCTTATAATTAAGTTGATATTGTTATTTTTATTTAAGAGTTGTTATCATCTTTAATTTCTATAAAAAAAAAAAAAAACAACACAAAAATATTTCAAGTTCAAGCATTATTTTTTTTATTATCCTTATTAAAAAATATTAGTAAGTCTATATTAAAAACCAAAAAAAAAGAGGTTTTTTCTCAAGATTTAGCTTTATTTTTTAAGTTTATTTTCTCTAATCAAAAATCAAAAAAAAGTTCTTTAGCTTTATTTTTGCATTAATTCCCTTTAATATCTCAAAATTCCAAAAAAAATCACTTAGTCTCTTTTATTGCACTTTAATTAAGGAGTGATCATCCTTTCATCCTTGATAAGTAAGAAGGGTTATCCAAAAAATTGCTACATCTAGTTCGAGGTATTATCTTTATTCCTTTCTTAATTTCCTTAATTATTATTATTATGCTAACTAATGTGTTTGTTTCATGTGATGTCACCAATAGGGGTAATGACAATATTAGGTGCTAAATTAGCCCTAAATCTCTCATTACTCCACATTAGAAAGCCAAGCCTATTGGTGAGGTGATAGGTTATAAAGTGGGGGGTTAATTGCATTTTGCATTGCATCTCTTTACAATGCATTTTAAATATGAAAGGTTAATACATTCATGTGATTGCCTAATATATATTTTAAAGAATTATTTATTTCTTAAAGTGAACTTAAAGACCTAAGGAATTAAGGGTTTAAGCAAAGGTTGTTCAAGAGTAAAGAATTACTTACCACGACCCAAAGATGGCCTGTAAAAAAACCCTTACGACTAGAATCAGTTCCATTTATTTATCTCAAGTGCTAGAACTTTTCAAGAGCTTTCCAACCATATCTCACAATAATTTTTTCGATTTTTCTATGATTTTTAATGATTTTTTAGTTCAAGATATCAAAGATATGAAATATGCACGTTTTTCTCTTAATTGCTTTTTAAAAATTGTATTAATTTATTTTTAAAGAACTAATGGTGGTATGAAACCTATATTACACTATATACTTCTTAATTCATGGAGTTTTAATTAAAATGTCTTTAATCTTATTTTAAAAATGACTTTAGAAATAAGAGTTTTAACCAGCTTTAATTCTAAGTGTTATTTTAAGAATCTTTTATTTTATTTTAAGATGACTTTAGAAATAAAGTTTTAACAAACATTATTTTCTTTTATAATTTCGTGAACTCTTTTATTTCAAACCCTTTTGTGACACAAGAATGAATCATAACTTTGCTTGTTTATTTCTAATAATTAATGATAGTTAATATAAGGTTATGGCCTCATTTCCAAACATGAGGTTAAGATTAATTATTTAGTTGTATAAGGTTGTAACAATTATCCATCTCCATAAAAATAAGCTTATATCCCATTATAATTACCCGATGGATTAATTGAAAATCGAATATAATTAAATAGTTTATTGTTCCCTTTTATTTGGAAGTAAGGCCTTGACAGGTGTCGTGTTTTATTTGGTCAATTCCATTAAGCCTAAACACATAACCCTTAAAACCTTACAAAAATTACCTTCGAGTGAATTTGAAACCCAAAGTGAGATTATATAGTGAACCCTTACAGTTTCACTCCAAAAAATACCTTGACCCACTAAAAAAGTCGTCAATTGGGACGCATTTGTTGAATTGTCTTCTTCAAAAGACATTTTTGGTGATCACTAATCGGGGTGATTTTCCTCAACCAAGGTGGTTCATTTTACTTTTATGAGTGAATCCGTCAAAGATCACTAAGATCCCACTTACAAAAAAATAACGTTTATGTCAAATACCTAAATTAAAAACCCAATGGAATTGGTTATTTAAATCATGGCATCTGTCCGAACTACGAAGGTTTTGATCCGTGAGTGAATTCAAAATCTCGCTATGATCGGTACGTAGTGCAACTTTGGTGCTCAAACCTACCTTATATTAATTTTTTTTAATGTGGTTTACATGTCTTAAAACTTGATTCTTAACAACGCAATAGTAAGAGCCCGTTCCTTAGAACGGAAGGGAAGACGAGTTCCAGATGTTCGATTCTCTTAACCTAAACCCCGAACCCTATGCCTTATTTCTTTTTATGGAGTTAACAGTTGATTTTTTTTATTGACTGTTTTAAAATCCGTCCTTATTCGGATAAAAATAAGGTGGCGACTCTAAGTCTTTACTTATAAGTCTTATTAGACACTTAAGTGGAACCTTTTATAAACTAATCTTTGTCCACTAAAAACCAGGTACCACACACTCATCATATGGAAATAAAAGAGGATATTGTAAGGGATCATAACATCCATAATAGTGATATATCCGATGTCTGTTACTGGATTTGCCTGCTACAACAATATATAGACTACTGTAATCACTGGAAGACATGTTGTCCGGCCATATAGCCGCCACTTCATCAGTTGATGGTGCATTATACACTCGCTGATCTAATACTGTGCTTTAATTAATAGGTATTTGTGTAGCATGAGTTATGGTCAGCTCTCTTAATGATCTAAAAAAACCGAGCATAAGGGTTTGCACTTGTGACTCGCATCAAAATGTCTACTATGTCTCTTCTAACCCCATGAAAATTTTTTGTTCTGTGTGTAGCCTCAAACTGTGCATCATAAAAATAAAGCTGCAAGTACTTGGGCTTTTCATTTTCTGGTAATAAATCAGGCAAGTTGTGATAAATCTGACCATGCAGTAAGAAAACATAAATTCCCTTGTAAGTCTTCGCATTATAATCGCCTCCAAGAGAGCAAAATGCAAATAAATTGTTGTACATCCGAGAATACTGTCTAAAATGCAATGCATCCTCATCTTGAGATGTAAAGAGTCAATGAAGTTCAGCAGGCAAGTCATTTGTTGCAATCCGAATACTTCCATTTCCACAACAAAAATGGAGCCATTCATATTGAAACTTCTTGGCTCCGCACTTAAGATAGTAATGTGCAGGCTCCAGCCGTAAAGGAGTTGGTGGAAGTGGCTGACTAATAATAGCAGCTGGTTTTGCTGCTTAGCATCACTTTTAAAATCACAAACTATCTAATAAACATGGAACAGTAATAGGAATAATTAATTAACCTATGATTACCCTTCTTTTTTGGAGCCGGAGGTTTTGATACCTTTGCCTTGGGTTGTGATTTCTTCTTGCTATTCCTACGCGCACCCTGCGCACTACTTTCACCTTCTTCACTGAACACACAAACATAACACAAAGAAATAAAGCAAAGCATGATTATATCCTACAAAGAAAGCCAACACAAAAGGAAGCTATCCCAACCTAATTGAATTTATTCTTGAAAGTCTTTCTATCCGCTCTAAATAAGTAACGGCAACAATTGTTCCCTCTGTTGTTAAAAAAAGGGTTAAATACCACAAACAGATCATAACATATTCAAAATCACAATGATATCTTTTTTCGGAGAAAGTTGTTTATGAATTGTCTTTGGCATTCCCTTAGTCTTACCACTGATCTTACGTGCTTGGTTTGCACCATTATCAACAAATGGCACTTAATTCAAAACCATGAACTATTAATATGCTAACAACCAAGACCTGAAAACACACTCTTAATAATCTATTCCAACCTGAATTTATTTGGATCTGAAAGTGCTCAAACTGCACGTGAACGCTTGCTGGCACGCTGCCTCACATAAATTGCACTATTTTCAAACATATCTATAATAAACCCTGACAAAGCATTAGAATCAGCAATACACATTGCAACGGCAACTCCCAAACAATGATCTAATGATTTTTGCCAAACATATCTCTTTTTATGAAATAACTATTTTCTATGCCTCACCTTCTGAATTTATACTTGACAGTCCATTTGGTTCCTCTGAATACGTAACAGCAACAATCAATCATACATTTAAAAAGAAAAAGTTAAACACAACTTCTAGCTCACATCAAATTGAAAAACAGAATGAGAACAACATGCTTACTGTGTTTCTTTAGAGAAGCTTGTTTTGGATTTGTGTTTAACCTTGCCTTAGCTTGGCCACTGCTCTTACATGCCTTATTTGCACTACTGTCAAACACCTTATTAATTTCACAACCATAAGTTGTTAACATGCAAGAACCTAATAACAAAAAGCATATGCTTAATAACCTAATCCCACCTGATTTTAACTGGCTCCAAAAGTGCACAATTTGCACGTGAAAGTTTGCTAGCACGTTGCCTCACATAATTTCCACTATCTGTAAACTTATCTATAATGACCCTTACATAACATCAGGACCAACAATATACATTATAATGGCAATTTTCAAACAACTAACTTATTTTTTAGCTAGAAATCTATGTAACATTTCTTATTAACTCCACCTTACACTATGGTAAACACATACCCATTTCAGAAGTCACTAAGCCAACAAGCTGCAATGTAACAAACTAATAGAACCCTGTATTCTGCAATACATTACAGGTTAAAGTCGTCAAAGTAGATAAGCACAATGTAAAGCAGGAAATAGTTTAAGCTAATAGTAAACAAGCGCCAAAACATAACCAGCGAAAGTCAAACAATGCATAACTCATTCCATTCAAAACAACAACAGCGCATAACATACATGGTCCTGCTTTAATTAAGCTTAACATTACATCTCATAGGCCAATAGTAAAAAGAAGGAAAAAACAAACTGGACCTAAGTAAGCAGCAGCAAACTAAAACGACAAACTAATGCTCACACAGCTTAGTCTCATAAACTTATACACTATAAAGTCCAACCAAACTACAAGGTGCCAACCAAACTAAACTACATCTTCCTACGCTTAAACACTGCTTCTAAGTTATCAGGGACTGGTACAAATAAACCATCAAGAACAGGAGCAGAACACTGAGCAGCTTGTTGACCAAATGAAGACGAAGCCTTAGGCTTACGAGGAGCTGCTGGAGGTAATGCAGGGGTTGGAATCTTGTGATAACCAGAACAAGGTGTCAAGCAATTACCCCCACCAATATAGGGAGCTAGATGCAATTCCCCTTGCTTCCCAATGACACGCTCCCTAACCGACATGTAGCTCTCCTTAGATAGTGAACACTTAATACTAGAATAAACCCCTTTGCCATAGTTCAAATCGACTATGTCTCATAATAACAGACACGCAATAACAGAATAGCTCGCTTCGTAGCATCCTGCTTTGCAGCCTTGCAAGTGCTAACCATTTGGCTATAAACACACTCCATTCCAACACTACCAGGGGGATACACTGTCAACCAAGCCACCCACTTTGCTGCAGCAAGCTCAGCTACCTTAATTGTAGAAACCCTCGCCTTAGTTGCAGAAACAACTACACGCAGCACATCAATGTGATCAATGCATATGTATTTGTCACCCTGTGTTCTAACTGGTGGAACAAGCCACTTGTTCTTATCTTTTGATATCGGCTTATTTAATGAGTCAACGTCAAAGCCCCGCACATAGATCAAGCCTATACATGCTCTCTGCACTCAAATCATGAATCTATAGTCCATATTCTGCCCGTAAAAACCTAGTTGCTTGTTCAGCAGCCCTTTCACGAGAAGCATCAAGGGTAACAGCAGGACCGCCCTAAAAAATGTAAGGGGAAAGAACACAGTCAGTAACTAGAGTAAGGTTAACGGCATTTCCAGAAACACTAGCCAAGCTGTAAGTAGGGACTGCAAACTTCAGGAAACCAATAACCTGATTCAGCAAGCACTGAAACGAAATGCTAACTTTCAACGGTTCTGGCCTCATGACCTATGTGCATAACGAACATATACCATCAAAAGCTAAGCAACTATAAGGCATCACGACAGCAAGTGACGGAACCTAATTTGCACCTCTAACATCTTAGCAGGGCCTAAAAAATACTAAATCCCTAACCAAAAATTCAGCAAGCACATAAATTAGACCCACAATAGACAAAATACATCCTCCTATCACCCTTAAAGCATAAACAATTACAGCGCCACCCAACAAACAATACAAAAAATCAACATGGACATGTAACAAGCTAAATCCAAACCACATAACAACAATATACAAAACCAACACACTCACCCACAGTAACACATGCATTAACAAAACAATAATATTTCAGAAAAAACACCACCTAGTAAAGCAAAGCACAAAGAAATGACCATGAACACTTACAGTAGACTGTGCAGCACAGGCAAACAGCTACCCTGCTTTAAAACCTACACCAAAAGATAGAACAAAATCAAAAATAAAATTACCAATTAGGAACAAAAAAGTCATCAAAAACGTTAAGCATCATCCATTATCAACAAATAATGTATTTTATTACTAATACAAACATCTAATTACTTCGAGACCAAGATTGCATCTAAACTATTCATCACAAAACAAGACTAACAAAGAAAAAACAATTTAGCCACAATAATAATGTCCATTCTAATCCTTTGATCAGTACAACTAATAAATTCTGAAGCATATTCAAGTCAAACACAAACATAAACATCTGCTAAGCTATGGTCTTAACCAATCCAAACTTTTTTTTTAATTTTTCCCCACTAATTTAAGGCCAGCCCAAAATAGTACGAAGTATATTGTAATTTTAAGCAATTCATGATACCCAAATACATAAAAGCATTAATATAAAAGTCCAAGCACCAAAACTAAAACAACAAATAACAACTATGCTTCCAACAATGTCATGAATCCATTTTATCAATATAGACAATACAAGCCATGAGCTATCAATAGATCTGTTCTATATTCTATATATAATGTCCAATTATTTTTGTCAAGGTTTAGTACAATATTTGGTTATACAATCCAATGCAATTATACACAGACATAAGGAAAATTATATGTTAATCTTTCAAGATTAGATAAGATCACCCAAGCTTACCGATTCCTATTTCCCTCCCCATCTAGTTTTGTCTCTATTATGTTTGTTTTGTTAATGAAAAATCAAACCAATAGAGCCCTTTATATAGACCTAAATTGCAAACCTAAAATTGCCAAATAAAAGGTCCTTTAAGAAGTATAACCCACACTATCATACACAA